>NW_027140442.1:5113475-5426950 GCF_036365525.1 Heterodontus francisci
AACAGCCTGGTTGCGGAGGCACACCAGCGTCTGGCCACCCTCCTCGATCAGGAGACTCAAGACCGCAGCAGAGACCCAGTGCTTCCGCTTGTCCCAGAAGAGATCGATGGGTTTCTTCTGGATCTTGGTGGCGAGTGCAGGAGCCGGGGCCAAAGTGACCAACTGGTACCACCGCATCGAGACCACGGGTTAGTTTATGACCACCTCTCAGCCGTTGTCGGAAAGCACCCGGAGCAGCCCTGTCCAGTGCCCCAGCCGAGTGGTGACGTTCGCCTCCAACTGCTGCGAGTTTGCCAGCCAGGCTTCCTCAGCGTGATTCTGTTATGTGATTAACATTAAATTGATTTATGATAATTTTATAATCACCCCAACTCTAGAACATAGTTTTACACGAAGATACTGCAGATGTCAGAGGCAGGTTCTTTACACAGAGAGTGGTGGGTGCCTGGAATGCGCTGCCAGCGATGGTAGTAGAAACAGATACATTAGAGGCATTTAAGCGACTCTTGGATAGGTACATGGATGATAGTAGAATGAAGAATAGGTAGTTAGTTTGATCTTAGAGTAGCTTAAAGATTCGTCACAACATCCTGGGCCGAAGTGCCTGTACTGTGCTGTACTGTTCTATGTTCTATGTTCCATGGAAAGGCTGATGTTCAAGGGTAGTACTTGTGGACGTTTCATTCTCCGATTTGAAATGGAAATGATAAATAGGGTAGTTGAAACTTTAAAGCAGAAAGGCAGGGCGACATCTGGCGAACTATCTGGTAATATAAACCTGGATTGATGAATCACATGAAGCATCATCGGGTCCTGCTCTTCTTTGCAAAAATTGCTCATTCGTCAAAGATTATTCACGAAGGGAAAGATCACACAGAGCATATCTTCTCCATCACAAATCTTCCTGCTGGAGAATTCCCCTGCCTCATTCACCTTCAACTCCAAAAACAACTGAGAGGAGCTCGTGAACTTTTCTGTTGCAAAGTTCAAAAACATCCATTCAGTCGCCTCCACGGCTTCCCTTTCTTCCCCAACCCACCAGGCCTAACCTCCTATAAGTGTACGCCCCCCATGCCATCATCCTGAATTCGCATTGCTTGTTTCTCTCCTAGAGTCCTTCACGTTCTCTCTGGACTTATGCTGTCGATGAAATCCGCATCTTGCTGTTTACACCCTATTTCTACTAAATATGGAGTTGCATGTTTCAATTCCTCAAATCAGATTTCTCGCCACACCACAGTACCAAAACCACTCTTATCAAAGTCACAATATGCATCCAAAGTGATTGTGACAAATGTAAACGACTCCTCTTCCTCCTTCTTCGCTTGTCTGCAGCTTTTGATATGGTTGATCATGGAATTCTGCTCCCAGTCCTCTCGAGTAACACCTGGCTGGGTGGAACTGCACTCAGCTGCTTCCAAACTTATCTATTCAGTCATAGTCAGAAAGTTGCCGACAATGGCTTCTGTTCCCGCTCCTGTGACGTCATCAAAGGATCTATCCTTCGACAACTAATTTCTCATTTACATGCTGCCTTTCAGTGATATCCAAAAAGACAGCCTTAGTTTCCACATGTATCTCATAGAACCCAACTATACCTCAAATCCAACACTCCTGATCCCACCACTACCTGGAAACTGTCAGAATTCCAGTCTCACATTCAGTACTGCATTAGCAGAAAATTCCTGCATTTCAGTATTGAAAAGATAGAAGTTATTGTCTTCAGTCCCCATCGCATCTGTTCCCTTGCCACCAACTCAGTTCCTCCCCATGCCAACTGTCTGTGACTAAGCCAGACTGCTTGTAACCTTGGTATTATATTTAACTCCGCGTACATATCCTTACCATCACAAACACTTCTATTTTTACCTCCATGATATCACCTGACTTTACCCTTATCTATTCTTACCATTGCTTTGTTCCTCTAGACTCGATGATTCGAATGTACTCCTGGCTGTCTTCCCTCGTTACAAATTCTGCAAACTCTGCTGTCTCGACCAAGTGCCAGTCAGCCATCTGGCCTGTGCCCACTGACATACATTGCCCAGCAATGCGCGATTTTAAAATTCTCATCCTTGTTTTCAAATCCCTTCCTGGTCTCACAGCTCCTTTCTTTGCAATCGGCTCCAGTCTGACAGCTCCCAGTTCTGGCTCCTTGAGCATTCCTGATTTTAATTGCGCACCATTGGTGGCCGTGTCTTCAGCTGCGAAGTTCACATGCTCCAGAATTACTTCCTTAAATTTATCTGCCTGTCAACCTATCTTTCCTGCTTTAAGACGCTCCATAAAAACTAACTCTTTGACTTAGCTTTTGGTCATCTGACTTAATATATTCTTCGGTGCTCCGTGTCAAACTTCCTTTGATATCACTCCTGTATAGCGTCTTGGGATGTTTTATTACGTTGATGGCGCTAGATAAATGCAAGTCACCAAGTATTCAAGATAAAGGAAATAGGAGATGGCAGTAAATGTCGGACCAAGATAATAAATAAAGGTAACATACATAGACAAGGAACAGATACAGTTTCTAACATGAGCATAAATGGACGGTTAAACGTGTGAGCGATTGCCTGTACTACAACGTACACAAGATTTGCAGCATAAAAGGGGGACTGGAGGCCAGAGCCTGTCAGGGCCAGATGTTGCAGGATATCTGAAACATTTCTGTGCTTTACATTATATGTAATAGGTATGTGTAGACAGATATTATGTTGTATAGTTTCATTTACCTGTTACATGTGAATTTAGAATGTTTATTTTTAGTTGGTGATGGTACAATGAGTTGGATTGAGTGATGAGGTGAAGGCCTATTGTGATTAGAATTCTCCTATATTGTTGTCCAACAGACCATTTGCAGTTAGGTTTGCCCGATGGTGGGAGCCCATGTACATCCGAGTGGAGATATATTACAATGAGACATGGGGCTCAGTTTGTGATGACTCCTGGGATCTGGTGGAGGCTAACTTGGTTTGCAAGCAGCTGGGTTGTGGAAGAGCATTCGACATGGCACTTCCTGCTTCTTGTGAACAAGGCTCAGGGCCGGTTTGGTTGGATGAACTGAACTGTTTCGGTAACGAAACATTTCTCTGGGAATGTCCTCCAGCATCGTGGGGTAACAACGACTGTTCTCATAAAGAAGATGTGAGGATCATGTGTTCAGGTAAGGGTGCTATGAATATACTCATTTTCTTTGGTGGTTAAAAGGGTATTCACACAGAAGTATTGATATAGAATTGCATAGAATATGTCGTGGACTTGTATCTTTTCTCTCCTCCGGATTTAAAACAGTGTGCACCTTTAAGACTGTTAAAAATAGAGCACCTTTAAGGGAGATAACGTTCTGGAATTTCTAAGGCACAATGTGACAGAAGTTGCATTCTTGTTACCTGGGCAGCAACAGGAGAGAAAGGTCACATGGTGTAATGTTGCTACTTAACTGTCTGTAAAACTGAAAAAAAGCGGCTGAAAGCAGACTCACCAGCGAAACGTACTGAAGAGAAAAGAGCTGTTTATCCTGTCTCGGCAAAAATTCAATGGAGAGCTCCAGCCGAATTAATTGCTTAAAGAAGAAATGCCTTCTTTTTTCAAGAAATTGTATTGCTGAAGGAACTGTTGTTGCCTCCTGCAGCCGAAAGGTTTAACGCCTATTAAGAATAAACCACTGCATCCAATCCTCATGAAGGCTTCGAGTGGCCTTTGACTATTTCTACATAATAATGCCTCATCCACCAGGAATGTAATCCACAGGCTTCCTTATTTCATTCCTACTTGAGAAGCAGCTGAATTTCAAACGCACTAATTTTAAAACAGTTAACTCCTGCTCGTTTAGAATGCTTTTGTGCGAATGTGGGGAGTGAGTTTAAAATAAAAAAGTCATAGGTTTATCTTAATAGTGTTTAAGATTTTTTAAAAATAAATAGTTAATTTGTTGGTGTCTAAAGGTATTTGGCTTGGTCTCTTTTATTCAGGGGTTACCAGGGTGTTTATTTTGGCTGTTTTCCAATTGGGTGTGAAAGCTGAATAATGGGCTGCGACCTGACGAGTGACGGGACTAAACTGATAGTGCCGCCAGACCTGCTGATTATTTCCAGCACTTTTTGTTTTTATTTCAGGTTTCTAGCATTTAGCAGTATTTTGGTTTTATTTTGGGCGAGTATCTATACCTGAAGGGTGAACCCAATTTTGTATGGACTGCAGAAAAATCAATGAGGTAATGATGGCAGACTCCTACCCAATTCCGCGTTCAGAAGACTGTATTGAAAGGGTCGGCAGTACTAGATGTACTCCCAAGATTGACATGTTAAAATAATACGATCAAGTTTATTTCTCTCCTCGAGACAGAGCTATCAGCTTTTCTAACACCTGACGGTCTTTATCAGGCCACTTGATGTCATTCAGGCTAAAAGAACTCCCCAGCCACTTTTCAATATTTAATGATTCAGGTGTTCCCGACTATGTAGTGTATCTCAATGATGTACGAATATACAGCAACACTTGGCAAGAGCACTTAAACAATCCAGAAATTATGTTTCAAAAGTTAGAAGCCATGGACCAAGTGATAAATCTGGTAAAAATCGAACTGGGAAAAATAAGAGTAACTTAGCTCAGACACATAGCGGGGCAAGGACAGTTATTGCCGATACGGCAAAGGTACAAGCCTTATTCGAGTTACATATCGCGAAATCTAGGCGGGAAATAATGAGGTTTTTAGGGATGTGCCGCTTTTACAGAAAATATCCAGACTCTTAGTACTGTGGCTGCTCCATTAACCAATTTACTGCAAAAAAGGTAAAACAATGTAGTATGCTCAAATGAATGCCAGACAGCTTTTGAAAAGCTGAAGGAAATCTTGACATAGAGCCAGTGTTAGCTGCTCCGAATTATGCTAAACCCTTTAAAATAGTAACTGTTGCCAGCGACATGGGGGCTGCTGCAGTACTATTGCAGGATGACGAATCAGGCATAGAGAAGCCAGGAGGGTACTTTTCAAGAAAACTAAATTGTCATCAAAGAATGTATTCCACTGTGGAAGAAGAAACATTAAGACTTTTGCTGGCTCTCAAACATTTTGAAATATATGTCTGCGAAGACTATAAATAAATACTAAAATGTAATATCTTTATAAATGACATGGAAGGGGGTGCAGAAGGGTGGGTTAGTAAATTTGCGGATGACACTAAGGTCGGTGGAGCTGTGGATAGTGCCGATGGATGTTGCAGGGTACAGAGGGACATAGATAGGCTGCAGAGCTGGGCTGAGAGATGGCAAATGGAGTTTAATGCGGAAAAGTGCGAAGTGATTCACTTTGGAAGGAGTAACAGGAATGCAGAGTACTGGGCTAATGGGAAGATTCTTGGTAGTGTAGATGAGCAGAGAGATCTTGGTGTCCAGGTGCATAAATCCCTGAAGGTTACTACCCAGGTTAATAGGGCTGTTAAGAAGGCATATGGTGTGTCAGCTTTTATCAGTAGGGGGATCGAGTTTCGGAGCCACGAGGTCATGCTGCAGCTGTAAAAAACTCTGGTGAGACCGCACCTGGAGTATTGCGTGCAGTTCTGGTCACCACATTATAGGAAGGATGTGGAAGCTATGGAAAGGGTGCAGAGGAGATTTACTAGGATGTTGCCTGGTATGGAGGGAAGGTCTTACGAGGAAAGGCTGAAGGAATTGAGGTTCTTTTCGTTGGAGAGAAGGAGGATGAGAGGTGACTTAATAGAGACATTTAAGATAATCAGAGGGTTAGATAGGGTGGGTAGTGAGAGTCTTTTTCCTCGGATGGTGATGGAAAACACGAGGGGACATAGCTTTAAGTTGAGGGGTGATAGATATAGGACAGATGTCAGAGGTAGTTTCTTTACTCAGAGAGTAGTAGGGGCGTGGAACGCCCTGCCTGCAGCAGTAGTAGACTCGCCAACTTTAAGGGCATTTCAGTGGTCATTGGATAGACATATGGATGAAAATGGAATAGTGTAGGTCAGATGGTTTCACAGGTCGGCGCAACATCGAGGGCCGAAGGGCCTGTACTGCGCTGTAATGTTTTAATGCTAATTCTAATTCTAATGACCATAACACATTAACATTCGTGTAAACAAAAACGAAATGTTAGAATATTTATATGGAGTTTGTTATTACAGCCTAATCATCTAAACATTTTACATATATCGAGGGAAAATAATGCTATCGTTGACACCTTGTCCCCAATTTGACCATATTAAATTATATGGATTGCGATGGTAAAAAGAGAATTCTGTAAGTTATCAGTAGAATTAATTGTGTTTCCATACGGAAGAAAATGTTACTTTTATCCCAGTTTCGAATATCTTTTAAATTTTGCATTGTAATGAATGCATTGCAGGAATGACATTTCATTTCACCATACGGGAAGGTGTTGTTTTTCCGTCGGATTAACAACAGTGTGTGCCTTTATGTCTCTGTTGAAAGTAGTGCCATAGGGATAGAAAGCTCTGGAATTGTGTGCCAGCAATTGCATTTTCGTTACAAAGGCAACAGCAGGAGATAAACGTTACATGGTATGATGTTTCTAGTGAATTGTGTAAAGTTGGCAAATCTGGCTTGAAACCAAACTCTCCAGCGAGGCACTCTGACGAGAAAGAAGCTGTTTATTCTCTCTCAGCCGTGATTCAAGAGGGAACTACGGGCCTAAAGAAGAAAAGCCTCCTTTTTTCCCCAATAAACCGTTTGTATTGCTGACAGAACTGTTGTTGCCTATTAAGAATGGACTACTGCATCAATTCCTTGTGAAGACTTGTAGTAGTCTTTGACTAATTCCCCATTCGAATACCTCATCCATCAGGAACGTAATCCACAAAGACTTGCTTATTTCATTTATTCTTAAGAAGCAACTAATTTTTAACAACATGACTATTAAAACCAATTAACTACAGTTATTTTTGAATGTATGCGTGTGCATGGGGAGTTAGAATGAAATTTGGAGTTATACTGTCTTTAGACACAGGTTTGTCTTCATAGTGTTTAAAATTTATTTCTTCATAAATAGTAAATTTGTTGTTGTCTAAAGATACCTGGTTTGGCCTGTTGCATTTCTGGGGTTACCAGTTTGTTTAATTTCGCTGTTATCCAATTGGGTGTTAAAGCATAATAATATGTTGCAACCTGAGGGCTGAGGGGACTGAATGAAAGTGCGTTGTTCCGGTCGTGGCCACAATAAATGTACAGCACAGAATCAGGACATTCGGCACAATTGGCCTATGTGGTATTTATGCTGCACACGAGTATCACCCCAAATTACTGCATCCAACCCTCTTTGCATGTCCTCCAATTTCTTTGTCCCTCATGTCCTTATCTACCTTCACTTTAAACACATCTGTGTTATTCGCCTCAACTATTGCATGCCGTCCAAGTTCCACATTCGATTCACACCCGCTGTATAAAACGATTCTGCAAAATTTCAGATTTAGTTTTTTGATGACTCTCTTCTAGTTATGACCTCTGGCGTTGGTCTCTGACACGTTATAAGCAATTAGTTTCTCCGTATCCCTAGATCTCTTTGCTCCTATATATCATTCTCACTCTTATTTTCCAGGTTTGTGCAGGTATAACAATAAACCTGTCAATGTGCGAGTGTCATTCCAAACATTGATGTCTGATACAGTCAGCATGTTTCTTTTCTCCACACAAGCAAAAGTAACTGTGGAGCAGACCCACAGATCAAAGGACCACATTTGAGAATATGGTTGTAAACGTGCACTTTCAACAGGTACTGCATCCTCTTTATTGTACAAACATTTTTTCTATTCATTCCTGACATGTGGACGTTGCTGGCTAGTCCAGCATTTATTTCCCATCCCGAATTGCGCTTGAGAAGGTGGTGGTGAGCTGCCTTCTTGAACGGCTGCAGTCCAGGTGATATAGGTACACCCACAGTGCTTTCAGGAACTATCTGACATGTACTCCTGTCTTATACTACATCAATAATAATCATTAATTCCCTTTGACAGATTCGGAACAATGGTTGCACCTGTTTGGAGGTAACAACAACTGCTCTGGGAGAGTGGAGATATCGTGCAATAACAGCTGAGGCGCGGTGTGTGATTACTCCTGGGATATGGCTGATGCCAATGTTGTCTGCAGACAGCTGGGTTGTGTCCACGCTCTACTAGCCCCAGGAGGTGTTACTTTTTCCAGGGTGATGGCGTTATATGGCTGGATCAGGTGAAGTGCACCGGAAGCGAATCTTCTCTGGCCGACTGTCCTTCCTCCTCGCCGGGTCAATGTGACTGCAATCGCAAGGAAGATGCCAGTGTGATTTGTTCCGGTGAGGGTGGCCGGATTTGGAGAACGGGGTTAGGGTTCTTTGTTTTGTTAAATTGACTCGTTCGGGACATTAAGAACAGTCTTTACCCTTTTAATGTAAAGTGCTGAAATTACATCTGCCTGAACTTTTTGTACAATATCGTCCTCAAGGTTCGATGTGCCTCCAATTGCTTTCCCGTCCACATCTGCAGGTACTTACCATTATTAGTATTCCAGCTAGCGTTAAGGTTTGTATTAGTTTATTTAGTATTATTTGCCATTTTCGGAAGATAATATGATACACGTTCTCACTGACTGAATGGAGAACATATTCCTCACTGCATATTTCCAAGCGTCTGGTTGGAGTTCCATTAACCCCAGTTTCTGGCTGTACCTGAACTGTCCTGTACTCAGCAGAAACATGGGGCCACTGTCTCTGTAATGTCGACTGGCTCACACGTTCCTCTGGTGCAATGTGCACCACACATACTAGGGAATGTTCAGCTTGACTCATTTTTCTGAAGCAGTGTATATAATTATTAAATACTTATGGCAAATATGTTATCATGCAAGACGGATTGTGTCTCTGTTAAACCTTTCTGTATTGTTTGCATTAAGAACAGGGATATAAAACTACTTCCATCCTAGTTGCGGTCTGCTTCGGAGTCCTGCTCGTCTGTGAGTTGATCTCACTGATGGTGGTTATTCAGGAAAAGTCATTCAGAAGAGGTGAGCCTTATACCTTACCGCAGAACCAACACAGGATCCCAGATATTGTGGCATATCCTTGCAAGACTCTAGTTCACTGCAGCTTAGCAAGGAATGTCAAGTGGCCTTATTAGAAACAAATCGTAATCGTTTTTGCTGATTTGCTCGATTCAATGTGCTCTGGAATTCGTAAATTCCGACATTTAAAATATTATCTTCCTTCATCCATTGGTTATAATTCGAGCCATTCAGATTCTATGTATGGCCATCCATTCTCGAACTGTCTAATCGGTTTCCACATTCTAAAACAAAGCTTCCGCTCATATTTCACCCATCCAACTCACTCCCGAATTATTACAAGAAATGGGACTCTTAATAATTGACACCTCTAATAATATATATATAGCTAGGACTAGTGGCAGCACAGTGGCGCAGTGGTTAGCACCACAGCCTCACAGCTCTAGCAACCGGGGTTGAATTCTGGGTGCTGCCTGTGTGGAGTTTGCAAGTTCTCCCTGTGTCTGCGTGGGTTTCCTCCAGGTGATGCGGTTTCCTCCCACATGCCCAAGACTTGCAGGTTGATAGGTAAATTGGCCAATATAAAATTGCCCCCAGTGTAGGTGGTAGTGAAATATCGGGACAGGTGGGGATGTGGTAGGAATATGGGATTAGTACAAATAGGTGGTTGATGGTCGGCACAGACTTGGTGGGTCGCAGGGCCTGTTTCAGTGCTGTAACACAAAGGAACATAGGCCTTTTATCTCTGCCAACGATAGAACCAGCACAGGCTCTGAAATAATACATTCTTAAAGCTGATAAGATGGATCCTAGTATCCTCACTGGACAAGTGCCTAGCAGAAGTTTACAGACGATACCAAGCACGAGATAAGGTGAAAGGTTACGTTGGGGAGCATATTCATGGACAAGGGGGAGGATAAATGTGAGGATATCCACTTTGGTGGAAAAAACGGGAAGGCAGATTATTAACTGAATGGCTATAAACTGAGAGAGGGGAATATGCAACGGCACCTATACAAGTCACTGAAAATAAGTATGCAGGTGAAACAGGAGGTAAAAGGCAAATGGCATGTTGGCCTTCATAGCGAGAGGGTTCGAGTACAGGAGCAGCGATGTCTTTCTGCAAGTATACAGGGCCTTGGTGAGACCACACCTGGAATATTATGCGCAGTTTTGGTCTCTTTACCAGAGGAAGGATGTTGTTGCTACTGAGGGGGTGCAGCGAAAATTTACCAGACTGATTCCTGGAATGGCGAGACCGGCGTATGAAGAGAGATTGGGTCGGTTAGGATTATGTTCGCTGGAGTTCAGAAGAGTGAGGGGGGATCTCATACAATTCTAACAGGACTTGCCAGGGTAGATGCAGGAAGGATGTTCCCGATGGTGGGGGTGTCTAGAACCAGGGGTCATAGTCTAAGGATACGGGGTAAACTTTTCAGGACTGAGAGGAGAAGAAATTACTTCACCCACAGAGTTATGAGTCTGTGGAATTCGCTATCGTTGAAAGCAGTTGAGGCCAAAGCATTGCATGTTGTCAAGAAGGAGATTGATATAGCGAAAGGGTTCAAAGGATATGGGGCAATAGCGGCAACAGGCTATTGAGTTGGACGATCAGCCATGTTCAGAATGAATGGCGGAACAGGGCCAAATGTCTTCCTCCTGCTCCTATTTTCTATGTGTCTATGTTTCTATGATGTCGGTATTATGCAATTTGCTCGAACGTCCTTTTCAATCTCTCCAATAACCATCCATGTTTGTGTTTAACAGTTACTGATTCCATTGAGTCCCTCAGTCAGATTGAATATTACACCAGTCACAGTTTGAGTGACACGGATCCTGGATCAGAAAATCCTGAAGGGAACTCTTCCAGTATTCAGGGTGGGTACATCTTTACTTAATACCATCACTTTTTTAATCCATCACACTGTCTGCTATCTAAAATCAGCAACTAAATATATCAGAACTTAAAATGATGCTGCTGAAAACATGGAGATTTTCAGAGTGATTTTTGCTTTTAAAAATGGAGAAATAATTAGGATTTCTAAAACATCATCCTGATTGCACCCAGTACTATAACGGAATAAAACATTCAATTATTATGTTTTCTGACACTTGTCTGGGCGCTGAAATGTGAAATTTGTGTGCATGTTGGATGGGTGATTCAATGGGATGCATGTGACTTTAAAACGGAGGGCAGAATGTTGTCACACCGTGGCGACAGTCTGGGAGGCAAAATGCTGGTGGATAGCAGTGTGAAGGAATCCCAACGTTTTTTGCTGCTGGGTGATATTCCCAGAGTCGCCCGAGCTGGTGGGTCAAGGCCGCACTTTAAGACGACGGGCTGGTAACTGAGCCTAAAGAACAGGAAATGCAAGGTAATTTTCCAAGCTATTCACAATTTAGTGAAATTCGCGCGAAGAAAATGGCGTTTCAGAGCCTGGTCATCTGTAAGGAGGGGAAAGCTCAGTGGAAGGTCAGTTTTCGATGTAAGAATCATCGTGGCAGTATAGGGAGGGTGAAAGATACTGAATCGCGGTATGGACTATCTGGAGGCTGTCCAATCTTGGCGAGCACATCGGAAACATTCAGGTTGAGTTTCCACTCCGGATTGCAACTTAAGGATAAAGAGTAAAAAGAATGGAGGACTTGCGAAATGAGGGCAACAATTTACAATAGGTCTCATCGACTCCAGTATTGAGGCCTTCCATTGTGGAGGAAGATCCGAGATGGAGAGAGCTGCAGTCCCCAGGAATTCGGCTGCAGCAACCAGAGAGGGAAAAGAATCTTGTGGCTGCAAGAGTGTGTGGATGACCAGGGCGCATATAGCGCACAGCCAGTGTCTTGAGTGACGAAGATGCTACCGACCAGAGAGGGTTTACCATTAGAGGTTCTGCTTCCTGCACAAGTCAGAGCAGTAGTGTCAGTGAATGTTGTGCCTCTCCAGAGAGGCGGCCACTGAGGTGTGTCCTATGCTGGACGAGGATCTGAACCCAATGAGAAGTGGTAGGCACCCATTTCCAGCGACACTGATACTCACAGTGGCACTGAATTATTGCACCTCAGGATCATCACAGAGATCCTCGAGAATTATTTGCGGGATTTCCCTGTCTGTGTCACATCATTGCATCAAGATGGCCACAAATGCCATGTTCAAGAAGGCGAGCCAATACATGCACTTTCACACTAATCTGGGCAGCCAGAGTGAAATTGTTGTGGTATTTGGGGAAATCGTTACTTGCAGGGTGCCATCGACTTCATGCATGTGGCCATCAAGACTTCCATAGTCCAGGCAGCAATAGGATGGGCTTCTACTCTCTGTGCGCATGGTTTGGGAACATTGTAAATTATTGTTGTGTGTCTGTGTAAAGTTCCCTGGAAGCGATCACGATGCATTCATTCTAAGGCAGTCTGAGGTGCACGAGAATTTCAGCCCTCCCATGAGAATTCAAGGCTGGATAATGGGTGTGAAGGGCTACCCACTGAAGACATGCCTCATATGCCTGTGCAAAGTCCCAGCGCAAATGCAAAGGAGAGTTGCAACAGCTGTCATGCAACAATTCCAATGATATTTGAGCAGTCCATAAGGCTGCCTCTGCTTCGATTTGATCTGTGAGAGAGAGAGGGTGAGAGGAATGGTGAGAGGGTGCTGCATACATTCTTTGACTACTCATTCTCTGGAGCTGCTGGAGGCCAATGATGACCACATCAACGCTATGCCTATTGCTCACCAGCATTTGTTTTTCCCTCATCCATTAGGGCACACACTACCTGGTGTTTCCGCATACAGCTCACCATCTGTGCCATAGGCTGCTCTGCCTCCAGGCCTCCTCGCTCCACAGTCTCTTCCTCCATTGGCATCAGGACGATGAGGTATGGAACGCCACCTCCAGTCCTTCTTCTTTCGTGCACATTACGAACTCAGATCCCCTCCAAGCACACAGATTAACATTGGCATTTACTCGTCATAGACACGCACCATACCTTTGTTAGTGGAAGCCTCACTGTCCATCATGGCACAACAACCATGCCTGCTGCATGCAGCCATTCAGTGTTGGAGGTGCAGGGCTCAGCTGTGATTGACCAGTGTCCTGCACAGAGAGGTTAATATACCTCTGGCAGCCAATGCTGCTGCCTGGTCATTGTTGCAGACTCAGTGGGGAGACCCCTTCTCCAGTTTCATTTTCATTTTTCTCTGGCATTTAAGGCTGCCAGCTAATGTTCAATACCTCACTCACCTTGCCTAAGTACATCATGGCATTGATCCTGTTCCTGCACTGAAGCCTCTTACATGGGACCACCTCACGGCTGCTCACCTCCTGCTCAATCTCCTGCCATGCCCTCCCTGCCTGCCTAGCTGGTCTCCCCCACCTGTCCCAAGCGCAAAGCGCTTCCCTCCTTGCCTTTGCTGCCTGGATGAGCAGTTGCAGCGTGGCAGGAGAAAACCTGGGCGCCACCCTTGATCTGGCTGCTGCCATCTGCCAAGCACACCAGTTGTCAGTCCTCCCACCCAATGTCCTTCAGAGCTCCTGCCGTTCAATCAATTGCTGGCTGTCTTTTAAATACGGCACTGGCCTAGGAAGACTCAACTACCGCCACATGACATGGTCCTACCATTCGCTCTCCTCTAATCTTGCTACAGCTGAAGATCACAATCTACCCTGGCCGGCCCAAATAGATTAACATTTAATAATACCATTCCAAGTATTCAGTGTTACCATTTGATTTCTGTGAAAATCATTATTTCCTCTCAGGTCTGGTTCTGGGTGATTATGATGATATTGAGACTGGAGCCATTGACACTCCGGATTGTCACTTGTTGATGGACATTGGTCCTGATGATCTCTTCACACTGACAAGCGCCGGCGGTGATCTCTCCACTCTCGGTGAGTTAAACTCCCACAGTCACCAGCTCTCTGTCACTACTTTGAATTTCATTCCAATCGGCGATCTCACTGACCGCTGCTTGATTTAAATTCATGTTGTGATTAAAGGAAATTAGAATAAACAAAGCTTGACTTATTTTAGAAAAGACATCCTGATGCTATTCTGTGTGTGATATCTCTCTTATTAACACTCCCACTGCAAATCCTTCAAATGCTCACACTGAACACCCTGATTCAAGCAAAGCAGATCCACTTAATCTGCTATCACCCAGTGGAAATATAACAACACGGTGAATGAAGCTTGAAAACATTCAAAGGCCAACAAATTCCAGTCCCCTTTATGTTACTGACACATTTGTCGATGACCCGCGCTGAACCCGCTTTCAGTCCAATCATTCATCCATATTTTGTTCTCTCCACAGTGCACAGCTCTCAGACATGCAACTAATCCGCTTTCAGTCCAATCATTAATCCATAAATTTTCTCACCACAGAATACAGCTCTCAGACCCGAACTGAACCCGCTTTCAGTCCACTGATTAATCCATAATCTTTCTCTCCACAGTATACAGCTCTCAGAACCACACCGAACCCGCTTTCAGACCATTCATTATTCCAAAATCTTTCTCTCCACAGTATACAGCTCTCAGACCAGCACTGATCCCGGTAAACACTGGTTCCCTCCATTCCTGAAAACAATGAGGAAGTTCACTGTGACACGTTCACAACAGCAGACATTCCACCAACGATGGACAGTGACTGTATCGGTCAATATCTTCCATCTCCATCACCCAGGTAAGACCAATGCTTCATTATTTGTTACATGTATTTGTGCTGACAATGTGCAGTCCCGGCTGTTACCGATATTAGTATGATAATTAATGGTGTTTTCAACGGTCATTGATTCCAAAATATCAGAGAGAACATTTGCTGTATTTACAGAGGAAATAGGAGGCTTATTGAAGCAGGAATATTCTGAGGAAATCACACACTGCATTTGATGTGTTTGTTTGATGGTTAGCATTGCTGTAAAACTTTCAAGTAATTTTCTTTTTCTTTTAAGGTAAAATTCAGCCTCAAATCCTGCATCTGATGTTTGCAGGCGGTGGATCACAGACTGGTGGAAAATATTCCATGTTAAACCTGAGAGAATGGCATGAACTTTCCCAACAGTGTGAACATGATGATTGTGCTTTGATTTACTATATAAACATCACTTTGTTTTAATCAACCGTCATTTTACTTTGCGTTGAAATAACTAGATTTGTTTTTCTCTATATTTTGTCTGACAGTGTGTGTTTTCTGTTTAATTAAAATTCCAAACAGAATTGATTTCGAACTATTTCTCTGTCGATACAAATACTGAGATATATTACTCCACATGCATTTACCAACACTGTTACAGAGATTAAAACCATTGTTTGTTAATGAAGAGTTTATGCAAAGGTCCTTTTGTAACCGCCTCACATTTTCATCTCCTGTTCAAGAAGGTTTAGAATACATCGGGTGACCAATAACAAATCTGTCTCTTTAATCTGCATTTCTTGTAACTGCTACCGCCACTGCCATATAGTTAATGTGGACAAATTGCTGCAGTATATAATGTATGTGTTGATGTACAATGGAAATAACATAAAATAATAATAACACATTTATTCAATGTTTCAGCTGGAATTTGTGACTTTGTCAATATTAATGCCTAGATTGTATTTCAAGTACTAAATATACACCAATTCTTCGATACAATATATTGTTGTTTTACTGTGCCACACTATCCCTGTGGATTCCGGAGTATGTTGGGAGAGCAGGAGAATCTGATCAGAATTTAAAGTGTTTTTGCACTTTAATTCTAAATATTTCAGTTATTCATCAGCAGAGCATAATCGTTACTCAGTCGGGAGAACGACATGGAGAGCGGACCTGCGTGAGAAGGGCAGCGGCGGTGGGAGATAAAAAGCGGCGGCAGAGAATACCTTCTACCTCTCTCCACCTGTCAGAGCCGAGGTGTGACATCTCAGGAAAACAGGTAGGTGATTGGTGGGTATCTTGACGGTGTCTCTTTTGATTAGTCAAGTGGTTTAAATCAAGAAATTATTACAGCTGAAGAGTACAGGTAAGAAATTCACTTTTATAATATTTAACATCCAAATTAATTAATTAAATAGAATAGAAATGGCTGGGAAGGCAATGTGTTGCTGTTGCAGCTGTAGTATGTGGGAGTTGGTGGACGCTGGTGCGATCCACGGTGACCACATCTTCAGCAAGTGTTAGCTGCTCGAGGTACTTCCGACTCAGATTTGATGAGCGGGAGTCCGAGCTGCGGACTGTGCGACCCATCAGGGCGGGGCAGAGTTACCTGGACACAGTATTTCAGGAGACAGTCACACTCTTAGATTAATTAAATCAAACTTGGACCATGGTCAGGGACATGAGGGTGTGACTGCGATTGAGGTAGGTATGGTGATCCCGAGTTCAGCTTTGCAGGAGACTTACCCTGTCCCCTGTTTCAATAGGTAAGAGGTTCTTGTTCCCAGTGTGGACGAGGGCACAGACTGCAGGGAGGATGAATGAACTGAGCACATCACAGTTGTTCAGAGCGCCATTCAAGTGAGGCGTGAGAAGAGAAATATAGTAGTAATAGGGGATAGCATTGTTAGGTTAATAGATATGGTTCTCTGCAGCAAAGACAATGAGTCCTGAAGGCGGCGTTGTCTACCTGGTTCCAATGTTAAGGACGTCTCTTCTGGGCTAGAGAGGAACTGGAATGGGAGGGGAAGGATCCAGCAGTTGTAATCCAGTTAGGTACCGACGACATAGGTAGGCCAAGGAAAGAGGTTCTGCTAATGGACTACGTGCATCTCGGAGCTAAATTAAGAAACAGAACCACAAAGGTAATAATACCCGGATTACTACCTGAGCCACATGCACATTGGTATTATGAAAATAAGATTAGAGAGGTAAACACGTGGCTCCAAGATTGCTGTGGGAGAAATAGTTTCTGATTCATGTGACAATGGCACCAGTACTGGGTAAGGTGAGAGGTGTTCCGTTAGGATGGGCTTAATTTGAACCAAGCTGGGACCAGTGTCCTGGCGAATTGTGTAACTCGGATTGTAGATCGGACTTTAAATTTATTAGTTGGGGAGCGGGGGACTGGGGGATTTGGAGGGCGAGGAGGGTGGTGGTCGGGTTCAATTGAAGGGAAGTTTAATAAGTCAAGGAAGAAGCGAGAGAGCAGAGCTGCAGGGTCATGAGGAAGCGATAAATAATCAAAGTGTGACAGGAAGGGGTAGAAAATATAAGCTGAAGTGTTAAGCGGAAATTAGAACCAGGATGAATAATAATGGTAAAAAGTCAAAGCTTAAGGCTTTTTATCTGAATGCAAACAGCATTTATATAAAGATAGATGATTTGATGGCACATATAGAAATAAATGAATATGACTTGATAGCTATTATAGAGACGTGGTTGTAGGGTGACCAAGACTAGGAGCTCAATATTCACGAGTATTTGACGTTCTGAAAAAATCGGCAAAATGGAAAAGGAGGTGGAGTAGCTTTGTTAAAAAAAGAAGCTAATAGTACAGTGGTGAGCAATGATATAGATGCAATTTTGGGTGGAAATAAGGAATAGCAAGGGTAAGACGTCATGCGTGGGGGGTCGTCTATCGGCCCCTGAAGAGATGCCTCACTGGAGGACAAATTTTAAATCAGACACAATGGAGGCGTGTAAGAGGGCACTACAATTGTCATGGGTGATTTTAATCTGCAGACTGACTGGACAAATCAGATTGGCAGAGGTAAGATGGAGGACGAATTTATAGAGTGCATCAGGGATTGCTACTGAGAGCAATACGTTGCAGAATTTACCTGGGAATAGGCTATTTAAATCTAATAATGTGTAATGAGGTAGGGTTAATAAGAGATATCATAGTTAAGGAACATCCGGGGGTAATGAGCACAACATGGAAGAATTTCAAAATCAGTTTGAAGGCGAGCAACTCGGGTCTCAAACTAGTGACCTCAACTTAAACAAAGACAATTATGGAGGTATGAAGAAAGAGTTGTCTAAAGAGGGCTGGGAAAAAAAGACGAAGGGGAGGGTCAGTGGATGTGCAGTGGCAGACATTTAAACAGATATATCATAATGCTCAGCAAAAAAAATTATCCAGGTCAAAAAGAAAGACTTGATGAGAAGGATGAACGGCCGGTGGTCAACAAAGGCGGTCAAGGAGAGCAGCCAATCAAAAACGAAGGCATACAAAGCAGCAAAAACTAATGATAGGCCAGAGGATTTGGAATATTTTAGCAACAAGCAGTGGATGACTAAGAAGCTGATAAAGAAGCAGAAAATCCATTATGAAAACAAATTGGCAGGAAATATAAAAACAAACAGCAAGAGCTTCCACGGTTATATTAAAAGAAAGAGAGTAGCTAAAGTGTGTGTGGGACCCTTGGAGAGTTGATAACAGAGAACAGGGAAATGGCAGATAATTTAAACCAATATTTTGCATCGGTCTTCACGTTGGAGGACACTATAAGCATCCCACAGATGTCAGATAAGCAAGGAGCTAATGGGAAGAAAGAATCACAAGGACCCAGAGATGGAGAATCGCAGAAAAACAATTATTTTAGTCTTCAGTAGACCTGGCAGTTTTATAATGCTTTGAATCACACTGGTTGTGTTTATCATTTAAAGCCGAATTGCAGATATTCAGTACTTTTCCTCCAACATTGACCCTCACTTTATCACAAATAAAACATCAATGATGCTGCAGATTCTCAGTTCCTGCACCAACACATGTATTTACGCAGCGACCCAGACTAAATTCAGACAGGGGCTGAAGAACGTAGTGAATTACTTTCTCAATCTCATTGTTAAATTAGTGAAATCATAGAAAGAGCTGAAGGTTTCGTAGATTGGAATGAAATCCCATTCATATTCCATTCCCTACCCTCCAAACATGACCAAAAGCATATTTTATATTCACAGCAATGAGCCCTGAAATTATTTAAATATGATTCTGAGAGTATATTTTATTAATTAACTGTCCTATTGAGGTGGGACTTCACACAAAGGCATCACTGAAAATCTCAGCTGGATTCAACCAAACCCAGCCTGGACGCAGAGCAAAATGGACATCGCGACAAATCACAGTGATTGTGAGATGATGAAAGGAACAGAAGTTGCAGTGAGACAGGGACACCAGTAGATGGAGATGGTGAGAGTGGGGCAGAAACTGCAGTGAGGCAGGCACTCCAGCAGACGTGGATGGTGAGAAAGACAGTAAGTGCACTGAGGCATGGCCACCAGCGGATGGAGATGCTGAGCAATTGCTGATGGGAAATTCAGTGTTCATGAGTTTGGAAGTTTCCACTAGTTTGAGGTATTTACATTATTTAAACCTGAGATGCTGAATAAAAGAATTGCAATACAATTTGCGTTAAATGGCTATTTTCCCACTATGTAAACATTAAACATTAAACTGGCTGATGTTTGTAAAATTATTTTGATTGATTAAAGGTAATGTATAAATAAAGCAACATCATTAAATAAACCTCATGCAATCATTCACACATAAACACTCTCTAAATAAGTTGTGTTGAGTTCTTCATCACTAAAATTATGCCATCGGTCTCTCTCACCGATCTTTCCATGCTGGTATCTTTTCTACTATATCTAAGAGTAATTGAAGTTTTGATCCTGTTGGCTTTTGAAAGTTAATATTGAATCTGCTTTGATAAACCCATCAGATAGTGAATTCCAGAACATAACAACTCACTGCCTATTAGTTTCTCCCCTCTGTTATGTAAACAGTTTTTCCGCATCTCTCCAAACAGAGGGAAACATTTTAAATACAGTTGATTTCTCCAGGACAGCAGCTGCAGAGGAGCTGGAACCTCCTGAATTTGGACAAGCGATGAACAAAAATCCCTCTGAATCCCCCTGGAGAGCTGAGGAAAGAAACAGTCAGGGAGCAAATGGAAACAAGTGACACTTTATCGCAGCAGTAAAAACTCTTTGCCCGAATGTGGAGGTCGTTATCGCTGAGCTTAAAAAGTGAGGAGAAAAGTGGAAGATTGTTAATAAAATTTGTGTTAAATGTCCATATTCCAGCTTAATAAAGCCTTCTAACATTAAAGTGGTAAATGAGAAGGAAGTTTTTCTTTTCCAATGCTTATAGGCTAATGTTTAAATTCAGAGACCCGATAAGCAAGACCAGAGCGGCGTCAGCGAGAGCGGCAACAGGGGCGAGGAGACGGGGATGAAAAAAAAGAAACAGTGGCTGTGGACTGTGCACCTGCTTGACCAAAAGAATCGAAGTGTCACGCCACAGGAGAGCTGGTAATTGACTGGTGGGTACTTCCTCCGTGTATCTATTTTTGTTTTGAATCATTACACGTTGAGTGTTCACTTAAATAATTATTTTTTTAAATACTGAGATCCAAATTAATTAATTAAATAGAATAGAGATGGCTGCGCAGATGATGTGTTGCAGCTGCAGTATGTGGGATCTGGTGGACGCCGGTGCGATCCACGGTGATCACATCTGCAGCAAGTGTTGGCCGCTCAAGGGCCTTCGGCTCAGAGTTGATGAGCTGGAGTCCCAGCTGCGGACACTGCGACACATCAGAAATGGGGGGAGTTACCTGGACACTGTTTTCAGGTGACAGTCACACCAATTAGATTAATTACATCAAAATTAGACCGTCGGCAGTGACAGGAGTGTGTGACTGCGAGTGACGCAGGTATGGAGATCCACAATTTATCTTTGGAGGAGCCTCAGCCAGTCTTTTTTTTATTCATTCATGGGATGTGGGCGACGCTGGCCACGCCAGCATTTATTGTCCATCCCCAATTTCCCTTGAGAAGGTGGTGGTGAGCTGCCTTCTTGAACCGCTGCAGTCCATTTGGTGTAGGTAGACCCACAGTGCTGTTGGGAAGGGAGTTCCAGGATTTTGACTGCGAGAATGAAGGAACTGCGATATAGTTCCAATCAAGATAGTGAGTGACTTGGATGGGGACTTGCAGGTGGTGGTGTTCCCATGTATTTGCTGCCCTTGTCCTTCTAGTTGGTAGAGGTCGTGTGCTTGGAAGGTGCTGTCGAAGGAGCCTTGGTGCATTGCTGCAGTGCATTTTGAAGATGGTACGCACTGCTGCCAGTGTGCGTCGGTGGTGGAGGGAGTGAATGTTTGTCGATGGGGTGCCAATCAAGCGGGCTGCTTCGTCCTGGATGGTGTTGAGCTTCTTGAGTGTTGTTGGAGCTGCCCCCATCCAGGCAAGTGGAGAGTATTCCATCACACTCCTGACTTGTGCATTGTCGATGGTGGAAAGGCTTTGGGGAGTCAGGAGGTGAGTTACTCGCATGATGATTCCAAGCCTCTGACCTGCTCTTGTAGCCACGGTATTTATATGGCTACTCCAGTTCAGTTTCTGGTCAATGATAGCCCCTTGGATGTTGATAGTGGGGGATTCAGCGATGGTAATGCCATTGAATGTCAAGGGGAGATGGTTATATTCTGTCTTGTTGGAGATGGCCCTTGCCTGGCACTTGTGTGGCGCGAATGTTACTTGCTACTTATCAGCCCAAGACTGGATATTGTCCCGGTCTTGCTGCATTTCTACACGGACTGCTTCAGTATCTGAGGAGTCACGAATGGTGCTGAACATTGTGCAATCATCAGCGAACATCCCCACTTCTGACCTTATGATTGAAGGAAGGTCATTGATGAAGCAGCTGAAGATGGTTGGGCCGAGGCCACTACCCTGAGGAACTCTGCAGTGATCTCCTGGAGCTGAGATGATTGACCTCCAACATCCACAACCATCTTCCTTTGCACTCGGTATGACTCCAGCCACCGGAGGGATTTCCCCCTGATTCCCAATTGACCGCAGTTTTGCTAGGGATCCTTGATGCCATACTCGCTCAAATGCTGTCTTGATGTCAAGGGCAGTCACTCCCACCTCACCTCTTGAGTTCAGCTCTTTTGTCTATGTTTGAACAAAGGCTGTAATGAGGTAAGGAGCTGAGTGACCTTGGCGGAACCCAAACTGAGCGTCACTGAGCAGGTTATTGCCTAGCACGTGCTGTTGATGACACCTTCCCTCACTTTACTGATGATTGAGAGTAGGCTGATGGGGCGGTAATTGGCCGGGTTGGACTTGTCATGCTGTTTGTGTTGAGGGCAGACCTGGGCAGTTTTCCACATTGCAGGGTAGATGCCTGTGTTGTAGCTGCACTGGAACAGCTTGGCTAGGTGCGCGGCAAGTTCTGAAGCACAGGTTTACAGTCCTGTTGCCGGAATATTGTCAGGGCCCATAGCTTTTGCAATATCCAGTGCCTTCAGTAATTTCTTGATATCACGCAGAGTGAATCGAATCGGCTGAAGTATGGAATCTGTGATGTTGGGGACTTCAGGAGGAGGCCGAGATCGATCATCAGCTGGGCACTTCTGGCTGAAGATGGTTGCAAATGCTTCAGCCTTATCTTTCGCACTGATGTACTGGGCTCCCCCATCACTGAGCATGGGGATATTTGTGGAGCCACCGCCTCAAGTTAGTTGTTTAATTGTCCAACTCCATTCACGGCTGGATGTGACAGGACTGCAGAGCTTAGATCTAATCCGTTGGTTATGGGATCGCTTAGCTCTGTCTATCACATGCTGCGTACGCAGTTTGGCATGCAGATAGTCCTGTGTTGTAACTTCATCAGGTTGAAAGCTCATTTTGAAGTATGCCTGGTGCTGCTCCTGACATGCCCTCCTGCACGCTTCATTGATCCAGGGTTGGTCTCCTGGCTTGATGGTAATGGTAGAGTGGGGGCTATGCCGGGCCATGAGGTTACAGATTATGCTGCTGCGGATGGCCCACAGCGCCTCATTGATGCCCAGTTTTGCATTGTTAGATCTGTTGTAAATCTATCCCATTTAGCACGGTGATAGTGCCACACAACACGATGGACGGTCTCCTCAATGTGAAGGCGTGACTTCGTCTCCATAAGGACTGTGCTGTGGTCACTCCGACCAATACAAACATGGACAGAAGCATCTGCCGCAGGCAGATTGGTGAGGACAAGGTCAAGCATGTGTTTCCCTCGTGTTGGTTCCCCCACCACCTGCCGCAGATCCAGTCTAGCAGTTATGTCCTTCACGACTCGTCCACATGTGTCAGTAGTGGTGCTGCAGAGCCACGCTTGGTGATGGACATCGAAACCCCCCACCCAGAGTACATTTTCTGCCCTTGCCACCTTCAGTGCTACCTCCAACTGGTGTCCAAAATGGTGGAGTGCTGAGCCATCAGCTGAGGGAGGGCGGTACGTGGAAATCAGTAGGAGGTTACCTTGCCCATGTTTGATCTGATGCCATGAGAATTCATGGTATCCGCAGTCGATGTTGAGGACTCCCAGGGAAACTCCCTCCCAACTGTATACCACTGTCCCGCCACCTCTGGTTCAGTGCGCCATTCAAGTGGGAGGAGAACAGAGAAATGTAGCTGCAATAGGGGATAGCATAGTTTGGGGAATAGATGCAATTCTCTGCAGCAAAATAGAAAATTCCAAAGTCTGTGTTACCTGCCTGGTGCCAAGGTTAAGGACGTCTCTTCTGGGCTAGAGAAGAACTTGGAGTGCAAGTGAAGGATCCAGGTGTCATGGTCCACATAGCTATCAACAACATAGGAAGGAGGTTCTCCTGAGGGACTTTGAGCAGCTCAGGGCTAAATTAGAAAGCAGAACCACAAAGGTTCCAGATTACTACTTGAGCCACGTGCAAGTTGGCATTGGGGAAATAAGATTAGAGAGGTAGATGTATGGCTCAAAGATTGGTGTGGGAGAAATGGGCCCCAATTATGGGACACTGGCACCATTACTGGGGAAAGAGAGAGCTGTTCCATTGGGATGGGCTTCACTTGAACCATGCTGGGACCAGTATCCTGGAGAATCGTATAAGTAGGTTTCTAGAAAAGACTTCAAAGTAAATAGTGGGGGGAGGGTCCAATAGAAGGGAAGTTTAAAACGTCGAAACGTAAAGAGACAGCAGAAGTGCAGGGTAGTGAAAGGCCATACATTAATCGGAATGTGACAGGAAGGGACACAGAATACAAGCATAAGAGTACAGCAGACATTAGAACCAGAGTACGTAAAAATGGTTTTAAAAAAAAGTCAAAGCTTAAGGCTCTTTATCTGAATGCATGTAACATTTGTGACAAGATGGATGAGCTGATGGCACAAATAGAAACAAATGAATATGATTTGATAGCTATCACAGAGATGTGGTGGCAGGATAACCAAGACCGGAACCTCAATGTTCAAGGATATTCGGCGTTCTGGAAGAATACGCAGAAAGTAAAAGTAGGTGGGGTAGCTTTGCTATTAAAGGAAGTGATCAGTGCAGTTTTGAGTAAGGATATAGGTGCAGTAGATCGTGATGTAGAAACAGTTTGGGTAGAAATAAGGAATAGCAAGGAAATAAATCACGGGTGGCAGTGGTCTATAGGTCTCCAAGGAGTTGCCTTTCTGTAGGACAAAGTATTAATCAGGAAATGATGGATGCGTGTGAGAAAAGCACGACAATTATCATGGGTGATTTTAATCTGCATTTCGACTGGACAAATCAAATTGGCAAGGAAGACGAATTTGTAGAATGCATCAGGGATTGTTTCTTAGAACTACACATTGCAGAATCTACCCGGGAACAGGCTATTTTAGATTTGTAATGTGCAATGAGGTAGGATAAAGAAGATATCTCGTAGCTAAAAATTGTCTCGGGGGATGTGCTCATAACATGGTACAATTTCAAATGCAGTTGGAGGGTGAGCAACTCGGGTCTCAAACCAGTGTCTTCAACTTAAACAAGTACATTTACAGAGGTATGAAGAAAGAGTTGTCTAATGCGGACTGGTAACATAGACTAAAAGGAAAGACAGCAGATGAACAGTGGCAGACTTTTAAGCAGATATTTCATAACACGCAGCAAACATTTATTCTGGGCAGAAGGAAGGACCCAATGAAAACGATGGACCACCCGTGGATAACAAAAAGGACGTTAAGGAGAGTATCAATTCAAAAACAAAGGCGTACAAAGTGGCGAAAGTTAGTGGCAGGCCAGAGGATTGGGATTTTTTTTTATAAATCAGCGGATGACTTAAAGACTAATGAAGAGGGAGAAACTTGATTCAGAGTAAATTGGCAAGAAATGTAAAAACAAGCACAAAGAGCTTCTACGGTTATCTAAGAAGGAAGAGAGTAGCTAAAGTAAGTGTGGGACCCTTAGTGGATGAAACTGGGGAATTAATAACAGGGAACAGGGAAATGGCAGCTAATTTAAATCAATATTTTGTATTGGCCTTTGCGGTGGAGGACACGATAAACATTCGACCAATAATAGATGAGCAACGTGTAAATGGGAGGGAGGAACTTGGAACAATCTCAATCACGAGGGAAAAGGTTCTTGACATACTTATGGGAATAAAGGCAGTCACGTCGCCAGCACTTGATGGCCTGTTTCCAAAGGTTTTTGAAGAAGTGGCTGCAGAGATAGTAAATGCATTGGTCATAACATACCAAAACTCACTGGATTGCGAAGGGTACCAGCGGTTTAGAAAACCGCTAATGTGACGCCCCGATTCAATAAAGGAGGGATACAGAAAGCACAAATATATAGACCAGTTAGCTTAACATAGCTTAACAGAAATAAGCTGCAAAGGGATATAGATATGTTCAGTTAGTGGACAAAAATTGGCAGATGGTGTTCATTGTGGGAAAGTGTGAGGTCATCCACTTTGGTGGGAAGAATAAAAAGACAGATTATTATTTAGATGGAGAAGGCTACAAAATACTGCAGTGCAGAGGGATCTGGGTGCTCTTGTACATTAAACATAAAATGTTTGCAGCAAGTAATTAGAAAGGCAAATGGAAAGTTGGCCTTTATTGCCAGGGGCTTAGAGTTTAAAATAGGTAAGTCTTGTTGCAGGGTATTGGTGTGGCCACATCTGGAGTACTGTGTACTATTTTGGTCCCCATATTTAATGAAGGATATACTAGCATTGGAGACGGTTCAGAAAAGGTTCACCAGGCTCATTCCTGGGATGAAGGGGTTGTCTTATCATGAACTGCTAAACAGGTTCGGGCTTCATTTATTGGAGTTTAGAAGAATAAGAGGTGACCTTTTTGAAACATATAAGATTTTGAGGGGTCTTTACAGGATAGATGTTAAGACTATATCTCCACGTGTGGGGGAATCTCGAACCCGGGGTCACAATTACAGAATAAGGGGGCACAAATTTAAAACTGAGATGCAAAGGAATTTCTTCTCTTAGAGGGTTGTGATTTTCTGGGATTCTGCACCTCAGAGAGTTGTGGAGGCTAGGCCACTAAATATATTTAAGGAGGACGTAGATAGAGTTTTGAAATCTCGTGGAGTGGAGGGGTATGCGGAGCTGACTGAAAAGAAGAGTTGGGACCTGGGGAAGCTCATCCATGATCTTTTTGAATGGCGGGCAGGCTTGAGGTGCTGAATGGCCTAATATTGCTCCTATTTATTATGTTCTTATGTAAAACGTCAGGCAGATCAAAATTTCTCAACTGAAGTCACAGAAAAAATGTGTATTGGTGTGAATGGGAGGTGTGCTCCATCACCCCCAGGAACAGCGGGCAAGCAGAGTATATTTAATGGAGTATGTATTGCAAATGAATATTATATAAGGCAATGTTGCAGGCAAGAAATGGAATGAGGAAAGCAAAAGGTGAACATTGATTGTGGAAGGAAGAGAAAAACCGACATACCACGAAACACAATACGCCTACCAATAGCATCAAGAACGAGAACACGTAATATCCGATTAGCAATATCGTCCTGCGCACATTTCCATGCTCCACCAGATATAAAGCTATTACTTCTATCTGGGCGAGTCATTTCTCCTGACGACGGGCAGTGTACGCTGCCTGAAACGTTAAGGCTACCCATTCTTCTCAGAAGTTCTCTCTTTTAAAGTCACACATGTTGCTTTCCGAATCCAAAATGCGCATTGAGGAGCTACATGGGGAAACAATTTTTATCAGCGTGTTGTTGTGGGTTGATGGCACTAGATAAAGGCTGTTAATTTCATATTGAATATTAACATTCAAAAGAGAATTGCATAAATACCGTAAGGGAAATAAAATTCAGGGTAACAGTAAAGAACGGAGCATGGATATTAATTGAGTTCATGTTCCAAAGAGTCGGAACAGGATCCAAGTATTCAATACGTATTGTGCTCAATACTTCTTTGAGTCCCTCCCATCGTTTTTGACTAGTTCATGCATAGCTAATTTTTCTCACTGCTTGGGGAGATGGTGGCGGAGTAGTGATGGCACTGAGCTAGTAATCCATATTTCCAGGATAATGCCTTGGGTACACAAGTTCAAAATCCGCCAGGGCAGCTGGTGGAATTTACATTCAATTAATCAATACAAAAATCCAAAGTCAAAGTAAAATCTGGAATTGAAAGCTGGTGTCAGTAATGGTGCCATGAAACTATCATTAACTGATGTAATAACCCATCTAATGTCCTTTAGGGAAGGAAATCTGCCGTCCTTACAAGGTCTGGCATACATGTCACTCCAGACCCACAGAAACGTGGTTGACTCTTAACTTCCCTGTGGAACGGCCTTGCAAACTCTTGGTTGTTAAGGGAAATTATGCTTGGGCAACAAATGCTGGCCCTGCCAGTGATGCACAAGTCCCATGAAAGAATAATCTCGGCTTTAAATACCCAACTTTAAACTCATTCACACATGCCCACCTCAATTAAGTATTTAATTAAATTGTTAGATGAGGTAAAAGGGAATGTTGATGATGAGAATGCAATGGAGGTTGCTGCTGTGGATTTCAAGAAAGTGTTTAACAAAGTCTTAGGCAGTCTCTTGGGAATGAGGATGACTTTCCCCCACTCCAGCTGGGACAGGTTGTGTTTGGTGAGGTGAGTGAATGAGATGCTCGAATTTCCAAATGTTCCTTCCGCTGTTTGCACCTGGTCAGTGTCTGAGTATGTCAACGTTTTTCGAACTGGCTGGCACCTTCACGGATGCTTCCTCTCCATTTCGGGCAGGCTGGGGCAAGATATTTCCACGTAACAGTGCAGAGTTAATATTTTGTCACGGAGGCTTTAAAGACAATGTAGCATTTCCTCTGCTCTCCTGATAGCCTCTTGCCGTGCCAAAGCGCAGAGTAGAAAGCTTGTTTTGGGAGTCCTGTGTCAGGCCTGTTATATTTGTGGCCCGCCCAACATAACTGAGTGACTATGAACAGTGTCTGGACACTGGGGACGTTGGCCTGAGAGAGGGCACTGATATTGGAGCGGCTGTCCTGCCACTGAATTTGCAGGAGCTTGTGCCAGCACACTGGTGATATCTCTCCCAAGCTGACTCCTGACAACGCAGGAATCTGCAAAGGTCATCAGATGCTCCAAGCTGCGCAAATGCACAACAAACGTCTTGCAAGGGCCAGGACCAAGTGGTGCATGCGTATGATGTCATTTCGGATCCACTGATGAAGGGTCACTTACCTGAGACGTTAACTGTGCTGCTTCCTCCAGAGATGCTGCCAGACCTACTGAGTACTTCCAGCATTTATTGGTTTATATCAGATTTCAAGTATCTGCAGTATTTTTATATTATTTAATTTATTATCATCAGATATCGGCACCTGGGCTATTCTCGAGCATGCGCCTGGCCTTCGCGCATGCGTAGTAACGTGTCATTGGTTCTCCAGTCCCCCAATTCGGCTGGAGGGAGAGGCTGAATTGGAGACTTTGAGGCTGGACTTCGATCCCCGTCACTCGTACCATCCCCACTAGCCGCTCTCCTCCCTCCCTGGCAAGTCCCTTCTGGCCTCAACACTTCCTCCTCTTGGCCGCTCGCTCCTAATTCGCCCCGTATCACCTCACGGCCTGCTTTTCTTCTTCGGGCGGCGTGTGGTGAACCAGCAAACCTGAAGCCTAGTGGCCGAGAAGAAAGAAGCTGTGTGGCCCACAGCTAGCGGCAGTAACGGGGGTCATGGGAAGCGGGGAGGCTG
Source organism: Heterodontus francisci (assembly GCF_036365525.1). Taxonomy (NCBI): domain Eukaryota; kingdom Metazoa; phylum Chordata; class Chondrichthyes; order Heterodontiformes; family Heterodontidae; genus Heterodontus; species Heterodontus francisci. Next base: position 5,142,408 of record NW_027140442.1, read on the forward strand.
GAAGACTGGAGCAATCGGGCAGGGGAGTGGAGGGGAGCAGCAAGGTCAGGAGCGAACGGCTGAGGGCGTGGGGGATGGAAGCGGCCTGTATGCAGAAGGGGAGAAAGCGAGTTGCAGAGGAGGAGAGCGGCTAAATATTCGCTGCAATTGGGTGAAATCAAATCCTGGTCAGTCATATAATCGAATCACAATAACGAATTGGCAGCAGAGTTTACACTCTGTCCGATTTTCTTCTCCATCGATCGGGGTGCCAATTCACTATCTCCCAAAAGTATCAGAACATGTAAACTCAATCATGATTTTTTTAGCTTAATAGGGTTACTGGAATATTATATGTATCTGAGGTTTACACTTAGTATCCTATAACTACATAGTAACATATTACTGGGCTTCCATCCAACTTAATGTAAGGTTAGTTTGTTAGAACTATCTAGCTATAAGCATTTTCTGTGATAAATTGAGCAGCACCATCTTTAATCCGGGCAACTGCCTGAATGTCTCAGATACAGACGTTCCAGCTGAAGAGACTGAATTTGCCCATGTGCAAGTACTGCGCCACCTAGTGGTTACGTTTTCAGCAAACGCTGCCGACATCTCCAGGGTTTTGAGATGTCTGCTGCACACCATGGATCCGAGGGAATCCGTGTCACAGCAGCCCTCGTTTAACAGGGTGCCCACGGCTGTTTGAGGGTAAACCAACATCTGACATGTGGGAGCCTTTCAAATGTCAGTTGATTAGAATTCAGGACCAGCATGTTCCAGTGAGGAAGAAGGATAAGTTTGGCAAGTTTCGGGAACCTTGGAAAACGCGGGATATTGTGAGCCTGGTCAAAAAGAAAAAGGAAGCATTCATAAGGGCTGGAAGGCTAGAAACCGAAGAATCCCTTGAGGAATATAAAGACAGTAGGAAGTAGCTTAAGCAAAGAGTCAGGTGGGCTAATAGGGGTCATGAAAAGTCATTGGCAAACAGGATTAAGGAAAATCCCAAGGATTTTTATTCGTATATAAAGAGCAAGAGGTTAACTAGGGAAAGGGTTGGCACACTCAAGGACAGAGAAGGGAATCTAAGTGTGGAGCCAGAGGAAATAGGTGAAGTACTAAATGAGTACTTTGCATCAGTATTCACCAAAGAGAAGGACTTGGTGGATGATGAGCGTGGGGAGGGGAGTGCAGATAGTCTCAGTCATCTCATTATCGAAAAGGGGGAGGTGTTGGGTGTATTGAAAAGCATTAAGGTTGATAACTCCCCAGAGCCTGATGGGATTTACCCCAGAATACTGAGGGAGGCAAGGGAAGAAATTGCTAGGGCCTTGACAGAAATCTTTGCATCCTCATTGGCTACAGGTGAGGTCCCAGAGGACTGGATAATAGCCAATGTTATTCCTTTGTTTAAAAAGGGTAGCGCGGATAATCCAGGAAATTATAGGCTGGTGAGCCTTACGTCAGTGGTAGGGAAATTATTAGAGAGGATTCTTCGGGACAGGATTTACTCCCATTTGGAAACAAACGAACTTATTAGCGAGAGACAGCATGGTTTTGTGAAGTGGAGGTCGTATCTCACTAATTTGATTGAGTTTTATGAGGAAGTGACGAAGATGGTTGATGAAGAAAGGGCAGTAGATGTTACCTATATGGACTTCAGTAAAGCCTTTGACAAGTTCCCTCGTGGCAGACTGATACAAAACGTGAAGTCACACGGGATCAGAGGTGAGCTGGCAAGATGGATACAGAACTGGCTCGGTCATAGAAGACAGAGGGTCGCAGTGGAAGGGTGCTTTTCTGAATGGAGGGATGTGACTAGTGGGGTCAGGAATCCGTGCTGGGACCTTTGCTCTTTGTAGTATGTAGAAATGATTTGGAGGAAAATGTAGCTGGTCTGATTAGTAAGTTTGCGGACGCCACAAAGGTTGGCGGAGTTGTAGACGGTGATGAGGACTGTCAGAGGATACAGCAGGATATAGATCGGTTGGAGACTTGGGCGGAGAACTGGCAGATGAAGCATAATCCGGACAAATGTGAGGTAATGCATTTTGGACGGTCTAATTCATGTGGGAAGGATACAGTAAATGGCAGCATCCTTAGGAGTATTGACAAGCAGAGAGATCTGGGCGTATAGATCCACAGGTGTGGCAACGCAGGTGGATAAGGTAGTCAAGAAGGCATACGGCATGCTTGCCTTCATCGGTCGGGGCATAGAGTATAAAAATTGGCAAGTCATGCTGCAGCTGTACCGAACTTTTTTTGGGCTACACTCAGAATATTGTGTGCAATTCTGGTCGCAACACTACCAGAAGGACGTGGAGGCTTTGCAGAGGGTACAAAAGAGGTTTACCAGGATGTAGCCTGGTCTGGAGGGCATTAGCTATGAGGAGAGGTTGGATAAACTCGGATTGTTTTCAGTGGAACGACGGAGGTGGAGGGGCGACATGATAGAGGTTTACAAAGTTATGAGCGGCATGGACAGTGTGGATAGTCAGAAGCTTTTTCCCAGGGTGGAAGAGTCAGTTATTAGGGGACATAGGCTTAACGTGAGAGGGGCAAAGTTTAGAGGGCATGTGCGAGGCAAGTTCTTTCCACAGAGGGTGGTGAGTGCCTGGAACTTTCTGCCGGGGGAGGTGGTGGAAGCAGGTACGATAGCGACGTTTAAGAGGCATCTTGACAAATACATGAATAGGTTGGGAATAGAGAGATATGGTCCCCGGAAGTTCAGAAAGTTTTAGTTTAGGCAGGCATCAATATCGGCGCAGGCTTGGGAGTCCGAATGGCCTGTTGCTGTGCTGTATTGTTCATTGTTCTTTGTTGTTCTCTGAAAAGGCTGGTTGACAACGTTGAGATTCACAAAATCGGAGGCTCAGTATCCAATTGTATTAGTAGGGTGAGAGGAGGTCGTGAGGGTTTTGAAATGCATTGTAAAGAAAAATTAACTCGAGGCTTCGGGGTCCTCCATCAAATGTAGATCAGTAAAGAGAGCAATGATTGGTGAGGCAACCTGTTGACTGGGCTGGGGAATTGGCTTGGAGCAAGGCAACAGATTAATTTCAAAGGCTATGTGCTGAAATTGTCAGGATATTATTATTGTTGTCTCCCAGTGATCTGAAACTTAGTATGGCATAGGATAAAGGCAACAATGTTTTGGATCAATAAGTGAAAGAAAGGTGGAGCATGGAAGGTCAGTCTGGTGTCCATTCGTGCAGTCGAGTCTGAATGTGACAAAGACATAGACGAGTGTTTCAATATCTGTTGGGCTGAGACAAGAGTGGAGCCGCAGGTGCTGCTGAGTTGGAAGGAAGTGATCTCTTTAACGGAGGGACACATGTGTATGGAGCATAATTTGGGGACAATTCGTGCACTGAGTGGAACTCGGAGCCAGAAGCCATCATGTATATTGAAATTTGTGGCTTGGATAGACAGTTTGTGACTGGGATGAAAGGTGATGGATTTAGTCCTGTCGATGTTTGATAGGAGAAAATTGTGACCATCCAAAACAGTATGTTGCATAAATAGTCTGATAACACAGAGACAGTCGGGGCAGCTTTGAGAGAGAGAGATGGATGTCATCAGTGTGGAAGTAATATCATGGCCCACACCTGCCGGTGAATGCTCACTGGAATTTTATCATTGAGGCTGAATTGGAACATCAAAGGTAATGCTGATGTCGGATGAGGGGAGGTTCCACTACTGGAGATTGTGTATCTGATCAGATATATAACTGTGAAAATAAGGAAAGAAGTCCCACAGAGAGGCGAGTTTCAGAGGAATGAGGAGGTGGCAGACTGTCCGAGAGGAGGTAGAGTTGACCAATATATGTTTTATCAGTGGCTGACGGGCTCAGACAGGGCTCGAGACCGTCATTTTAGGGAGGCAGATGTAGGCATTCTTTATTTTTGAAGGGATCTGAGATTGGAAGCTCAGATCGGAAGGACGAATAGGGTAAATGTTACAAAGCATCATTTGCTGCCTGATACAACAACTACGAAGGGGATGAGGTCGGTGGAGTTTGCGGGAGGGCAAAAGATGATTGATTTTTTTGTTATGTACGTTGGGCGGCACAGTGGCACAGTGGTTAGCACCGCAGCCTCTCAACTCCAGCGACCCGGGTTCAATTCCAGATACTGCCTATGTGGAGTTTGCAAGTTCTCCCTGTGTCTGCGTGGGTTTCCTCCGGGTGCTCCAGTTTCGTTCCACATGCCAAAGACTTGCAGGTAAATTGGCCATTAGAAAATGCCCCTATAATAGTTCGGTGGTAGGGGAATATCGGGACAGGTAGGCATGTGGTAGGAATATGGAATTAGTGTATGATTAGTCTTAATGGGTGGTTGATGGTCGGCACAGACTCGGTGGGCTGAAGGGCCTGTTTCAGTGCAGTATCTCTAAACTAAACTAAACTAAACTGGAGAAAATTGCAGCTCATACAAAACTGACAGTTGTTGTCTGATCACACAAAGGCAGTGGAGGGTCTAGAATGATGGTGGAGAGCTGGAGCTGTGTGTTGTCAGCACACATGCAAAAGGTGATCCCATGTCTGTCGTTGTTGTTGCCGTCCCCATGTCTGTCGTTGTTGTTGCCGTTGGAAAGAGTGCAGAAGTGGAAGAGGAGGATGCAAAAACCGTAAGTTCAGGGACTGGTGATTGAACAGTGTTGTTATTGGGAGGAATAGCCATTGCTGGAGATTCTCTGGCTATGATCAGGCCAGTGAGTTACGAACCAAGCAAGGGCAGTCCTCCCATAAGTGGCCAATGTCGGAGGTGTGGAGCGATCACGGGTGAGTTTTGATGCAGTTTTGCAGGAGTACAGATGATGATAGCTTAGGTCATGACGTGATCTTAACTGGGAATAATAATTTCAAATGTAAGTTGTTGGGCAGATTGAGATCTAATCAGGGTCAGTAAATGCGACAGTGTTGGGCGAGCTGGACTTGTTGAGGGATGGATTTGTACAGCACAGTGTTGGAAGGAAGGAAGTTTTAGATCCTGTTGCCAGTCAGGAGTGAACTGGAGGGATATTGTCCGGCAGTGGCAGAGTTCTATTTTTACAGAAGCCACAGTAGAACAAACCGCTAAATATGTGCAATACAAATAACAGAGAGAGCAGTATCATTCTCCTCGTGACACCTGCACTAAGTTATCAGCTGCAATCCCACACATGGATTAACCTGTTTTCTTGGAAAGCTCCTCATTTAACTGCTTATGTCCTTGGATTCAGTGTATGATGAGGAGAAATCGGTGACATTTATAAATGAATCGTTACGAATGAATATTATCATTGCAATTATTGTAAACCAGTAAACTCTGCTGTGCATTATTGTGGAATCAATCTTGTGTGATTACCGTTTTCAGTCTTATCCCCGGCAGAGGTCTGATGAAGATAATTTGCTTGATTTTGAGATGTTTGTTTTGTCTGCACCATTTTATTTACAATGCTGTCAAAGTTGCTGATGCAATATGTTTGTTCAATTGACTGCCACTAATAGCAATGATCAGGGGTATAGCCCATGTCATTGGAGACTTATCCCCTGTATAAATTACTGTCTGTTAGAATGGACCAGTTCATAGTGACTGCCAGAGCTCTGATTCTCAGACCAACACAGGTCAATGCTTCGCAAAGAAGCTAAATATCCAGTAATGCATAAGATAGGACGTATTTACTATCCAATTCTTTCAGCCTTTGGAGTTTCCGGTAAGCCACTTTTTCTCCAGTTGTTAATGGCGTAAATTAGCATTATTTGATTGCTGTATCTGAAAGTGTTTTACTCGCTGTATGTTTGACACAGCCGTCTGTTCACTTTGATCATTTGAATGAGGGATTGGTCTCAGTCTCTGTTCATTTGGTCCTGTAGCAGCTGCATAATAACTTTGATCACTGTTAGTCAATTCCTTGCATTATTACTGGTTTATTCTCTTTACTGGATGTGTTGTTGGATGATGGAATATCCTCAGATTTTAGATGTTCGGTCTTGTATGAGTTTCTTTATGTCTGTCATCATTTTGTTAATCAAACCCGAGAGTTTTATTTGGTTAATGTCAAAACTAATTGTACTGGAATCAGATGCAAGGATTATGTATGCAAGAATATAAGAAATAGGAGAAGGCGTAGGCCATTCGGCCCCTCGAGTTTCTTCGCCTTTCTATAGGATCATTCCTGATCTGATCTTGGCCTCAAATTCTCTTTCCTGTTTCTTCGTCATCACCACAGAATCCACGAGAGTTCAAATTCTCTCCATCATAGACTGAATGGAATCAATGGCTCAGCCTCCACAGCTCTCTGGGCTCGAGAATTCCAACGATTTATCACCCTTTTAGAAAACAAATTCCTCCTCATCTCCTTCTGAAATGCTCGACTTATTCCGCCTCGTTCTGGATTTCCCCTCGAGGGAAATGTTGCTCTTACCATCCCTCAGTCAAGTTCCCTCACACTTTAGCATGTTTCAATACTTCTCTCATACTTCTAAACTCAAAAGAGCATCGGCCTAACCTGTTCAACCTTTCCCAACAAGAGAGCCCCTTCACCCCAGGAGTTGAATCGTGATCCTTCTCTGAACTGCCCTCAATGCATGCATACTCTCCTGAAGGAGACCAAAACTAGACACTGTAATATAGATGTAGTCCAAACAATGTTTAAGAACAATTACCACACGATCAGGAGTTGTTAAAAGTTTCACTTTGTGGAACAAACCTGTCTTGGAATATTACTTCATAAAACTAATTTTGGTGATTTTTAATAACACAGTTCTCAGTGTTACAAGGAGGCAGTCGTTTCTGCCTTCCCCAACCTCATGTCTCACTTGGATTTCAGTTTTTCTATTGGTCATCACTGTTGTTGTATTATTTCGTTGTGTGAACAGAATGCTGCTGCAAAGTTCTGGCAGGTGAACAGAGTTTGCTGCTGACACTTTATCATCTCCTTCTCTGATTCACTGCGGATGAATTTATGTACTTCACCTGACTTCAATTTAATAGTAAAAATGTTCATTTTCTGTTGTGCATTGTATTTGTTGGGATCCAGAGCCCCTCTCGTTATTTGCAGATTATGAAACGCAACGTTGTTGCGTTTCTTTGTTGACCCAACCCACAGACTAACTCTGAACTTCAAAGTTACAACAGAAAGCATTTCAATTACTGTGAAATAAAAACAGAAGTGCTGGGAAATACTCAACAGGTCAGGCAGCATCTGCAGACAGAGAAGCAGAATTAACGTTTCAGGTCTGTGACCCTTCATGAGAACTGGCAAGCCTTGGAAAGGAATTAGGTTTTATAGCAAGAGAAGGAGCAGGGGTGGCTTGGTGCGGAAGCGATAAAATGGAATGTGTGTGATGCGGCAGAGGTCAGGAGAGATAAAATAAGAAGTCGTCCTGAGGCAACAGCGAAGAGGGTGTTAATGCTTCCATTGAAAGACAAAGCATTCGTCCAGAGACAGTGTTGATAGCAAAGTTATGAGCAACTCTGTCCGCACAACGAACAGGCACATGGTTAAAAAATACAATACAATAAAAAAATATTTAAAAAATATAAAGGCAACAAAGGCCAGACATGCTCTAAAATTATTTAACTCAGTGTTTAGCCCGCAAAGCTGTAGAGTGCCTAACTAAAAGATCAGGTGCTGCTCCATCTAGCTTGCATTGATGTTAACTGTAACACTGCAGCAGGCCAAGGACCTAAATGTGGGTATGAGAGCCGGTGTGGGGTGCTGAAATGGCAAGCGACCAGAACCTCAGCATCATGTTTTTGGAATGAGCGGAAGTGCTCCATAAAGCAATCAACCAACCTCCATTCGGTCACCCAATATAGAGACAGCACCACAGCGGAGGGCAGGCGATGGTAGAGTGCTATTGTCGATAAACTAGTAACCCACGCACCCAGGAGCTGCTGCTTTGGGGACGTAGGTTCAAATCTCCCCTCAGGAGGAAGTGGAATTTGATTTCACAGAGTAAATTTGGAATGGAAAGCTGATTTAATAATGGCCATGAAACCATCATCGATTGCTATAAATGCCCATTTGGTTCATTTGTTGCCTTTAGGGATTGAAATCTGCTGACATGTGACTCCAGACCCACGGCAGTATAGTTGACTCTGAAATAGCCTGGAAAGTCGCTAAGAAGTTAACAAGAATAATACTGGATGGAGGCAATGACCATCTCCAACAAGAGAGAATCTAGCAATCTACGCTTGACGTCCAATGGCATTACCAGTGCTGAATCCCCCATGATCAACATCCTGGGGGTTAACATTGACCAGGAACTGAACTGGAGTAGTCATAATGTGATATGTTTCAATACATCTTACCTTTAAAGTATCCCAGCTCAACCGGTCCATACAAAGCTGCCCCTTTACCCTAGAAATCTGCCCAATAAACCTTCTCCTAACTGCCTTCAATGCGTGTATATTGCTCCTGAAGTAAGAGGACGACAATTGGAAACAGTACTCAAGGTGTGGCGCCACCAATGTTCTAAGAACATTTTCACCCTGTGGAACTAGCCTGTTCTGTAGTCGTACTTTATAAATCTAATTTTAGTCACTCAGAATGACACAGCTCACAGTCTGGCAGGCACGGATGATGGGGAAGGAGGGTGGGTAATGAATGTAGGAAGGCGGGCTTTTCGAAGGGGTGGGCTGTTCTCTGATGGGGCACTTTGTGTGCCACAGATTGCCCACGGAGGAAGACAGCCAAGCCAATAGGGAGGACACTCATTTTACTGGACTTAATTCCACCAGCGGCAGAAATAGGCCCTTAAGCAGGTAATAATAGGCCTCTTAGGGCCCTCAATTGGCCTCTGGCCGGGGAAGCCTTTTTCCACTCCCAATTTGTAGCAGTGAAATGGAAAGATGACGGTCCCTTCCTCCCCTTCCAGACATCGCACATCGATGGGACACACACTTCCTCTTCTATCTCTAAGAGTGGGGTGGCATTACATCCAGGCCTAGTAGTCATCACACTTCCTCATTGGGAAAAGGAATGCCTTACTGCAGTAAGGGCTTCGTTGAAACGGTTAGAAAATACAATACGATCTTGATACTGTGAACATTTTTATTTACAAGTAACTTATTGTGTACTGCAGAGGTGACATGCAATCATAAAACACATACTACATTTTACTAATACTATATACTATTTAGCTGGCAGTAGCTGCTCGCCTCATCAAAGTTCAACTGCACTCTGGTGGGGGCTTCAAATTTGGCCTAGATGGAAAACTCTTTAGCCTCAGTCGCCTCTGTGCCAAACTTAAACTTAGACATACATGGTCTACAGTTTGTGGATGACTGCAGTGTCATTGCCCATCCTGCTCCAGATTTCAAAGTCACTCTCCATCTCTTCAATTCTACACGGAAGGGACTTGAATGTCCTGTAATGTTGCCAAAAAAAACTGTTATATCAATCTATTTGTGGTTATCCAAATATTCCATATCCGATATATGTTGAAAGAGAGACCCTGGAATGCGTTGAAAACTTCCCATAACTTGGCAGCCACCTCTCTCAAAAGGCCGCCATTGGTGGGGAGATCCAACACTAGATCAGCTATGCCAGCTCAGCCATCTGCAAACTACAGCAGAGAGTGTTTGCCGGTATAGACTTCTGCAAGTTACCAAAAGTGCTATTGTACAAACAGTTGTCATCACCTACTCCTGTTCTGCAGTGAGACCTGAACTGTGTATCAGCGACACATAACAGCGCCCGAGAAATTTCATCAGCTTTGACTCTGCTGCATCCTGCAGATTAACGGGAAGAACCATCGAAAACACGCTAGTTTCATTTTTTAAACCAGCTCCACAAGCATTCACGCAAATTTCCTTGAGAAAATCAAGATACTCCATTTGGATGCTGGAAGATCGTATCCCCCGCCTGGTCCTGTTTTCCCAATTCTCAAATGTCCTCCAGGGAGGACAAAGGAAATGCTTCAAAGACACTCAGAAGCTCTCTCTGAAGCGTGGCAGCTTTGATATTGATGACTGGGAGGAATTTGCTACCAACCGTTCAAAATGGTGACAACTTGTCAATCATGCTTTGAATCCAATCGCCTTAATGATGAGGCAGAGTGGCGACAGAGCAGGAAAGAAAAGGAATCAAATCCCACACTCGGGATCCCACTACCTCGTGTGAAGTCCTGTCCCACGTGCCCAAAAATCTGTGGGTCGAGAATTGGTCTATTCAGTCACATGATAACCCATGGCAGCCAATTGTGAACCTGTGTAGACGTCGTCCTCGAATCAAGGGACAGCCGACAATTTTACTAAATTTACCAATAACAAATGTAAGATTAATAGAATTCAGACAAGTCAAAATTCTCACAATTCAGACCTTTCCTTCAGACTTGCCTCTCTTCGAACTCTGGTCAGAGCATTAGCTATGACATTGCTTTTCTCTGCAAGATGTACAATTTCATGTGCAAATGCCTGTAACACAATTCTTCTTTAAACAACCTGGCTTTCTTTGTTCTGGTTTATCTGCAGAGAAGCGAGTGGTTTGTGATCGGTGTAAAGCAATATTTACCAGTGACTAGTGGTCATATCTGCATTAAGAGTGTTGTAAAGCCCGTACAAGATGACAACACTGGTTCAAATCCCAAAACCGGAGCTGGTGCAAATTTATTTCAATTCAATTAATTAATAAAATTACTTAACTAATAAAAGACAATTTGTAATTGAAAGCTATTTTCAGTAATGGTGCCATGAAAACTGACATAGGGTGTCGCAAACACCCGCCTAGTTGACCTTCAGGGAAGGAAATATACATGTCTGCTTTACATGTGACTCCAGACCCACATCCATATTGTTAACTCTTAACTGGCTTCTGAAATGGCCTAGCAAGCCATTCAGCTGTCAAGGGCAATTAGGGACGGGCAGTAAATGTTGGTTGTGCCAGGGTCACCCACTTCCCATTACGGCAACATCAATTATTATGCATTGGGAAAAGTCTACTTTGTTCTAGTCACGTCAGTGATAATCTGAAGGAGATGAATACACTTCCAAAGATTTCCCTTTAAAAAGGGTCTCCAGGAGCTTGTCTAAGATGATTTCGGCCACTCCATATTGTGGCAATAGCTCAAATTGCACAATGTAAACTTCTACTCCCTCTTCACTAATTTTCCATTATCAGGTTCGCCATACTTCGCCAAGTCAGAGCTGCGAGGAATTTCCCCTTGGTCAATCTCATCTTTCATCTCCAAATCACGTCCTCCAGCGTGGAGTCTTCTATTCTCAATTCAAGATTTAATGCAAATTAAACATGAACAACAATTAAATCACATTCTATGTTTGTATATCTAAAAGATTACAGGTCAATTAGTTTATATGATAACAATATTCTGTACTAATCCTCTGAAGAGGATTATCAACACGATGGTGCCAAACAGTTCCACAGTGTAAGAAAAGCCCGAATTTTCTCCAATAGTTTTCCACGTCCTCACCTCCAAGATGCAGATATGGAAGTAGTGATTGAGTGTTTCAGTGCCAGATGGACTAAGACAGTGCGAGTGGCGAGCGATGTTAGGGAGGTGCAAATGGGTACAGTTTATGATCGAAGGCTTATGAGATCTGAGGTTCAGATCAGGGACCAACAGAATAAACGTGAAAAAACATCGTACTGAGCCTGGCACAATAGCGAGGATGGGGAATGGTGTCAGTGAAATGAGCATGGACTCTGTGGTAGAGAGAAATATGATTGCTTTGGTATTTCATATATTTAGTTGGAGAAAACTGAAGCTCCAGCTAAACAGACATTTGTAGTATGGTCAGACAGAGGCAGTGGAAGGTCGAGAGAGTTGGCGGGGAGCTGGACCATGGTGTTGCCCGCACACATATGGAAGCTGACCTCATGTCAGTCGGTGCTGTTGGCATTGGATAACATGTCGATGTGGAGAAGGAGGAGGCAAAATAGGAAGGTCAGGCACAGGTTGGTGGGTGGAGGGAATCCATTGTGGGGGAAGTTGTGGCTTTTATTGTATCGGTAAGACATGAACCAAGAAATGGCAGTCCCACCAAAAGTGCCCAATGTCAGAGATATGGAGAGATCACGGGCGAGGTCTGATGCAGGTTTGGAAGAGAGGATGGAGATAGTGAATTTGGAGACCGCGACCAGGTTTTAAGCTGAGGACCAGAATTTTAAATGTAAGCTGTTGAGCAATTTGAGATGTAATGTAGGTCAGTGAAAACCATTGCGTTGTGTGAGCTGCTGGACCTTTTGGGGCATGGAGATGTACGGTAGAGTTTTGGATAGAAGGAAGGTGGATGTTGGGACCCCAGTGAGGAGTGAACTGGAGGAATAGTGTCAGGAGATGGCCCACTTCTAATTTTACTAGTCTTTAGCTACTGTTTTATTTACAATTATTTTATTTGCGTAAAATAGCAGCGAGAGGGTTGTCAATGGAGCACACTCAGAGTCTGCCCCTACTATCACCCGTAGTAAGTTCTCAGCTGCAACCCTGAGCATGTATCTAACTGCTGTCGTGTCAAAGTTCACATTTATCTGCTTGTGTCCCTGGATTCAGTGTATACTCTGGAAAACTCTGCAGCATTTATTCATGAATCATTAGGAGTGAACATTGTCGTGACAATTGCATGAAGCCTGCATGTGAAGCCGCTCATTATTATGTGACCTGTCTTGTTTGCTTACATGTATCGGCCTTATCCCCAAGAGAGGTCTGATTAAGATATTTTGCTGGACTTTAAGATATTCATGTTCTATGTACCATTTTATTAACATCGCAGACAAAGCTGCCGATGTAATGTGTTTGTTCTAGTGTCTGTCACTGATAGCAATGATCAGGGGAATAACCATGTCAGTCGAGACTTATCCCCTATATAAATCAGGGACTGTGAATATGTATCAGCTCAGAATGACGACCAGAGCTCTGGATTTCAGAACAACATCAGTTGGTGCTTCTCACAGAAATGGGATATCCAGTAATATACCAGATTGAAGATATTTACTAATCCAGTTCTTGCAACCATTGGAGTTCCCGGTAAGCTGCTATCTCCAGCTGTGATTGTAGCAAATCAATGTTAAATCGACTGTTGTATTTGATAATGTCTTACTTGCTGAATGTTTTAGCAATTGTCTGTTCTGTTGAATGATGGGCTGTCCGATGGCTCTGAACATTTGGTGTTGTAGCAGAAGCATATTGACTGTGATGATCTATGTTCAACAAATCCTTGCATTAGTATTGGACTATTCACTGTGATTAATGTATTGCCCGTTGATAGAATTCCTCATATTCTAAATGCTCGGGCTTGTATGACATCCTTTAAGTGTAATGATTTATGTTGTTCCATCCCTGAGAATGTGCTCAGATTAATATCTCAAATTAATGTATTTGAATCAGGTGCTCGGGATAAGTGTGTAAGAATATAAGCAAAAGGAACCAGCGTAGGCCATTTGGCCCCTCCATCCTGCTCCACAATACATTAAGATCATTTGTCATTTGATCTCTGCCTGAAAACTATTTTCTCCCTTATTCTCCACAATTTTGAATAGCCTGTAGTTCAAAAATCCCTCTACCTTCTCCTTGAATATAATCAATGACTCAACCTCTGCAGCTCTCTGGGGTCCAGAATTCCAAAGATTCATGACTCTCACAGAAAATGAATTCCTCCTCAGCTCCACCTGAAATGTGCACCTTTTGTGCCCACCCCCCCCCCCCCTCCCAAGTTCTTGATTCCCCCTCAAGGGGCAACATCGTCTCACCATTCTTCCTCAGAATTTCGTTTTTCAATATGTCTCCCATACTTCTAAACTCTGAAGTATATAGGCTGAAACTCTCAACCTTTCCTCGCAAGACAGCCCCTTTTAACACACATCAGAGTCATCGGAGTGAGGCTGCTCTGAACCTCCCTCAATTTATGTGTATTCGTCCTTAAATAAGGGGAACAAAACTGTACACAGTAGTCTAGGTGTGTTCCCATGAAGGTTGTACGAGCAGTTATCAGACCATCAGGAGTTGTGGAACTAACCTGGCCTGAGATATTATTTCACGATTCTAATTTCGGTAATTTACAATGAGGCAGCTTCGTGTCCTCTTTCCCCAACATCGACGGCTGGATTGTAAAGGTTCACCAACGCTGGTACCGGTGGCGGGGGTGGAGGGAGGGGAGGGGAGGGGGGAAGGGGACTTGAAAGACACAGCGGGGTTAGGCCCGTAACCGACCCAGCTTCTGGCAGGGCCCGTCCTGATCTCAGCGGCGGATGAGACCTCGTGGCAGCCTCCCCGCTGCTTGGCGACAGGAACTGCATTAGAATATGCAAATGGATACTTCCCTTTTATTAATGTGCAGGCCACAGTGATTCTGCCAGCAGGTTTGGATTATCAATCCGGCGGCGGGAATGCCGTAGCTTCGAATCAGGAGGCGCCACAGCTGTGGGGAGGGGTGGAGGTGATTTTCCTAGTGTGGGAAGGGGAAGCAGGGTTACAATGCTACGGATTGGTCGAAGGGGTAATGGGAAGGGGGAAAGGACAAAGATGCCGAAATGTAAGGGGGTGGGGGGCGGTGGGAAGTTCGAAAATTAACAGTAGGTATTCCGGGGGCGGGTTGGGGGTGGGGCGGGGCGGGTTGCAAAGGGCAGGAATAATGTGTAATGCCATTGGGGGTGGTGGGAGAGGGCATTTATTTTTTTGAAATTAAATTTTATAAACGTTAAAATAAGCGTGTCTCTAAAAATTTAAACAATCATTTAGGGCTATAATCCCATTAAAAGCGACGTCGGCAACTGAGCATTGGTGCTGAAAGCCCTTGCCAGGGACGGAGGGATGGCTCGCCTCTCCCTCCACGTTATCATTAGTTCGGGAACAGCCGCCTGGGCCATGTTAATAAGCCACGAATTTAGAATCACAGATGCTCTGCGACTTAGTGACGTGTGTGAGGGTCACAACAATTTCCACCCGTCGCCTATTTTGGCCCCATGAGTGGGTTTCACTGGAATTTCAATATTTTATTGGTTATCACTTTGATGAAGTATTTCCTTTTGGGGATCTGACGCTGCTTCAGAGGTCTCGGAACTGAACTGAATTTGCTGATCACCCTTTAACAGCCCCTTCTCTGATTCACTGCAGTTCAATTAATTTACTGTCAGAGGGATTCGTTGTAAATGTTGTATCAGTTTGGACTGGATTTCTTGGAATCACGAGCCATTCTAGTTAATTGCAGATTATAAATCGCAGTGTTGATGGTTTCGTTCTGGTGATTGAACAAATCCACAATCTAACTCTGGACTTTCAAATTAGAAGAGATTACATTTCAAATAGCGTGGGTTCCGGTCTGGAAGAGGTACTCAATTTTATTTGTTCTATCTATTGTAGGTAGATTGAACAGTGCCAGTTGTGGGAATGAGTGTCCACCTTACCTGTGTATATGAATGTCCTGGGTTATTTGTGGGATGTGTAGTTAAGGACCGAATTCTATACCGTTACATAAGCTTCTTGTGTACTTTGGTGTTTAAAGTAAATATTTGAATTGAAGTAAGAAAGCAATCCAATACAGAATGTGATTAGTGGTGCCACCCAGTGATCTGGACTGAGGGCACAGCTTTTCACTGTATTGCCACATAATTTGAATTAAGGAAGCGAGGGCCATCCATCTAGGTTTGCTGACGACTGCAAGTTAAGTGACTCAGTAAATAGTGCAGATGAAAAGAAAATAGTACAAAAGGGTTGTCGATAGTTTAAATGATTTGATAAACTGTGGGATATGGAGTTTAATATGGGGAGGTTTGAGGTCATTCACTGCGTACCAAAGAATGATAAATCGAGCAGATGGGAAAGGGGTCTAACGTTCCCTCTCAGCCTTCACCTGATCTTAACGTAACAGGGTTTAATTCTAAACACACCGTGTTTAAAGCTCCCCCTTGGTGAATTCCTGTTCACTGCTTTCCAATTTTAAGGCAAGGAAACCATCCCAAAACATGTTATCTTAGGTTGAAAGAATAAAGTTTGAAATTCTACTAAACTTAACGCATAGGGATACAAGATGGGCCCACGCTCGCATGCACAAGCAACACACACATGCAGTAGAGACAGAAAAGAGCCAAAACAATGAAGTGGAATTGTTTGAGGCAGTATCTGAAGACGGATTTTTGTTATGGTTCTTTGAGCTCGCTGCAGAGTCCCTGATTGTAGTTAGACCTAGCTTTTCGTTAGGGCCCAGTATTATTCTTAAACCTTTCTCTGTGTAGGGGACATTTCTCTCTTGGGGTTCATGTGTCTTCAGTGGAGTTGGAGATCCATGAGAAAGTGAGAGCCAGTCAGGAGATGTCTTTTCAGTCCAGGAGCATTCAATCTCTCTGACTTCAAACCTTTTGTACAATTCAGAAAACCCAGGTTGCCAAGCAGGTTAGTCATGAGACTAGCTGGCTTGGCCACGTCTGTTTGTGTACTCGGTCATCTTAGCATTCAACATGGAATGTCCTTTACACACCATAACTTGGTGCTCAAAGTCCATTTTAGGATAAATGCATCAGGGAAGCAACCCTTTTGTCCCTCCAAACACAATCCATCAGTCTGCAAATGATTCTTCAGGCAAGCGTCTGGTTATTTGCTTCAACAAGTCCTTTTTTCACTCCAGTAACAGTTTTAAAATCAATGTTCATATGATAAATTTAATCTGCCCCATTCTTGGCAGTTGGGGATCTGCATGACAGTAGATTCTTAATCGTGAGAAGCTCAGAGCTGGGGACAAGCTGAGAAGTTTGCAGGTCAAATGCATATATCATTAGGGGACAAATTAAAATTAGAAAACTGAGGTTGATAGACTTTTTGAGGTAATCATAAAAAGAATTAAGGATACAACGCAAGGGAATAAATTAATAGGCATAAATGGATGTTTTGTTGTTTGAAATGCAGGGAAGGAAAAAATAAACTGGAGGTGTTGGGATTCTCCATGCAATACAAGTCAGTAAATAGAGCAGTGTTTCTTGAGAGGAACGGGTGTGGGATAGGATAAAGGCAGCAGATTTCTTGATCCACAAGTGAATGGATAGTGGGGGGGGGCGGCGGGGGCTGGGGCTGGCAGCCACGTGACAATTGGTACATTCGAGTCTGGATGAGACAAAGGCATGGATGTACGTTTCAATATCTGATGAACTGAGACAAGAGTGGAACCAAGAGTAGTGATGCTGTGATGTGGAAGGATGTGATGTCACGCTTTGGCGTGACACATGGTTTTATGAACGTGACTCATTTTTGTTAAAAATATATATTTTTTAAAAATATTTAGTTAAGCTAAATAATGTGTCAGATTTTTTTTAATCAGGAGAACTGAGGGAGCCGGATTCGAAACAGTGTTGCTGTCTGTTACATGGCTTGGGTTAACGACAGGCAGAAGCTCTGACAACAGGGGCAGAAAGGTGACAAACACTCCTTTGAATGGACAAGCCCAGTGGGAACAGTGAACATCTGGGTGGGCAGAAAACTGTCAAAAGGTTTGGTTGTCAGTCACTGTGTTTGTAATATAAATATATATATATATATATATATATATATGTATATGTGTGTGTGTGTGTGTGTGTGTGTGTGTTTCTGTGTGTGCGTCTGTGTGTCTATGTGCACGTGCGTGAAGCGTTAAGATACCAAAGGGAACTTTAAAAAATAATGTTGGATTTTTAATAATTTGATCGATGTGATATTGTTTTAATTCATTGTTAATTATGAATTGTTCTATAATAAACAGTTAATTCTGCTGTTCAGTAAAGAAACATGGTTAGTACATTCTATTGTGGGGAAGATAATTGACTGGGTCCGTTATTGAGAACATTTTAATAATATGTTGTGACCTGTGGAAAGGTGGGAGTGAATGAACAGTGCACACCTCCAACCTCGGTCGTAACATGAGCATGAAGCATAACCTGGGGTCATATAGTGTTCTGAGGGTCATTCAAAGACAGCAGCCATCATGTGGATTAGAATGAATGTTTCTGGATTGGAATAAAGGTGATGGATTCAGTCCTGCCAATATTAGATGAACGACAATTATGACCGATCCATAGACATTTTGTTGGAATAGTGAATAAAAGCAAAATATTGCAGATGTTGGAAATCTAAGATAAAAACAATAAGTGTTGTAAATGTACAATGGGTCTGTCAGCATCTGAGGAGTGAGAAAGAAAGTTAACATTTCAGGTCCGTGACCTTTGATCAGAACTGTCTGAGTTGTGCTCATGCTGGATTGTGGAGGGTGATTTACCTGAGTTATCATGTTGAATGAAAATGTGGAGGCCTGGATAATCTGGAGAAGCGATTAGACAGAGTACAAGCTGTGGATAGAGAGAAGTTAAGTGAGAGAGAGAGAGCAAGCGAGAATGAATAGGGAAAATGAAATAGAGGGAGAGAGAGAAAGGCAGAGGGAGAATGAAGGACGAAGGAGAA
Source organism: Heterodontus francisci (assembly GCF_036365525.1). Taxonomy (NCBI): domain Eukaryota; kingdom Metazoa; phylum Chordata; class Chondrichthyes; order Heterodontiformes; family Heterodontidae; genus Heterodontus; species Heterodontus francisci. The sequence continues at coordinate 5,160,751 of NW_027140442.1, forward strand.
AGAGAGGGAGAGAAGCCACAGTGTGACTAACTCATGAATACGAACTGTTAAATTTTCCGTAACAATTATAGTGAAATTGTGAGTTGAAGGTATGATTAGGATTTTGCTAGATTGGGTGAGATTTAATGCTGGACTCACTCACTGTGTGTTAATCCCGTCATATCCTCAACCTGTTTTAACGAATATTCCTCTTACTTATTTCTGAACTGAGTAAATAACTTAATGGAAGCAGTTATTTACCGAATGAATTAGTGCTTCACTTTGTTCGCTTTCCAAAGCCTTCAGGAGATGCCTCCTCCCCAGTTCCCAAATGTCATTTCCTTTGTCTCCCTCCAATCCACTCACTTGCTCAGCCTCCATTGGCCTCTTCCCCGATCTGAAGTCTAAAGCTCACCACAGCGGCTCTCGACATTTTCACTTTTCGGGTCAGCCCATATTAGGTCTCCTAACCAGCCAAAAACAGCTTCCCTGCTCTTCACTTACTCGGCCATTGGTCTGGAGGCTAAAATGGATTCAAACCATTGGATTCCTTCTTTGAAAAACGCTTAGCCCTTCCACATTGGCAGCGCGCCCTCACCTAGACCTTCCACTGTATCCAGTGATCATTTTAATTCACCATTATTTTTACAAATCAATTTCCCAATCAATTATTGATAAATGTGTTCAATGAATATTCTGAACGAAATGCTGGATGCAGCAACAATGCTATACATTTCTCACCGGATCATGTCAAACTGCTGTTTTAGTTTGAGGTCTGATCAGTAATTTCTCTGCATCCCTTTCTATTTCTTTCAGTTAACCTGGTGGCGATTCAGATCCTGTGCCGAGGAAAGTGCGGTCTCTCCAAATGTATCACTTGTTACCTGGTGGGAATGGCAGTGGCCGATCTCCTCGTCGTTTTCACAGATCCTATTTTGAGGTGGATTCCATATATTTATTTCCCAGATTCATTCCTGTCCATTACTCCCATCTGTAGGTCAATTTTCTTCCTGATTTTTGCAACCACAATGATTTCTGTCTGGCTGACAGTCGATTTCACATTTGATCGATTTGTGACCATTTGTTGTGAGAAGCTGAAGACGAAATATTGTACTGAGAGAACAGCGGCTGTGGTTATTGCAACAGTGAGTGTGCTGTGCTCTTTCGAAAGTCTTCCCTGGGACTTTACAATGGAACCTTTATATGTAATTGATAATGTTCCCTGGCACTGTATCTACCAGCAAATATTCAATACTTCCCCCGCATGGACCGCGTTTGAGTTGTTTCATCGCATTTTAACTCCTTGTGTCCCGTTTATTCTGATTTTGCTGCTCAATGTTCTGACGGTAAGACGTATTTTAGTGGCCAGTAGAGGCCGTATGGGACTCCGGCGCCTCAGCAGGGGACAGAATCACAATGACCCAGAGATGGAGAATCGACAGAAAGCCATCATTTTACTGTTTAGTATATCTGGCAGTTTTATACTGTTATGGGTGACACAGGTTGTATTTTACATCTATCAGCGAATTACAAAACAATATCCTTCCTCCGCCAATGACCCTCTTTATGTCATAAAATACACAGCAGGAATGCTGCAGCTTCTCAGTTCCTGCACCAACACGTGTATTTACGCTGTGACCCAGACTAAATTCCGACAAGAGCTGAAGAAGATCCTGAAATACCCACTTAATCTAATTGTTAAGTTAGTAAATTATAGAAAAAGTGAATATTTCGTGTTTTAGTACTAAGACCCACTCCAGACCCCATAACCTAAACTCAATACAGGGGTATATATTTTCTATTCACAGTTCAGAACCCTAATATGATTGTAAACTTGATTTTGTAATATTTTATGAATCATTGGACAGAATGAAAGCGGTTATCTTTGCAGAAGGTACAAGAATTGTTTCTCAAAAATGACGGTGCTAAAGAGCACAGCTGACCATCAATTGAAGCAGTTCTCAATTAAAGAGGCTTCTGTTGGCTTGATGACAGAGAGAGAAGGTGGTGTACTGGTAATATTGCTGAGCTACTAATCCAGAGACCCATGTTAATTACTTGGGAATGCAGGCACAAATCACCACATAGCCGCTGGTGGAATACAAATTCAATTAATTAATAAAAATCTGGAATTGAAAGCTGCTCTGAGTAATAGTGCCATGAAATAAAAAGTGGAATAGTCGAACAGTGTCCTTATGGAAGATGCCTGGGCTACATGTAATTCTATTCACGCATGTTGACAGAGAAAGAGGGAGAGATGGTGTGAGAGAGAGAGAGAGCGAGAGATTGAGGGAGAGACAAAGTGAGGGACAGAGAGAGATGGAGATACAGAAACTTGGAGAGTAAAAGAGAGATTGAAAGATATATAGATAGACGGAGGGAGCAGGATAGGTACAGACATGACAAAAGCGAGAGACAGAGGGAGGATGACACAAGTTGCAACAATCAGTAACAATCCCCATTCTCTGCCCAGTCATGTGTTCTGGTTTAGTGTGAATGTTCTGAGGGCGAGTGTTGGAACTGTCTTCTGCAAACGCCCATCGATGCTAAATCATTTGTTCCATTTTAAATCTAAGATTGCCCTTATTGAATGCATTTCGGAAATCGAAAAAATCCTCTGTCACTCTCTGTCGCTTGGTCCTTCTTTTTCTCTGTTTGTGTGTCTGTGTGTATGCCTGTGTGTGTGCGTGTTTGAGTGTGAGCGCGCGCGCGCCTGTGTGTGTGTGTGTTTGTGTGTGTCAATGCCTGTTTCTCTCTCATCTCTCGGAACCTCAGTAAAACTCCACATACATCTGTCAGTCATTTTCTGTTGGTTGCTTCTATTGAGACCACAACTGCAGAGGGTGCACATCTCATGCAGACTGGTAAGAAACCCAAATCCCGCTATTTACTGGCATGTTCTGTTTGCTTTAAACATTGTTAATTGATTCATTCATCACAATTGATCAAATCTGACAATGCTCACCGCTTGACAGTCACTAGGTTTACTTTCCTCCCAGGCTGATTACAAACACTGATATTAGTGTCGAGGAAAGTTCGAATTTACCTCAGTGTTCTGAAAATATCAAAGCCTGATTCAACACCCAGCATATCATATTATATGATACGTGGCTGAAAATGTTGTTACACTCAATACGCACAGTACTTTCATGTTTCAATAAGTTGTCATTCTTCTTTGGCCTCTTTATCTCGAGAGACAATGGGAAAGCGTCTGGAGGTGGTCAGTGTTGTGTGGAGCAGCGCCTGGAGTGGCTACAAAAGCCAATACTAGAGCGACAGGCTCTTCCACAGGTGCTGCAGAAAAATGAGATTGTCGGGCTGTTACACAGTTGGCTCTTCCTTTGCGCCACTGTCCTTTTTCCTGCCAACTGCTAAGTCTCTTCGACTCGCCGCACTTTAGCCCCGCCTTTATGGCTGCCCGCCAGCTCTGGCAAACGCTGGCCATGGACTCCCACGACTTGCGATCAATGTCATAGGATTTCATGTCACGTTTGCAGACTTCTTTAAAGCGGAGACATGGACGACCGATGGCTCTGATACCAGTGGCGAGCTCGCGGTACAACGTGTCTTTGGGGATCTTGCCATCTTCCATGTGGCTCACATGGCCAAGCCATCTCAAGCGCCGCTGACTCACTAGTGTGTGTAAGCTGGGGATGTTGGCCACCTCTAGGACTTCTGTGTTGGAGATACGGTCCTGCCACCTGATGCCAAGTATTCTCCGGAGGCAGCGAAGATGGAATGAATTGAGACGTCGCTCTTCACTGACATACGTTGTCCAGGCCTCGCTGCCATAGTGCAAGGTACTGAGGACACAGGCTTGATACACTCGGACTTTTGTGTTCCATGTCAGTGCGCCATTTTCCCACACTCTCTTGGCCAGTATGGACATAGCAGTGGAAGCATTTCCCATGCGCTTGTTGATTTCTGCATCTAGCGACAGGTTACTGGTGATAGTTGAGCCTAGGTAGGTGAACTCTTGAACCACTTCCAGAGCGTGGTCGTCAATATTGATGGATGGAGCATTTCCGACGTCCTGACCCATGATGTTTGTTTTCTTGAGGCTGATGGTTAAGCCAAATTCATTTCAGAAAGCCGCAAACCTGTCGATGAGACTCTGCAGGCACTCTTCAGTGTGAAATTTTAAAGCAGCATCGTCAGCAAATAGGAGTTCCCAGATGAGGACTTTCCGTACTTTGGACTTCGCTCTTAGACGGGCAAGGTTGAACGACCTGCCCCCTGATCTTGTGTGGTGGAAAATTCCTTCTTCCGAGGACTTGAACGCATGTGAGAGCAGTCGGGAGAAGAAAATCCCAAAAAGTGTGGGTGCGAGAACTCAGCCCTGTTTCACGCCACTCAGGATAGGATAGGGGTCTGATGAGGAGCCACCATGTTGAATTGTGCCTTTCCTATTGTCATGGAATGAGGTGATGATACTTAGTAGCTTTGGTGGGCATCCAATCTTTTCTAGCAGTCTGAAGAGACCACGTCAAAGGCTTTGGTGAGATCAATGAAAGCAATGTAGAGGGGCATCTGTTGTCCACGGCATTTCTCCTGTATCTGACGAAGGAAGAACAGCATGTCAACGGTCGATGTCTCTGTACGAAAGCCACACTGTGCCTCAGGGTAGACGCGCTCGGCCAGCTTCTGGAGCCTGTTTAGAGCGACTCGAGCAAAGACTTTCCTCACTATGCTGAGCAGGGAGATTCTACGGTACTAGTTGCAGTCACCTCGGTCGCCTTTGTTTTTATAGAGGTTGATGATATTGGCATCGCGCATGTCCTGAGGTAATGCTCTCTCGTCCCAGCACAGGCATTGCAGTTCATGTAGTGCTGAGAGTATAGCAGGCTTGGCACTCCTGATTATTTCAGGGGTAATGTTGTCCTTCACAGGGTTTTTTCCGCTGGCTAGAGAATCAATGGCATCACTGAGTTCCGATTTGGTTGGCTGTCTGTCCAGCTCATCCATGACTGGTAGAGGCTGGGCTGCATTGAGGGCAGTCTCAGTGACAACATTCTCCCTGGAGTACAGTTCTAGGTAGTGCTCAACCCAGCATTATCATTAAGTGCTTCATATTTACCAAATGTGGTCACGTTTCCTTTGGCATTAAATGCCTCACACTTACGATATGTGCTACAGTGAGAATTATTATTTATTGACTCGTATTTACCAGATATGGTCAGTGTACACCATTATTAAATGCTTCGTGTTTAGCAGATGTGGTCCAGTGATCAATATGATTCAATAATTCACGCTTACGAGATGTGGTCCAGTGCACAGTACTATAAATTATTTACCTTACCAGATTTCGTACAGTGTGCAATATTATCAAATGCTTCACATTCACCTGATGTGGTCCAGTGTGATTTATTATCAAATGCTTCACATTCACCTGATGTGGTCCAGTGTCCATTAATATTAAATGCTTACCATTCACCTGATGTGGTCCAGTGTCCATTAATATTAAATGCTTACCATTCACCTGATGTGGTCGAGTGTGCATTATTATTAAATGCTTCACATTCACCTGATATGGTCCAGTGTGCATTAATATTAAATGCTTCCCATTCACCTGATGTGGTTCAGTGTGCATTATTATTCCATACTTCATATTTACAACATGCGGTCCAGTTTGCAGTTTTATTGAGGATTAAACACTTCCAATACATGATGCAATGTGCATTATCATTAAAGTTTTCGCATCTTCCACAGGTAGGTCTGTGTGCAAGGCATGGTGGTGGTGCAGTGCCGATGTCACCAGGTTATATATCTCGAGACGCAGTTGGATTCTCTGGGGCCATGGGTGCAAATGCCACCATGGCAGTTGGTGGATTTTTAGTTTCAGTTAATTCATAAGAGTCCAGAATTGACAGCTAGTTTCAATGCTGCAGCCATGAAACTCTATTTGATGATCTTATCACCCATCATGTGCACTAATGTCCTTTGGGGAAGAAATTTTGCAGTCCTTAACTGGCCTGGCCTACTGTGAGTCCGGACCCACAGCAATGTGTTTGGCTCTTAAGTGCCCTCTGAAGAGGCCCATCAAGCCACCCAGTTGTCAAGAGAAATTAAGGATGGTCAAAAAATGCTGTCCTTTCTAGCGATGCCCACACCCCATGAAATACTTAAAAATTACAGAACACTTCATATTTTCCACGTGTGTTCCAGTTTCAATTATTTTTGAACAGAAGACATTTACCACGTATGGATTATTTACCAGTGTGCATTATTTACATTTATCAAATTTGGTTCCATTTGAATTATTATTAAATGATGCACATTTACCAGATATGGCACAGAGTGCATTTTTATAATTTTTTTTCATAATAACTAAATGTGGTCCAGTGTACGTTATTATTAAATGGTTTACTTAATCAGACGTGGTGCAGTGTGCATATCGCTAAAGTTATCAGATTTACGAGAGGTGGTCCAGTCTGCATTCCTAATATATTCATCATATTAATCACATGTGGTCCCGTGCGCAGATTATTCAATGTTTCACATTTACCAGGTATGTCCCAGACTGTATTATTATTAAATGTCTTGCTACAATTAGCTGTGGTCCAGTGTGCAATATTATTAAATGTTTCACATTTCCTAGATGTCGTGCTGTCTGTATTACTAATATATTCATCACATTTACCATGTGTGGTCCAGTGTGCATTATTATTAAATGCAGACAGAAATGAAAATTGAAGGCAGAAAATTCAGAAATGAAAATGGAAGGCTGCAAATCAATGGGTGAGTCTCGAAGACAGAGCAAACAACAGTTAAAAAAATAACGTCTGGCAGTGCTCAAAGATATCTGTTTCAATGCAAGTAATATGGAAATAAAGCAGATGAGCTGAGGGCACAGATAGATACGTGGCAGTCTGATATCATAGCTATTATAGAAACATGGCTTCAGGAGGGGCAAGAATGGCAGTTCAACGTTCCTGGTTACAGCGATTTCAGATCCGCAGGGAGGAGGACAAGAAAAAGGAGAATGGCAATTTTGGTCAAGAAAGCTATTAATGCTCTGAAGAGGAGTGATATGTTGGAAGGTTCATCAAATGACGCCATATGGATTCAGCTAAGGAACAAAAAAGGTGCTATCTCACTGCTGCGAGTCTACTATAGAAATTCCAAATCGTCAGATGGAGATAGAAAAGCAGTTTTGCAGGAAAGCTCTGAGGAGTAAATGAGCAATAGGGCATTAATAGTAGGGAACATTAATTGCACCAATATTAACTGGGATAGTTCTTCTGTGAAATGAATTGAGTGAGCAGAATTATTGAGGTGCATTTAGGAGAAACTTTTTGCCCAGTATGCAGCAAGTCCATAAAGAAAGAACAAAGAACAAAGAACAAAGAACAGTACCGCACAGGAACAGGCCATTCGGCCGTCGAAGCCTGCGCCGATCTTGATGCCTGCCTAAACTAAAACCATCTGCACTTCCAGGGCCCATATCCCTCTATTCCCTTCCGATTCATGTATTTGTCAAGATGTCTCTTAAACGTCGCTATCGTATCTGCTTCCACCACCTCCACTGGCATCAAGTTCCAGGCACTCACCACCCTCTGTGTAAAGAAACTTGCCTCGCAAATTCCCTCTCAACTTTGCCCCTCGCACCTTAAACCTATGTCCCCCAGTAACTAAATCTGCCAGCCTGGGAAAAAGCTTCTGACTATCCACTCTGCCCATGCCTCCCATAACTTTGTAAACCTCGATCATGTCGCCCCTCCACCTCCGTCGTTCCAGTGAAAACAATCCGAGTTTTTCCAACCTCTCCTCATAGCTAATGCCCTCCAGACCAGGCAACATCCTGGTAAACGTCCTCTGTACCCTATCCAAAGCATCCACGTCCTTCTGGTAGTGTGGCGACCAGAATTGCACGCATAATTCTAAGTGTGGCCTAACTGAAGTTCTAAACAGCTGCACCATGACTTGCCAATTAATATACTCCATGCCCCGACCGATGAAGGCAAGCATGCCATATGCCTTCTTGACTACCTTATCCACCACCTGCGTTGCCACTTTCAGTGACCTGTGGACCTGTACGCCCAGATCTCTCTGCCTGTCAATACTCCTAAGGGTTCTGCCATTTACTGCATACCGCCCACCAGCATTAGACATTCCAAAATGCATTACCTCATATTTGTCCGGATTAAACTCCATCTGCCATTTCTCCGTCCAAGTCTCCAACCGATCCATATCCTGCTGCATCCTCTGACAATCCTCATCATTATCCGCAACTGCAACAACCTTTGTGTTGTCCGCAAACTTACTAATCACACCAGCTACATTTTGCTCCAAATCATTTATATATACTACAAACAGCAAAGGTCCCAGCACTGATCCCTGTGGAACACCACTAGTCACATGCCTCCATGCAGAAAAGCACCCATCCACTGATAACCTCTGTCTTCTATGACCGAGTCAGTTCTGTATCCATCTTGCCAGCTCACCTCTGATCCCGTGTGACTTCACCTTTTGTACCAATCTGCCATGTGGTACCTTTTCAAAGGCTTTACTAAAGAGGAAGCAGTTTTAGACTTAGTTTTAGGAAATGAAGACGGACAGGTGGAAGGGGTGGCAGTGGGAGAGCATTTTGGTGGTAGTGATCACAATTCAGTCACTTTTAACCTAACTATGGAAAAGGACAGAGATAGAACAGGAGTTAGTGTTCTCAATTGGGACAAAGACAATTTTACTAAACTGAGAAGTGATTTAGCGAAAGTCGACTGGAAACAGCTATGTGAAGGTAAATCAGTGTCAGAACAGTGGGAGTTATTAAAAGGGGAGATTCAGGGGGTTCAGGGTAAACATGAACCCACAAATAAAAAGGGTGAAACGGCCAAACCTACGCGCCCCCCACCCGCCCCCATGGATGTCAAGGAGCCCACAGCTAAGGTAGAAAAGAAATGTTTATTATCCGACGCCGAGAACTCAAAACTATAGAAAGGCGAGGGGAGTATAGAAAGTGTAGGAATTAAATCAAAATGGAAATAAGGAAAGCAAATAATGGGCATGAAAGAATATTGGCAAGCAGATTAAGATCAACCCAAAGATGTTTTATCAATACATTAAGAGGAAGAAGATAACGAAGGAGAGAATAGGGCCCACAAAAGATCAAAGAGATAACCTATGTGCAGGAGTGGAAGATAGTGGTATGCTTCCTAGTGTATACGTTGCGTCCATCATCACAAAAGAGGGGGACAATGCAGATATTGTAGTTAAGGAGGAGGAGTGTGAATCTTTGGATGTGATAAACAGAGGGAGAGAGGAAGTATGAATGGGATTTGTATCCTTGAAAGTTGATGAATCACCAGGGCCGGATGAAATGTGCCCCAGGCTGTTCAAAGAAGCAAGGTAGGAAATAGTGAAGACTATCATTCCCCAGTCCTCACTGGATGCAGGTGTGGTGCCGGAGGATTGGTGAATTGATAATGTTGTTCCTCTGTTTAAAATGGGAGCGAAGGCTAGACTGAATACTTGCAGGCCACTAGGTCTAACCTCAATGGTGGGCAAATTAATGGTATCTATTCTGAGAGACAGGATAAACTACCATTAGAAAGGCATAGGTTAATCAAGTATAATCAGCATGTATTTGTTAAGGGAAGATCTTGTTTCAGCAAATTGATCAATATTTTTGAAGATGTAACAAGAAAGGTAGATGAGAGTACTGCAGTTCATGTGGTCCACACGGATTTCAGCAAGGCATTTGACAAGGTCCCACATGGCAAACTAGTTAAAAAAATAAAATCCCATGTGATTCAGGGAAATGCACAATGTGGATACACATTTGGCTCAGTGGCAGGAAACAAAGTGTAATTGTTGACTGGCTTTTTCACGACTGGAGGGCTGTTTCCAGTTCCAGGGCCGTTCTGCAGGGCACTGTTCTAGGTCCCCTGCTTTTGTGGCATATATTAACGTTTTGGACGTAAATGTAGGGGGCATGACCAAAACGTTTGCGGACGGCACAATGGTTGACCGTGTGATAGATTGCGTGAAGGACAGCTGTAGGCTGCAGGAAGATATTGATGGTCTGGTCAGATGGGCAGAAAAAATTCAACTAGGAGAAGTGTGAGTTGATGGATTTGGGGAGGTCAGACAAAGCAAATGAATACAGAATGAATGGCAAAATACTGACAACGTAGAGGAAGTGAGGGTGAATGTCCACAGACCACTGAACGTCGCAGACCAGGGCGATAAGCTGGATACGAAGGCAAATGGAATCCTTTCCTTTGTTAGACGAGGTATAGAATACAAGAGCAGCGAGTTTTTTCTGGAAGTGTCTGACTCATTGGTTGGGCCACGACTTTAGTACTGTGTGCAGTTCTGGTCTCCTCATGACAGGAAGGTTGCAATTGCACTGGAGCGGGTACAGAGGAGGTTTTCGAGGATGTTGCCAGGACTTGAAAAATGCAACTATGTGGAAATATTAGATGGGCTAGGGTTGTTCTCCTTGAAGCAGAGCAGTCTGAGGGGAGATCTGATGAAATTTGCAAAATGGTGTGGGGCATGGATAGATTGGAGGTGAAGGTTTATTCACCCAAGCAGTGACTAGCAGGCATAGATTTAATGTGATTGGTACTAAAATTAGAGGGGAGATGAGGGAAACCCTTTTTCACCCAGAGAGTGATGGTTTCCGGATCTCACTGCCTGAAAGGATAGTTGAGGCAGATCCACTCAACGTATTCAAAAGGAGTCCGGATATTCATCTCAAATGCCATAATCTGCAGGGCTACGGACCGCCTACTAAAAGGAGGGATTAGAATAGGTGGATCCTTTTCCCCCAGCTCAGACAGGATGTCCCAAGTGGCCTCTTTCTGTCCTTGAACTTTGTATGATTCTATGGTTCACATATATCAGATATGATCCAGTTTGCAACATTGTTCATGGTTTCATATTTAACCGATGCGGTCCAGTGTGCATTATATTGGTAGAGTTGACATTTACAAGATCTAGTTAAATCGAGATTATTATTGCCTGCTCTGAAGTGACCAGAAGATTTTCCATTCTTTTTATTCCTTCTTTTTCTGAATTAGCCATTTTTGTTGTATTTGCCTTACCTGCCTTCTTTCTTTCTATTTTATATTAAGTGCGGGGGCAGACCCAATGCAGCTGCGCTCTGCTTCTGAGCTTGTTTCTTGGCCAGCTCTCACTCTCAAGAGAGTCAGCCTGTTTCCTCCCATCACCTGCCAGCGTGGTGTTATGGAATATATATGGTAATTAGGTGTTATAGTCTGGATTGCAATCTACACATAAAATAAAAGCAAAATACTGCGGATGCTGGAAATTAGAACATTACAGCGCAGTACAGGCCCTTCGGCCCTCGATGTTGCGCCGACCTGTGAAACCATCTGACCTACACTATTCCATTGTCATCCATATGTCTATCCAATGACCACGTAAATGCCCTTAAAGTTGGCGAGTCTACTACTGCTGCAGGCAGGGCGTTCCACGCCCCTACTACTCTCTGAGTAAAGAAACTACCTCTAACATCTGTCCTATATCTATCACCCCTCAACTTAAAGCTATGTCCCCTCGTGTTTGCCATCACCATCCGAGGAAAAAGACTCTCACTATCCAACCTATCTAACCCACTGATTATCTTATATGTCTCTATTAAGTCACCTCTCCTCCTCCTTCTCTCCAATGACAACAACCTCAAGTCCCTCAGCCTTTCCTCGAAAGACCTTCCCTCCATACCAGGCAACATCCTGGTAAATCTCCTCTGCACCCTTTCCAAAGCTTCCATATACTTCCGATAATGCGGTGACCAGAACTGCACGCAATACTCCAGGTGCGGTCTCACCAGAGTTTTGTACAGCTGCAGCATAACCTCGTGGCTCCGAAACTCGATCCCCTTGCTAATAAAAGCTAACACACCATATGCCTTCTTAACAGCCCTATTAACCTGGGTAGCAACTTTCAGGAATTTATGTACCTGGACACCAAGATCTCTCTGTTCATCGACACTACCAAGAATCTTCCCATCAGCCCAGTACTCTGCATTCCTCCGCATTAAACTCCATTTGCCATCTCCCAACCCAGCTCTGCAGCCTATCTATGTCCCTCTGTACCCTGCAACATCCTTCGGCACTATCCACAACTCCACCGACCTTCGTGTCATCCGCAAATCTACTAACCCACCCTTCTACACCCTCTTCCAGGTCATTTATAAAAATGACAAACAGCAGTGTCCCCAAAACAGATCCTTGCGGTACACCACTAGTAACTAAACTCCAGGATGAACATTTGCCATCAAACACCACACTCTGTCTTCTTTCAGCTAGCCAATTTCTGATCCAAAGCTCTAAATCACCTTCAACCCCATTCTTCCGTATTTTCTGCAATTGCCTACCGTGGGGAACCTTATCAAACGCCTTACTGAAATCCATATACACCACATCCACTGCTTTACCCTCATCCACCTGTTTGGTCACCTTCTCGAAAAACTCAATAAGGTTTGTGAGGCAAGACCGACCTTTCACAAAACCGTGCTGACTATTGCAAATGAACTTATTATTTTCAAGATGCTTATAAATCCTATCTCTTATAACCTTTTCCAACATTTTACCCACAACCGAAGTAAGGCTCCAGGTCTATAATTACCAGGGCTGTCTCTACTCCCCTTCTTGAACAAGGGGACAACATTTGCTCTCCTCCAATCTTCCGGCACTACTCCTGTCGACAATGACGACATAAAGATCAACAACAACGGCTCTGCAATCTCCTCCCTGGCTTCCCAGAGAATCCCAGGGTAAATCCCATCTGGCTCAGGGGACTTGTCTATTTTCACTCTTTCCAAAATTGCTAACATCTCCTCCTTGTGAAACTCAATCCCATCTAGCCTAGCAGTCTAAATCTCAGTATTCTCCTCGACAACATTTTCTTTCTCTACTGTAAATGCTGTCGAAAAATATTCATTTAACGCTTCCCCTACCTCCTCTGATGCCACACACAATTTCCATTACTATCTTTGATTGGCCCTAATCTAACTCTAGACATTCTTTTATTCCTGATATACCTATAGAAAGCCTTCGGGTTTTCCCTGATCCTATCCGCCAATGACTTCTCGTGTCCTCTCCTTACTCTTCTTTGCTCTCCTTTTAGATCCTTCCTGGCTAGCTTGTAACTCTCAAGCGCCCTAACTGAGCCTTCACGTCTCATCGTAACATAAGCCTTCTTCTGCCTCTTGACAAGCGCTTCAACTTCTTTAGTAAACCACGGCTCCCTCGCTCGACAACTTTCTCCCTGCCTGACAGGTACATACTTATCAAGGACACGCAGTAGCTGCTCCTTGAATAAGCTCCACATTTTGATTGTTCCCATCCCCTGCAGTTTCCTTCCCCATCCTCCGTATCCTAAATCTGAAATAAAAACACGAAATGACACGAAATTTTAACTCTGCTTCTCTTTCCACAGATGCTGCCAGACCTGCTGAGTGGTTCCAGCATTGCTTGTTTTTATTGCAATCGACACAGCCTTGTGCGGCTTTCTGATCAATTGTTTGCTTTTTTCACAATCTCCGATTCTGCGTAACCAGATGTTTCATCCCATTCCTCAACTCTTCCCCGAACATTCCCGGTGTCAGTCCACAGGTACATATGTTGTTACAACAGCTGACACGCTGTTGCATGCATCCTGTTTGCTTGGTGATGTATGTTGTGTTACTGTAGTATTGCTTGTATAATTGTGGTCCCGCACCCACCACCTCAGGCAATGCGCAACATATGTTACCCAGTGAATAACGGAATTGCCAGACATAGTAAAGAGCAAGATCATTGATCTCTTCCAGTAATTGCTGTCTGCATCATTTGATCATCCATGCTGCGTAGCAGTGCCCTGCCGGAATATATTGGTCGTGATACAGTGAGAGCATTAAACAACGGGATGAAAAAGTTCGGCTGTAAATGGGTTAAAATTCTTTCAAACCACCCGTGCGCCACCCATAAATATGCGTCTGATCTCCCCCTCTCTGACGCCGAACGTTCTGAACTTAGCAAAGGAATCCGTTTTAGCTCCTTACTGCCCACCTCAATGAATTTCGGGCTCGACATTACTTTGAGCTCTTCTTCCATCGTCTGCGCCTCGGAGCTCACTTCTTTGACCAGGAGCCACCCCCCCCACCCGCCCCCATCGATCAGCAGACCCATTCAACAACCGCCAGCATTATCCCTCTACCTGGGCCCCTCCCCCTGGCGTCTTACCCGCTCTTGATCTTTTCATTGAAAACTGTTGGCGAGGCATTTGTCATCTCAATTTCTCTGCCCCCTGCCTCACTCCAACCTGTCCTCCTCTGAACTTGAGGCACTCCGTTCTCTCAGGTCTAACCTCGACAATGTCAGCTAACCTGCAGACAAGGGCGGTGCTGCTGTTGCGTGGCATCCCGACCTCTACCTTGCAGAGGCTCAGCGCCAACTTTCAGATACTTCTCCCAACCTTTACATGGTCCATCTCTGACACTTCCCTTCCCTTCCTCGACTTCTCTGTCTCCATCTCTGTGGATAGGTTGTCTACCAATATCCATTATAAGCCCACTGACTCCCACAGCTACCTCGACTACACTTCTTCACACCCTACCTCCTGTAAGGACTCCATTCCATTCTCCCAGAGTCTCCGTCTCCGACGCATCTGCTCTGATGATGCTACCTTCCATGACGGTGCTTCTGATATGACCTCCTTTTTCCTCAACCGAGGATTTCCCCCCACTGTGGTTGACAGGGCCCTCAACCGTGTCTGACCCATTCCCCGCACCTCGACCCTCACCCCTTCCCCTCCCTCCCAGAACCGTGACAGGGTTCCCCTTGTCCTCACTTTTCATCCCACCAGCCTCCATATACAAAGGATCATCCTCCGCCATTTTCGCCACCTCCAGCGTGATGCCACTACCAGTCGCATCTTCCCCTCCCTTCCCCTGTCAGCATTCCGAAGGGATCGTTCCCTCCGTGACACCCTGGTCCACTCCTCCATTACCCCCACCACCTCGTCCCCTTCCCAGGGCACCTTCCCCTGCAATCGCAGGAGGTGTAATACCTGCCCATTTACCTCCTCTCTCCTCACTATCCCAGGCCCCAAACACTCCTTTCAGGTGAAGCAGCGATTTACTTGTACTTCTTTCAATGTAGTATACTGCATTTGCTGCTCACAGTGTGGTCTCCTCTACATTGGGGAGACCAAGCGCAGACTGGGTGACCGCTTTGCGGAACATCTCCACTCAGTCCGCAAGCAGGACCCTGAGCTTCCGGTTGCTTGCCATTTCAACACTCCCCCCTGCTCTCATGCTCACATCTCTGTCCTGGGATTGCTCCAGTGTCCTGGGATTGTTCCAGTGAACATCAACGCAAGCTCGAGGAACAGCAACTCATCTACCGGTTGGGCACCCTGCAGCCTGCCGGACTGAACATTGAGTTCAATAATTTCAGAGCATGACAGCCCCCCATTTTACTTTCATTTTTAGTTATTTTTTCTTCCTTTTTTTACGTTCCTTCTTACATTTTTTACAATCTTTTTTTGCATTTATTTCATTTCATCTTAGTTTGTTCAGTTTGCTTACCCACTGTTTTTTTCAGGTTGCTTTTCTTCAGGTTTGCACTTGCTGCTGTTCAATATTCAGTGTATTCACACCTTATCTGTATTAATGCTTTGTCTTTCAACACACCATTAACATATTGTTTGCCTTTTCTCCGTGACCTTTTGGTCAGCTATGTGGCCTGGTCCAATCTGCACCTTCTCTTTTGTTATCTCTTGCCCCACCCCCACCTCACTTGTTTATAATCTGTGACTTTTCTAATATTTGTCAGTTATGAAGAAAGGTCACTGACCCGAAACGTTAACTCTGCTTCTCTTTCCACAGATGCTGCCAGACCTGCTGAGTGATTCCAGCATGTCTTGTTTTTGTTTCAGATTTCCAGCATCCGCAGTATTTTGCTTTTATATTAGAGAGAATCTAGCAATGTGCTCTTGACGTTAAATGGTCTTACAAGTGCTGAATCCCCCATGATCAACATTCTGGGTGTTACCATTGACCAGTAATTGAACAGGTGTGGTCGTAATGTGACATGTTTCAATACATCTCATCTTTAAAGTATCCAAACTGAACCAGTCCGTACAGAGCTGCCCCTTTATCCTCGAAAGCTGCCCAATAAACGTTCTCATATCTGGCTTCAATGCGTATATATTTCTTGCGAAGTAAGAGGACAGCAATTGTAAACAGGACTCAAGGTGTGGCGCCACCAACGTTCTAAGAACATCTTCATCTCGTGGAACTAGACTGTTCTGCAGTATTACGTTATAAATCTAATTTTGGTGACTTATAATGACACAGCTCATAGTCTGGCAGGCATGGATGATGGGGAAGGAGGGTGGGAAATTAATGTAGGAGGGTGAGCTTTTCGAAGGGGTGGGTTGTTCTCTGCTGGGGCACTTTGTGGGGAGGACAGACAAACCTACAGTGAGGACATTCATTTTACTGGGCCTGATTCCACTAGCGGCAGGAATAGGCCCTTAAGCAGGTAATAATAGGCCTCTTCGGGCCCTCAGTTGGCCACTGGCCAGGAAAACCTTTTCCACTCCCAATTTGTATCAGTGTGATGGAACAATGACGGGACCTTCCTCACCTTCCAGCCATCGCACATCGATGGGACACACGCCTCCTATTCCATCTCTGGGAGTGGCGTGGCATTACATCCAGGCCGATTAGTCATCACACTTCCCGCATTGGGAAAAGGAATGCCTTACTGCAGTAAGGGCTTCGTTCAAACAGTTAGAAAATACAATACGGTCTGAATACTGTAAACATTTTTTACAAGTAACTTATAGTGTACTGCAGAGGTGACATGCAATCATAAAACACATACTATATTTTACTAATACTATATATTATTTAGCTGACAGTGGCTGCTCGCCTCATCAAAGTTCAACTGCCCTCTGGTGAGGGCTTCAAATTTCGCCTCGATAGAAAATTCTTTAGCCTCAGACGCCTCTGTGTCAAACCTAAACCGATACGCCATAGACATACATGGTCTGCAGTTTGTGGATGACTGCAGTGTCATTGCCCATACTGCTCCAGATTTCAAAGTTACTCTCGATCTCTTCAATTCTACATGGAGGGGACTTGAATGTCCTCTTTGCTGCCAAAACAAAACTGATATGTCAACTTATTTGTGGCTATCCAAATATTCCACATCCGATATATGTTGAAGGAGAGACTCTGGAATGCGTTGAAAGGTTCCCATAACCTGCCAGCCACCTCTCTCAAAAGGCCGCCATTGATGGGGAGATCCAACAATAGATCAGCTGTGTCAGCTCAGCCATCTACAAACTACAGCAGCGAGTGTTTGACAGTATAGACTTCTGCAAGTCAACAAAAGTGCCAGTGTGCAAACAGTTGTCATCGCCGTACTCCTGTTCCGCTGTGAGACCTGAACTGTGTATCAGCGACAAATAAAAGCGCCAGAGAAATTTCATCAGCTATGACTCTGCCGCATCCTCCAGATCAACGGGAAGAACCATCGAAAACACACTAGTTTCATTTTTGAAACCAGCTCCACAAGCATTCACGCAAATTTCCTGAAGAAAAACAACTTCGATGGACAAGATACTCTATTTGGATGCTCACAACTCGTATCCCCCGCCAGGTACTGTTTTCCCAATTCTCAAATGTCCTCCAGGGAGGACAAAGGAAATGTTTCAAAGACACTCAGAAGCTCTCTCTGAAGTGCGGCAGCTTTGATATCGATGACTGGGAGGAGTTTGCGAGAACCGTTCAAAATGGGACAACTTGTCTATCATGCTTTGAGTCCAATCTCCTTAATGATTTTTTTTTTTTAGATTAGAGATACAGCACTGAAACAGGCCCTTCGGCCCACCGAGTCTGTGCCGAACATCAACCACCCATTTATACTAATCCTACACTAATCCCACATTCCTACCAAATATCCCCACCTGTCCCTATATTTCCCTACCACCTACCTATACTAGTGACAATTTATAATGGCCAATTTACCTATCAACCTGCAAGTCTTTTGGCTTGTGGGAGGAAACCGGAGCACCCGGAGAAAACCCACGCAGACACAGGGAGAACTTGCAAAGTGGCGACAGAGCAGGAAAGAAAAGGAATCAAATCCCACACTCGGGATCCCACTGCCTCGTGTGAAATCCTGTCCCATGTGCCCAAAAATCTGAGGATCGAGAATTGGCCTATTCTGTCACATGATGACCCATGGCACAAACTTGTGAACTTATGTACACGTCATCCTCGAATCAAGGGACAGCCGACAATTTTCCTAAATTTACCAATAACAAATGTAAGATTAATAGGATTCAGACAAGTCAAAATTCTCACAATTCAGAGCTTTCCTTCAGACTTGCTTCTCTTCGAACTCTAGTCAGATCATCACTAATGACATTGCTTTTCTCTGCAAGATGTACAATTTCAGGTGCAAATGGCTGTAACAATATTCTCCACAGAAACAACCTGGCTTTCTTTGTTCTGCTTTTTCTGCAGAAAAACGAGTGGGTTGTGATCCCTATAAAGCAATATTTACCAGTGACTAGTGGTCATATCTGCATTAAAGTGCTGTAAAGCCCGTACAAGATGACAACACTGGTTGAAATCCCAAAACGGAAGCTGGTGCAAATTTATTAAAATTCAATTGATTAATAAAATTACTTAACTAATAAAAGACAATTTGTAATTGAAGGCTATTCTCAGTAATGGTGCCATGAAAACTGACATCGGGTGTCGCAAACACCCACCTGGTTGACCTTTCGGGAACGAAATATGATGCCTGCTCTTCATGCGACTCCAGACCCACATCGATATTGGTAACTCTTAACTGCCTTCAGAAATGGCCCAGCAGGACATTCAGCTGTCAAGGGCAATTAGGGATGGGTAGTAAATGCTGGTGTGCCAGGGTCACCCGCTTCCCATTCCTGCAACATCAACTATTATGCATTGAGAAAAACAGTCTACTTTGTTCCGGTACGTCAGTGATAATCTAGGGAGATGAGTGCACTTCCAAAGATTTCACTTTGAAAAGAGTCTCCAGGAGCTTGTCTAAGTTGATTTGAGCCATTCCATATTGTGGCAATTTCTCAAATGACACAATGCAAACGTCTACTCCCTCTTCACTAATTTGACTTACCAGGTTAGCCAAACTTTGCCAAGTCAAAGCTACGAGGTATTTCCCTTTGGTCAATCTCATCTTTCATCTCCAAATTACGTCCTCCAGCTTTGAGTCTTCCATTCTCAATTCAAGATTTAATGCAAATTAAACATGAACAACAATTAAATCACATTCTATGTTTGTATATCTAAAAGATTACACGTTAATTAGCTTATGGAATAACAATAGTCCGTACTAATCCTCTGAACAGGATTATCAACACGATGGTGCGAAACATTTCCACAGTATATGAAAATCACGAATTTTCTCCAATAGTTTTCCACATCATCACCTCCAAGTAGTGATTGAGTGTTTCAGTGCCAGATGGACTAAGGCAGTGCGGGATGCTGGCGATGTTAGGAAGGTTCAAATGTGCATCTTTTATGACCGAAGGGTTATGACGTCTGAGGTTCAGCAGGGACCAACAGAATAAACGTTAAAAAAATCATACTGAGCTTGGCACAACAGCTAGTATGGGGAATGGTGTCAGTGAAATGAGTATGGACTCTGTTGCAGAGCGAAAGATGATTGCTTTGGTATTTCATATATTTAGTTGGAGAAAACTGAAGCTCCTGCTAAACAGACATTTGTAGTATCGTCACACAGAGGCAGTGGAAGGTCGAGCGAGTTGGCGGAGAGCTGGACCATAGCGTTGCCAGCACACATGTGGAAGCTGACCCCATGTCATAGGTGTTGTTGGCATTGGGTAACATGTAGATGTGGTGGAGGAGGAGGTAAAATAGGAAGGTCAGGCGCGGGCTGGTGGGTGGAGGGAATCCATTGCGGGGGAAGTTGTGGCTTTCATCGTATCGGAAAGACATGAACCAGGAAAGTGCAGTCCCACCAAAAGTGCCCAATGTCAGAGATATGGAGAGATCACGGGCAGGGTTTGATGCACGCTTGGAAGAGAGGGTGGAGTTCGTGAATTTTGAGACCACGACCAGGTTGTGAGGACCAGAATTTTAAATGTTGAACAAATTGAGATGTAATGTAGGTCAGTGAAAACCATTGTGTTGTGTGAGCTGCTGGACCTATTGGGGGATGGAGATGTACGGTAGAGTTTTGGATAGAAGGAAGGTGGATGTTGGGGTCCCGATGAGGAGTGAACTGGAGGAATAGTGTCAGGAGATGGCCCAGGTCTAATTTTACTATTCTTTAGCCACTGTAGAATGAACTGATAAACATTTGCAATAAAATAGCAGCGAGAGGGTTGTCAATGAAGCACGCTCAGAGTCTGCCCCTACTATCACCCATCATAAGTTCTCAGGTGCAACCCTGAGCATGGATATAACTGTTGTCGTGTCAAAGTTCACATTTTAGCCACTTGTGTCCCTGGATTCAGTGTATACTCTGGAAAACTCTGCAGCATTTATTCATGAATCATTAGGAGTGAACATTGTCATTACAATGGCATGAAGCCTGCATGTGAAGCCGATCATTATTGTGGGATCTGTCCTGTATGTTTACATGTATGGGCCTTATCCCCAAGAGAGGTCTGATTAAGATATTTTGCTGGGTTTTAAGATATTCATGTTGTATGTACCGTTTTATTAACATCGCAGACAAAGCTGCCGATGAAATGTGTTTGTTCAAGTGTCTGTCACAAATAGCAATGATCAGGGGAATAACCATGTCACTGGAGACTTATCCCCAATACAAATCAGGGCCTGTTAATATGTATCAGCTCAGAATGACTACCAGAGCTCC
The DNA here is from genome assembly GCF_036365525.1 of Heterodontus francisci. Taxonomy (NCBI): domain Eukaryota; kingdom Metazoa; phylum Chordata; class Chondrichthyes; order Heterodontiformes; family Heterodontidae; genus Heterodontus; species Heterodontus francisci. The sequence continues at coordinate 5,181,591 of NW_027140442.1, forward strand.
ATATTTCAGAACAACACCAGTTGGTGCTTCTCACAGAAATGGGATATCCAGTCATATATCAGATTGAATATATTTACTATCCACTTCTTGCAACCATTGGAGTTCCCAGTAAGCTGCCGTCTCCAGCTGCTGTTGTAGCAAACCAATATTAAATCGATGGTTGTATTTGATAATGTCTTTCTTGCTGATTGGTTTACGCAGTTGTCTGTTTTGTTGAATGATGGGCTGTCCGAAGGCTCTGCACATTTGATGTTTTAGCAGAAGCATAATGACTGTGATGATTTTTGTTCATCAAATCCTTTTATTTGTATTGGATTATTCAGTGTACTGAATGTATTGTCCGTTGATAGAACGCCTCAGATTCTAAATGTTCGGGCTTGCACGACTTCCTTTATGTGTAATTATTTATGTTGTTCCATCCCTGAGAATGTGATCAGATTAATATCTCATTAATGTATTGGATTCAGGTGCTCGGGCTAAGTACGTAAGAATATAATCAATAGGAACCGGCGTAGGCCATTTGGCCCCTCGATTCTGCTCCACAATACATTAAGATCATTTGTCACTTGATCTCGGCCTCAAAACCATGTTCTCGCTTGTTCTCCACAATTCTTGAATAGCCGACAGTTAAAAAATCTCTCTACCTTATTCTTGTACATAATCAACGAATCAACCTCTGCAGCTGTCTGGCGTCGAGAATTCCAAAGATTCATGACTCGCACCGAAAATGAATTCCTCCTCAGCTCCACCTGAAATGTGCACCTTTTGCCCCGCCCCACCCCCCCCAGTTCCTGATTCCGCCTCAAGGGGAAACATCCTCTCACCATTCGCCTGTGGTTATTCCTCAGAATGTCATATTTCAATATGTCTCCCATACATTGAAACTCTGAATTATTTCGGCTGAAACTATTCAACCGTTCCTCGTGAGACAGCCCCTTTTAACACGCATCAGAGGCTGCTCTGAACCTTTCTCAATTTATGCGTACCCATCCTTAAATAACGAGAACAAAACTGTACACCGGAGTCTATGTGTGTTCCCGTCAAGGTTCTAAGAGCAGTTATCAGACCATCAGGAGCTGTGGAACTAACCCGGCCTGGGATATTGCTTCATGATTCTAATTTCGGTGATTTACGATGAGGCAGCTCAGTGTCCTCTTTCCCCAACATCAAGGGCTGGATTGTAAAGGTTCACCGACGCTGGTAACGGTGGTGGATGGGGGGGGGGGGTTAGGGGCGGTGTGGGGGAGTGGTGTGGGGGGTGGGGGAAGGGGGCATGAAAGACACAGTGGGGTTGGGCCCTTAACTGGCCCAGCTGCTGGCAGGGCCCGTCCTGAACTCAGCAGCAGATGAGACCTCATGGCAGCCTCAACGCTGCTTGGCGACTGGGAATGCATTAGAATATGCAAATTGAAGGTTTTATTAATATGCACGCAGCAGTGTATCTGCCAGCAGGTTTGGATTTTCATTCCGGCGGCGGCAATGCCGTATCTTCGAATCCCCGTTCGGGGAAAGGAGGTGCCATATCTGTGGCGAGGGAGAGGAGGTGAGTTTCCTAGTGTGGGAAGGGGAAGCGGGGTTACAATGCTGAGGATTGGTCGAAGGGTAATGGTAAGGGGGAAAGGACAAAGATTCCGAAATTTATGTGAGTTGGGGCGGTGGGAAGTTCAAATGTTAACAGTCGGTAGTCCGGGGGCGGGTGGGTTGCAAAGGGCAGGAATGATGTGTAATGCCATTGGGGATGGTGGGAGAGGGCATTGATTTTTTATTTATTCAATTTTATAAACGTTAATATAAGCGTGTCTCTAAAAATTTAAACCATCATTTAGGGCTATAAGCCCATTAAAAACGACGGCGTCAACTGCGCATTGGTGCTGAAAACCCTTGCCAGGGACAGAGGGACGGCTCGCCTCTCCCTCCACGTTATCATTAGTTCGGGAACAGCCGCCCGAGCCATGCTAATAAGCCACGCATTTGGAATCACAGAGGCACTGCGACTTAGTGACGTGTGTGAGGGTCACATAATTTTCCACCCGTCACCTATTTTGGCCCCAAGAGTGGGTTTCACTGGAATTTCAATATTTTATTGGGTATCACTTTGATGAAGTATTTCCTTATGGGAATCTGACGCTGCTTCAGTGGTCTAGCAACTGAACGGAGTTTACTGATGACCCTTGAAAATTCCCTTCTCTGATTCACTGCAGTTCAATTCACTTACTGTCAAAGGGATTTGTTGCAAATGTATTGACCTTATTTTGTATCAGTTTGGACTGAATTTCTTGGAATCACGAGCCATTCTAGTTAATTGCAGATTATAAATCGCAGTGCTGCTGGTGTAGTATTGTTGATTGAACAAACCCACAATCTAACTCTGGACTTTAAAATGACACGAGATGAAATGTCAAACAGCGTGGGTTCCGGTCTGAACGAGGTACTCAATTTTATTTGTTCTATGTATTGTCGATAGATTGAACAGTGCCAGTTGTGGGAATGAATGTCCAGCTTACCTGTGCAGATGAATGTCCTGGGCTATTTGTGGGATGTGCACATGATGAGGTCAAACAACTTTCGGTAGCTGTACATTAAGTACTTTATTCACAACGCTTAAACCAATTACACCTTTGGTCTCTACATTACTTATTGGCGAGAGACAGCATGGTTTTGTGAAGGTTTTGTCTTACTGATTTGATTGAGTTTTATGAGGAAGTGACGAAGATGATTGATGAAAGAAGATGTTATCTATATGGACTTTAGTAAAGCCTTTGACAAGGTCCCACATGGCAGACGTGGTACAAAAAGTGGTCACACTGGATCAGAGCTGAGCTGGCAAGATGGATACAGAACTGGCTCAGTCATAGAAGACAGAGGGTATCAGTGGATGAGTGTTTTTTCTGAATGGAGGAATGTGACTAGCGGTGTTCCACAAGGATCAGTGCTGGGACCTTTGCTGTTTGTAGTATATATAAATGATTTGGAGGAAAATGTAGCTGGTCTGATTAGTAAGTTTGCGGACGACACAAAGGTTGGTGGAGTTGTGGATCATGATGAGGATTGTCAGAGGATACAGCAGGATCTCGATCGGTTGGAGACTTGGGCGGAGAAATGACAGGTGGAGTTTAATCCGGACAAATGTGAGGTAATGCATTTTGGAAGGTCTAATGCAGGTCGGAAGTATATAGTAAATGGCAGAACCCTTAGGAGTATTGGCAGGCAGAGAGATCTGGGCGGACAGGTCCACAGGTCACTGAAAGTGGCAACGCAGGTGGATAAGGTAGTCAAGAAGGCAATCGCCATGCTTGCCTTCATCGGTCGGGGCATAGAGTATAAAAGTTGGCAAGCCATGTTGCAGCTGTACAGAATCTTTGTTTGGCCACATTTAGAATATTGCGTGCAATTCTGCTGGCCGCACTACCAGAAGGACGTGGAGGCTTTGGAGAGGGTACAGAGGAGGGTTACCAGGATGTAGCCCGGTCTGGAAAGCATTAGCCGTGAGGAGAGTTTGGAAAAACTCGGATTGTTTTCACTGGAACAACAAAGGTGGAGGGGCGACATGATGGAGATTTACAAATTTATGAGCGGCATGGACAGAGTGGGTAGTCGGAAGCTTTTTCCCAAGGTGGAAGAGTCAGTTACTAGGGGACATAAGTTCAAGGTGAGAAGGGCAAAGTTTAGAGGCGATGTGCGAGGCAAGTTTTTTACACAGAGAACAAGAACAAAGGACAAAGATAATTACAGCACAGGAACAGGCCCTTCGGCCCTCCAAGCCTGCGCCGATCCAGATCCTCTCTCTAAACATGTCGCCTATTTTCTAAGGTTCTGTATCTCTTTTCTTCCTGCCCATTCATGTATCTGTCTAGATACATCTTAAAAGACTCCATCGTGCCCGCATCTACCACCTCCGCTTGCAATGCGTTCCAGGTGCCCACCACCCTCTGCGTAAAGAACTTTCCACGCATATCCCCCCTAAACTTTTCCCCTTTCACTTTGAACTCGTGTCCTCTAGTAATTGAAACCCCCACTCTGGGAAAAAAGCCTATTGCTATCCACCCTGTCTATACCTCTCATGATTTTGTACAACTCAATCAGGTCCCCCCTCAACCTCCGTCTTTCTAATGAAAATAATCCTAATCTACTCAACCTCTCTTCATAGCTAGCGCCCTCCATACCAGGCAACATCCTGGTGAACCTCCTCTGCACCCTCTCCAAAGCATCCACATCCTTTTGATAATGTGGCGACCAGAACTGTACGCAGTATTCCAAATGTGGCCGAACCAAAGTCCTATACAACTGTAACATGACCTGCCAACTCTTGTACTCAATGCCCCTTCCGATGAAGGAAAGCATGCCGTATGCCTTCTTGACCACTCTATTTACCTTCGTTGCCACCTTCAGGGAACAGTGGACCTGAACACCCAAATCTATCTGGACATCAATTTTCCCCAGGACTTTTCCATTTACTGTATAGTTCACTCTTGAATTGGATCTTCCAAAATGCATCACCTCGCATTTGCCCTGATTGAACTCCATCTGCCATTTCTCTGCCCAACTGTCCAATCTATCTATATTCTGCTGTATTCTCTGACAGTCCCCTTCACTATCTGCTACTCCACCAATCTTAGTGTCGTCTGCAAACTTGCTAATCAGTCCACCTATACTTTCCTCCAAATCATTAATGTATATCACAAACAACAGTGGTCCCAGCACGGATCCCTGTGGAACACCACTGGTCACACGTCTCCATTTTGAGAAACTCCCTTCTACTGCTACTCTCTGTCTCCTGTTGCCCAGCCAGTTCTTTATCCATCTAGCTAGTACACCTTGGACCCCAAGCGCCTTCACTTTCTCCATCAGCCTGCCATGGGGAACCTTATCAAACGCCTTACTGAAGTCCATGTATATGACATCGACAGCCCTTCCCTCATCAATCAACTTTGTCACTTCCTCAAAGAATTCTATTAAGTTGGTAAGACATGACCTTCCCTGCACAAAACCATGTTGCCTATCACTGATGAGCCCATTTTCTTCCAAAATGGGAATAGATCCGATCCCTCAGTATATTCTCCAGCAGCTTCCCTACCACTGACGTCAGGCTCACCGGTCTATAATTACCTGGATTATCCCTGCTACCCTTCTTAAACAAGGGGACAACATTAGCAATTCACCAGTCCTCCGGGACCTCACCCGTGTTTAAGGATGCTGCAAAGATATCTGTTAAGGCCCCAGCTATTTCCTCTCTCGCTTCCCTCAGTAACCTGGGATAGATCCCATCCGGACCTGGGGACTTGTCCACCTTAATGCCCTTTAGAATACCCAACACTTCCTCCCTCCTTATGCCGACTTGACCTGGAGTAATCAAACATCTGTTCCTAACCTCAACATCCGTCATGTCCCTCTCCTCGGTGAATACCGATGCAAAGTACTCGTTTAGAATCTCACCCATTTTCTCTGAGTCCAAGCATAACATTCCTCCTTTGTCCTTTAGTGGGCCAATCCTTTCTCTAGTTACCCTCTTTCTCCTTATATATGAATAAAAAGCTTTGGGATTTTCCTTAACCCTGTTTGCTAAAGATATTTCATGACCCCTTTTAGCCCTCTTAATTCCTCGTTTCAGATTGGTCCTACATTCTCGATATTCTTTCAAAGCTTCGTCTTTCATCAGCCGCCTGGACCTGATGTATGCTTCCTTTTTCCTCTTAGCTCGTCTCACAATTTCACCTGTCATCCATGGTTCCCTAATCTTGCCATTTCTATCCCTCATTTTCACAGGAACATGTCTCTCCTGCACGCTAATCAACCTCTCTTTAAAAGCCTCCCACATATCACATGTGGATTTACCTTCAAACAGCTGCTCCCAATCTACATTTCCCAGCTCCTGCCGAATTTTGGTATAGTTGGCCTTCCCCCAATTTAGCACTCTTCCTTTAGGACCACTCTCGTCTTTGTCCATGAGTATTTTAAAGCTTACGGAATTGTGATCACTATTCCCAAAGTAGTCCCCGACTGAAACTTCAACAACCTGGCCGGGCTCATTCCCCAACACCAGGTCCAGTATGGCCCCTTCCCGAGTTGGACTATTTACATACTGCTCTAGAAAACCCTCCTGGATGCTCCTTACAAATTCTGCTCCATCTGGACCTCTAACACTAAGCGAATCCCAGTCAATGTTGGGAAAATTAAAATCTCCTATCACCACCACCCTGTTGCTCCTACATCTTTCCATAATCTGTTTACATATTTGTACCTCTATCTCACGCTCGCTGTTGGGAGGCCTGTAGTACAGCCCCAACATTGTTACCGCACCCTTCCTATTTCTGAGTTCTGTCCATATTGCCTCACTGCTCGAGTCCTCCATAGTGCCCTCCTTCAGCACAGCTGTGATATCCTCTTTGACCAGAGGTTGGTGGTGGGTTGTGCAGGGTGATGTACCTGAGTTATCATGTTGAGTGAACTTGTGGAGGCTTGGAAAATCTGGAGAAGCGATTGGACAGAATATGTGCTGTGGATAGAGAGAGAAGTTAAGTGAGAGAGAGAGAAGAATCGAGAATGCATAGGGAAAATGAAATAGAGGGAGAGAGAGAAAGGCAGAGGGAGAATGAAAGAAGAAGGACAAAGAGAGGGAGAGAAGCCACAGTGTGAATAATTCACGAATATGAACTGCTAAATTTTCCGTAACAATTATAGTGAAACTGTGAGTTGAAGGTATGATTAGGATTTTGCTAGATTGTGCGAGATTTATTGCTGGACTCACTCCCTGTTTGTTAGTCCCGTTATATCCTCAACCTGCTTTAGTGAATATTCCTCTTAAAAATTTCTGAACTGAGTAAATAACTTAATGGAAGCTGTTATTTACCAAATGAATTGGTGCTTCACTTTGTTCGCTTTCCAAAGCCTTCAGGACTGCCTCCACCCCAGTTCCCAAATGTCATTTTCTTTGTCTCCCTCCATTCCACTCACTGGCTCAGCCTCCATCGGCCTCTCTTCCCCTGATCTGACGTCTAAAACTCACCACAGCGGATCTCGACATTTTCACTTTTTGTGTCAGCCCATGTTCGCTCTCTTACCCAGTAAGCCAAAAACAGCTTCCCTGCTCCTCACTTACTCGGCCATTGGTCTGGAGGCTAAACTGGATTTAAACCGTTGGATTCCTGCTTTGAAAAACCCTTTGCCCTTCCATGCTGGCATCGCACCATCACCTGGACCTTCTACTGCATCCAGTGATCATTTTATTTCACCTTTATTTTTACAAATCAATTTCCCAATCAATTATTGATAAATGTGTTCAAAGAATATTCCACCCGAAAAGCTGGATGCTGCAACAAAGCTATAAATTTCATACCAGATCCTGTCAAACTGCTGTTTTACTTTGAGGTCTGGTCAGTAATTTCTCTGCATGCCTTTCTATTTCTTTCAGTAAACCTGGTGGCGATTCTGATCCTGTCCCGAGGAAAGTGCGGTCTCTCCAAATGTATCACTCGCTACCTGGTGGGAATGGCAGTGTCTGATCTCCTCGTTGTTATCGCAGATCCTATTTTGAGTTGGATTCCAGATATTTATTTCCCAGATTCATTCCTGTCCATGACTCCCATCTGTAGGTCAATTTATTTCCTGATTTTTGCAACCACAATGATTTCTGTCTGGCTGACCGTCGCTTTCACATTTGATCGATTTGTAACCATTTGTTGTGAGAAGCTAAAGACGAAATATTGCACTGAGAAAACAGCGGCTGTGGTTATCGGAACAGTAAGTGTGCTGTGCTCTTTAGAAAGTCTTCCCTGGTACTTTACAATCGAACCTTTATATATAATTGATAATGTTCCCTGGTACTGCATCTACCAGCAAATATTCAATACTTCCCCCGCCTGGACCGCGTTTGAGTTGTTTCATCGCATTTTAACTCCTTGTGTCCCGTTCATTTTGATTTTGCTGCTCAATATTCGGACGGTCAGACGTATTTTAGCGGCCAGTAGAGGCCGCAGGGGACTCCAGGGCCTCAGCAGTGGAGAGAATCACAATGACCCAGAGATGCAGAATCGAAAGAAATCCATCATTTTACTGTTTAGTATATCTGGCAGTTTTATACTGTTTTGGGTGACACAGGTTGTATTTTCCATTTATCAGAGAATTACAAAACAATATTCTTCCTCTGTCAATGATCCTCTTTACATCATAAAGCACACAGCAGGAATGCTGTAGCTTCTCAGTTCCTGCATCAACACCTGTATTTACGCTGTGATCCAGACTAAATTCCGACAGGAGCTGAAGAGGATCCTGAAATACCCACTTAATCCAATTGTTAAATTCGTTAAATCAGATAAAAAGTGAATGTTTCGTGTTTTAGCACTGAAATACACTCCAGACTCCACTTCTAAACTCAGTACAGGGTTATAACTTCTTTTATTCACAGTCAAGAGCCCGAATATGATTGTAAACTTGATTTTGTAATATTTTGCGAAATATTGGACCTAATGAGAGTGGTTATCTTTGCAGAAGGCACCAGAATTGTTTCTCAAAAATGACGGTGCGAAAGAGCACAGCTGACCATCAATTGAAGCAGCTCTCAATCAAAGGGGCTTCTGTTGGATTGATGACAGAGAGAGAAGATGGTGTACTGGTAATATCACTGAGCTACTAATCCAGAGGCCCATGTTAATGACTTGGGAATGCAGGCACAAATCACCGCATAGCCGCTGGTGGAATTCAAATTCAATTAATTAATAAAAATCTGGAATTGAAAGCTCGTCTGAGTAATAATGCCATGAAGTAAAAAGTGGAATAGTCGAACAATGTCTTTATGGAAGATGCCTGGGCTACATCAAATTCAATTCACGCATGTTGACAGAGAGTGACAGAGGGAGAGATGGTGAGAGAGAGAGAGAGAGATGGAGGGAGAGACAAAGGGAGGGACAGAGAGAGATGTAGATACAGAAACGTGGAGAGTAAAAGAGAGATTGAAAGATATCGAGAGAGACAGAGGGAGCTGGATAGGTGCAGACGTGACAAAAAGGAGAGACAGAGGGAGGATGACACAAGTTGCAACAATCAGTACCAATCCCCAATCTCTGCCCAGTCATGTGTTCAGGTTTAGTATGAATGTTTTAAGGGCGAGTGTTGGAACTATCTTCTGCAAACGCCCATCGATGCTAAATCATTTGTTCCTTTTTAAATCTAAGATTGACCTTGTTGAATGCATTTCAGAAATTGAAAAAATCTTCTCTCACTCTCTGTCCCTTGGTCCTTCTGTTCCTATGTGTCTGTGTGTATGCCTGTGTGCGTGTTTTATTGCGTGTGAGCGCGCGTGTGTGTCTGTGCGCGTGTGTGTGTGTTTGTGTGTGTCAATGCCTATTTCTCTCTCATCTCTCAGAACCTCAGTGAAACTCCACATACATCTGTCAGTCATCTTCTGTTCGTTGCTTTTGGTGAGATCACAACTGTACTTCTTATGTAGGCTGGTAAGAAACGCATATCCCGCTATTTAATGGCATATTCTGTCTGCTTTAAACACTTGAATTGATTCATTCATAACAATTGATCAAATCTGACAATGCTCACCGCTTGACGGTCTCTAGGTTTATTTTTCTCCCAGGCTGATTACAAGCACTGATATTAGTGTCGAGGGAAGTTCGAATTTACCTCAGTGTTTTGAAAATATCAAAGCCTGATTCCACACCCAGTAAAGTATATTATATGATGCGAGGCTGCAAATATTGTTACACTCAGTACGCACAATAGTTTCATGTTGCAATAAGTTGTTATAATCTCTATTCAAATAACTGTAATCCCACACCAGCAAAATTTCACTGGGTCAACATTCTCATCAAACACTAAAGCATTCCAGAAAGCGAGGCTCCCAAATTTAACAAAAGTTTCATTTTCTGAGTCTCCCTGACATGTTCTGATTTCCTGATGGGTGGCATTAGCCTAGATTTCGTGCTATGACCTGACCCCATAATATCATGAGTCAGGGACAAGATTACGACCCACTGAGCTACAGCTGGTTCCATTCATGCCAGAAATTTTAGTTTCTGTGTGCGGCCAGATTTGTTTTTGTTCCGTGCATGGTTCCTTTAAATGTTTTAAGGAATCTTTGCAGACGTGTGCAATTTATCACGGAACAGGACTTGTGTGGTACCTTCCAGGCTGCTGCACGCAGTTTTGTGGGAACACTGACCGACAATCGCCATCCCAATCTCTTTCTTTTTCTCACTGGTTCCTTCACCTCATTGCTCTCCTTTCCTCTCTCTGTTATTCTCTGTCCATCTCTATCCCTTTCTTTCTCAGTTACTCTCTCCATCTGGATGGAGGAGGAGAAAGAGCGGCAGATATAGAAGCTGCTTTACTCTATATCTAACCCACACTGTACCTGCCCTGGGAGTATTTGATAGAAAAGAGAAGTCAGAGATTTACTCTTCAGCTAACTCCGTTCCTAAATCTCTCCTTCTTACTACCCCTCTTTCCTCTTTGAAGACGCTCCCTCAACCCACTGTCTCTGTCCAGGTTTTTGGTCATTCAGGCGAATGGCTCATTAAGTGGCTTTGTGCCATTATTTTATTCATTCGTGGTGCGTGTCGCTGGCAATGGAAGTATTTATTGCCCATTGCAAATTGCCTTTTGAGAGGTTGGGGTGAGCCCCTTTCTTGAATAAGTGCAGTCCATGTGGGGTAGGTGCACCCATTGTGCTTTTAGGAAGAGATTTCTGGGACTTTGACCCAGCGACAATGAAGGGACGGAGATATAGTTCCAAGTCAGGATGGTGTGCGACTTCTTTTGTTGTGTGCAGGCAATATGTTCAGTGATCAGGCTCTACAAATTTTAATTATTATTTTTAACATGGTTAGATGTAAAGTTTCTCCTGCAATCTGCCTGTCTCTCCCCATCTCCCCCTTCCTCTTTCCACCCGTCTCTCCCTCCCTCTTTCTGCCCGTCTGTCCCTCGCTCTCTCTCCTTGTCTCTCTGATGAAATCCAAGATGTTTTGCTGATTACTCTCTTGAAATGTCCTGCAGAGTTCAAAGATGACTGCAGGTGAACCTCCAGGCCGCTCTGCACGTGCACATTCTTGAGAAATGTGCTGTCGGAAAATCAAACTAATAACATGGTTTCACAAAAAGTAAATTGTATATTTTGAGCATTTTACTGGGAGACGAGTTAAAGATGATCCAGGAGATGTTTTATATTTGGTTTTCGAAAAGGCGCCACACAAAAGGTTAAAATGAAAATTAATTACCCATGGAGTTAGGGGTAATCGAGTAGCATGGATGGAGAACTGGTTAACGGACAGGAGTCAAAGAGTCGGGATAAATAGGACATTTTTAAGTTGGCAGACTGGGACTCTTGGAGTGCTGCTCGGGCCTCATCTATTTGTTCTGAACATATTTGTTCCAAACCCTCACTAACTCTCCCTGCCTCTCTCGGTCCCTCGGCCATTCTTTGTCACTTTATCTATCATCTTCTCTCTCTGAAATCCTGTCTAAATCCTCACTCAGAACCTCAATAACAAAACACAGTCACAACATAACGTTAGTTTACGAACATCCAACAGCCATTTTAGGTTTGTTCACGATGGCCCTGTTGTGTTGCCACAGGACGGGGAAATTCATTTCCGAGACTGACTCCACACTAATGTATGGTTAATGCTTAAAAACGTGATGGTACAGAGGCATGGTGACGGTGAGACATACAGTAGTAGATAGGAGTGAATTATTTCTTGTACCAATGTGTACGATATGCGCAAAGGAGCTGACTCTGTATTAAATTCAGTCACGGGATCTGGGAATCACTGGCAAGAAAGGCATTTATTGCCTAATTTCCCTTGGAAGGCGGTGATGAGCAGCTACCCTAATCGAGCCTATTTGTTACCCCACGAAAGAATCAATCAAGTTAGTCTGACACGATCTTCACTTAACAAATACACGCTGACTGTGCTTGATTAATCTGCACCTTGTTAAATAACGATTCATATTGTTCACCAGAATGTTTCCCAATACTTTGCCCTCCACTGAGTTTAGGCTGGGTGGCTTGTAATTTACTCAGTCTATCCCTTGCTCCTTTTTAAAATCAACTGCACAACATTTGCAGTCTTCCAGGCCTCTGGCATCACGCCTGTAAGAGCGGATTGGAAATGATGGTCAGAGCCTTCGCTTTTTTCCCCCTTGCAGCTCTTAACAGTCGGACGTAGTTCAATTATCATCTTTCAAAGATGCAAAACCGCTTAATATTCCCTCTCTCACTGTTTATCCCATCCGAAATTTCAAACATCTCCTCCTTGAGTACAATATCTGCAATGTGCCCTCTTTTGTGAAGACTGATGTAAAATATTCACGAAGAGCCATGCCCACATCTTCCACCTCCTCAAGTAAATAGAATGAGGAGAGGCATTATAAACGAAATGGTACAATTCTAAAGGAGGTGACGGAGCAAAGAGATCTGGGGGGCACATGTGCAAACATCATCGAAGGTGGCAAGGAAGGTTGGCGAAAGTGTTTCAAAATCACACGGATCCTGGATTTATAAATTGAGGGAGGCGTGGAGTATAAAAGCAAGCAGATTGTGATGAGCCGCTGTGAAACACTGGTTCGACTTCAACTGGAGTACTGTGTCCAATTCTGGCACCACAAGTTGGGAAGAATGTGAAGGCTGTAGAGAGGGTGCAGAAAAGATTGACGAGAATGTGTTCACAAACCGAGGATTTCAGTTGCGTGTTTAGATAGAGATGCTGGGCGTGTTTTCCTCACAGAAGTGGTTAAGGGGTTTCATTGAGGACTCATCCTTCTTAGCTGTTACGATTCCATGAGCTGAAAAAAGTTGTATTTTTATTGTTCCAGCCAAAGTGAACACACTGACATTTCTCCACAGTGTATTCCATCGGCCACTTTCTTGCCCACTCAGTGAACCTGCCCATATCCTATCTGTGGCCTCCTCACAGCTTACTGTCCCACCCACTTTTGCATTATCAGCGAACTGGATACATTACACTCCACCCCTTCATCCAACAATCAATTATCCCCACGATTGTCTTCATCTGCTTAAGATCAGCAACGTGTTTCAGTTATTACTGCACTATATCCTGCCTCTGTTCTCAAACTCTAGACCCAGCCTCTGTTGTTGCTGCACTAGACTACGTCTTGGTTTGTTCCACTGCGCCAGGTAATTGTTAATGCTGGGTTTCACCCTGTCTCAGTTAGCACTGCACAAGACCATTTGTCTGTTTATAATACAATAGGAGCTGTCTCTACTCTATATCTAACACCATGCTGCCTCTGCCCTGGGAGTGTGAGATTAGACAGTGCAGATGGGAATTTACTCTGTGTCTAACCCGACACTGTGCTTGGCATTAGAGCTTTTAATGGGACAGTGTAGATCGTGCTTTATTATATATCCCTGGAATTTGGGAGATTAATGAGTGATTTGATCAAAGTTTTCAAGTTAATAATGGAAAAAAAATTATTCCCATCGAATATGGAGTCTGGGAAATGGAGGCATAGTCTAAAAATCGAAACATATTCTAAAAGCTTTTCTGGAGAGAAATGAAGAAACACTTCTGGACACCAGGTGTGGTATCAGTTTGGAACTCTCTTCCACAAACCGCTGTTGATACTGAGCCACATGTTTACATTTACATTAAATCTAATGTTGTTGAAAAATATTATTATCAACCGACACTCTTTAGAAGCAGAGCGACGGGGAGACAGAGTGAGAGGGGAACTTGACAGAGCCTCAGTAACAGTCCCCACTGTTTGCCGAGAACTGTGTTGGGGCTTCAACGTAAGTGTTTTTCGGAGCGAGTGTTGGATCAGTGTTTGATACCTTCAAACAGTAGTGACATTTCCAGCAAGGGCAAGAGTTAAAGGTTTAAAATTAACGAAGAAATGGCTGGCATCTTTGGGAGAGAAATGGCTGTCCTGGGAGAGATGGAGAGGGATAGAGAGATGACAAGACTGGCAGTGGATGAGCTGGTGTGAGCGAGATACAAACAGTCATGGAAAGAGGCAGCGAAAGGGAGAGAAAGAGAGACATGGAAAGAGGGAGAGGTAGAGACAGGCAGAGGGAAAGAGAGAGAGACAGACAGACAGGGAAAAGGAGAGTTAACGACAGATGTCGAAGAAGTGACAGAAACAGAGGGAAAGTCAAAGACAGACAGAGAGAGGGAGAGATAGAGACAGTGATCAGCAAATACAGTGATTCAGACAGAGATAGGGGAGAGACAGAGACAGCCGAGAGACAGTGGGACAGGTTGTGTTCAAATAAATGGAGAACGAAATGAAGTTCTGTGTAACTCTCATTCTTTAAATATCATCTGGGGCCCCTGGGGTTATGTTACATAACAGTGAATCTGGGACAAATATAAACACACACACACACACACACACACACTGAAATCAGAAGCACACACACACACTTTATAAGTCACACTACCTTTCACACATGCAACTGTGAAAGCTTACCGTCACTGCTAAATGCACGTTCTTACAGTTCCATGTGCTATAAGATTGAACTTGTCGGTAACCTTGTAAATAAGGCCCGAGCCAATTGCTCACCATGCAAGCTTGATGCTGAAAGAGGGTGAATCAAAGGTCTCCTGCGTGACATTGGCTACCCTGATTAAATTATTTCTCGCTGCATAACGCAGAAACTTATGAACGGGCCTGAGGCCCTCATTTTCTGCCCCAAAAAGTGCATAGTCTACCTCGGATTCGCCTGGAATGGTAATGTATCCCAAAAATTTGAGCAAGAGGTGATGTGATGCTAGCTGCTTCACGCTGCTACTATGCAGTAGCAACACGTGTGATATTCACAGCTAACAGGATGGTGCTGTGAAGCCAAATAGACATTCTGCCAATCACACAATGAGTAATGTGATACACGAATTTCAGTGCCAATGTGATGCTCAGTATATCGTCCGTACATCCCAAGGACTGGCAGATCGTATTGAACAACATGTCCTTTCTGCTATTCGCAATGGGCAAGGTATAGGCCATACCCAACCAACCCGTGCTTGCAAAACTCAAAACACAATGTCCAACTTCAGATGTGATTCCAAGATTGGACAGCATTTGTTAAATTATTCTCAGTGTACTAGGAATTATGTTGATAACTAATTTAATTTTGTAAGTCAGGCTGCAGTGCGTCATATTTAAGCGTACTGGAAGCTACACATAATAATTCACAGATCTTTGTTCTATGCAGACTGAAAAAACATGTGCACATACTGTGCCTGTTTCAAAATAAGTGACAGCCATTCACTGGTTCATTCCTCATGGCAATGCCTTGACCAATCATAGTCAAGCTGCATGATTTAAATTTCAAACAAAGCTTGGCAGTTAACTATCAATCACCATAAACTGGTGCATTCTCCATGGCAACGCACTATCAATCAGAGTCTACTTGCCAACCAATCAACAGTCTCTTCCCATACAGTAATAATTTGTTGGTTTCCCTAACATTGATATTCTCGCGATTGGTACTGAAGACTGCAAGATGAAAAACTTGGACGAAATGTCTCCATTTTCTGCATTCCGGGCTACCAAACGATTATTATTAGATGATTCACAGGTATAGATGTGATCCAGTTTGCGTTGTTATTCAATGGTTCACTTCTACCAGATTAGTCCCAGTTTGCCTTATTAGCAAATCATTCACAAATACTAGATGTGCTATCGTGTGCATCATTCTTAACTGCTTTCAATTTACTCGATGTGGCCCAATCGTTATAAAATGCTTCACTATTACTTGATGTGTTGCAGTGTGAATTCTTATTAAATGTTTCACATTTACGAGCTGACGTCCGGTTTGCATTATAATGAAATTATTCACATTTAGTAAATGTTGTCCAGTCTGCATTCTTCTCAAATGGTTCACATTCACACGATGTGCTCCAGTGTGCATCATTATTAAATGTTTTATGTTTATCTGATGAGGTCCAGAGTGCCTTATTATAAAGACTAAGCAATTGCCAAATATGATCCAATATGCAAGATCATGAAAATCTTCACATTTGCCACATGTGTGAAATGGGAGCGGGTTGCTCTGTGGTAATTTAAATAAGCTAATTATCCAGAAACCCAGGCTAATACCCTGGAGGCACTGAGTCAAATGCCACCACAGTCGCTGGTGAAACCTACATTCAGTTAACTACTAAAAATTTGGAATTGAAAGCTCGCCTCGCAATAGTGCAGTGGAACTATCCTTACTTGTTCTGCCCTAAATGTGAGTCCAGACACACTGCAATGTGGTTGACTGTTAATTGCCCTCTGATATAGCCTAGCAAGTCAGTCAGTTGTCAAGGGAAATTAGGGATGCGTGACATATTCTAGCCTCGACAGAGACGCCCACATTCCATGAAAGAATTAAAAATATCTGAACACTTCACATTTTCCAGGTATGCTCCAGTTTGCATTCTTATTGAACACAATATGCACTATTGTAGAACAGTTCATATTTACCACGAATGGGCTATTGTGCTTTATTATTAAATACTTCACATTTCCCAGATATCGTCCAGTGTGCATTATTAAAAGTTGGATTTTACCAGATGTGGCCCAGTGTACATTATTCTTAAATTATTTACTTAACCAGATTTGATACTGTGTGCAATATGATTGAATGCTTCATATGCACCTGATGTGATCCAGTGTACATTAGTGTTAAATTCTTCCCAGTTACCTGCTGTGGTCCAGTTTGCATTGATATAAAACGTTTATCATTTATCACATGTAATCTAGTGACCACTACTTTTACATGCTTCAAACTTACAAGATGTGGTCCAATTTGCATTATTAGTGAAGACCTGACATTCACCAGATTACGGCAGTTTGCATTATTTAATGCCTCACACTTACCAAATGTGGTCCACTGTGCATTGATATTAAATGGTTCACATTTACCAGACGTTGTACAATGTGCATTATTATTAAACGATTCACATTCCTAGATGTGGACAACAGCGCATTATTATTAAATGGTTTTGATTTACCAGATCTGGCACAGTGAGGATTACTATTAAATGTCTTCATTCACCAGATAATCAGTGAGAATTGTTATTAAAAGCTTCACATTTGCAAGATCTTGTCCAGTATGTGTCATTATTATTAAATGAGTCGCAATTACCAGCTGTGGTCCATTGTGCATGTTTTTAAGTGGTTCACATTTACTCCAAATGGTGGAGTGCGCATTATTATTTAATGTTTCACAATTGCCAGCTGTGGTCCATTGTGCATATTTTTAAATGTTTCACATTTACTCCATATGGTGCAGTGTGCATTATTATTTAATGTATAACAATTACCAGGTGTGGTCCAGTCTGCATCATTATTAAATGCTTCACATTTACCAGACGTTGTGCAGTGTGATTTATTATTAAATAATTCACAGTCACCAGATGTTATCTAAAGTGCCTTATTATTAAATGATTTAGATTTCCCAGATGTGATGCAGTGTGGATTGCCATTAAGTATCTACATAGGCCAGATGTGGTCCAGTGTGTCCCGTTATTCAATGATTCAAATTGACGAGATGCGGTCCAGTGTGTATTATTATGAAATGATTCACTTTTACCATATGTTGTCCAATGTGGACCGGAATTCAATGATTCACATTTACCAGATGTTGTGCAGTGTCCATTATTATTAAATAATTTACATTCGCCAGATGTGCAGCACAGTTCATTATTATCAAATTATTTAGATTTAGTTGAGATGGTACAGTGCATTATTATTAAATGCATCATATTTACCAGATGTGGTGCTGTTTGCATTGTTGATGAACACTTCAAATTCACCAAATATGGTCCATTGAGCATTATTACTAAATGTATTACGTTTTCCAGATGTGATGCAATGTGCATTATTTTTAAATGCTTCACATTTACCAAATTTGGCAACGTGCAGATTATCATTAAATGTTTCCATTTTTACCAGATGTGGTTCAGTGCGTATTCGAATTAAATGAACCATATTTCCCAGATGTGTCCAGTGTGCATTAGCATTAAATGCTTCACATTTACCAAATGTGGTCACGTTTGCTTTGGCATTAAATTCCTCACACTTGCGAGATGTGCTACAGTGAGCATTATTATTTAGCATTTACCAGATATGGTCAGTGTACATCATTATTAAATGCTTCATGTTTAGCAGATGAGGTCCAGTGATCAATATGATTAAATAATTTACTTTTACCAGATGTGGTCCATTGTGCATTATTATTCCACGCTTCACATTTACAAGATGCGGTCCAGTTTGAATTTTTATTGCGGATTAAACACATACCATATATGACACAATAAGCATTATCATTACTCTCTTCGCATCTTCCACAGTTAGGTCTGTGTGCAATGCAAGGTGGTGGTGTAGTGCCGATGTCACTAAGTTATTTATCTCGAGACGCAGTTGGATTATCTGCGGTCATGGGTTCAAATGCCACCATAGGAGTTGGTGGATTTTTAGTTTCAGTTAATTCATAAGAATTCAGAATTGGAAGCTAGTTTCAATGCTGCAGCCATGAAACTTTATTTGATGATCTGATCATCCATTTTGTGCACTAATGTCCTTTGGGTAAGAAATTCTGCAGTCCTTAACTGGTCTGGCCGACTGTGAGATCGCACACACATCAATGTGTTTGGCTCTTAACTACCCTCTGAAGAGGCCCATCAAGCCACCCAGTTGTCAAGAGCTATTAAGGATGGGCAGAAAATGCTGTCCTTTCCAGCGATGCCCACACTCCATGAAATACTTAAAAAGTACTGAACACTTCAGATTTTCCAGGTGTGTTCCAATTTCCATTATCTTTGAACAGTTGATATTTAACACGTATTGATTATTTAACAGTGTGCATTTATCAAATTTTGTTCCATTTGAATTATTATTAAATGATTCACATTTACCAGATATGGCACAGAGTGCATGATTATAATATTTTTCATAATAACTAGATGTGGTCCAGTGTGCCTTATTATTAAATTGTTCACATTTATTAGAAGTGGTGCAGTGTGCATATCACTAAAGTTATCAGATTTACGAGAGGTGGTTCAGTCTGCATCACTAATATATTAATCATATTAACCACATGTGGTCCCGTGTGCAGATTATTCAATGTTTCACATTTACCAGGTATGTCCCAGACTGCATTATTATTAAATGTTTTGTAACAATTAGCTGAGGTCCAGTGTGCAATATTATTAAATGTTTCTTATTTACTAGATATCGTGCTGTCTGCATTATTAATATATTCATCATATGTACCATGTGTTGTCCAATGTGAATTATTATTAAATGGTTCACATTTACCATTACACAGTGGTCCTGTGTGCATTATCATTAAATGCAGACAGAAATTAAAATTGAAGGCAGAAAAATCAGAAATGAAAATGGAAGGCAGCAAATTAATAGATGAGTCTGGAGGACAGATCAAACGACAGATAGAGAATAAAAAAAGAGTTTGATGGAGCTCAAGGGTATCTATTTCAATGCAAGTAGTATAGAAAATAAAGCAGATGAGCTGATGGCACAGATAGACACGTGGCAGTATGATATCATAGCTATAATAGAAACATGGATTAAGGAGGGGCAAGAATAAGACCCCAAGGAATAAGACCCCAATCCCTGTCCAGCACAGTTTCACCACATTTCCCTTTTCCTTATTGCTCCACTGAAATAATTTGAAGAATCGTGAAGCAACATATCAATCCTGTTGCAAATGACACCCTGTCAATCACAACAATGTGCCAAGCTATAAATCGCTGTGAACGTACTCCAAACCGCTCCTCCCTTATCATCTGTTGTCGAACAGTATTTGTTATGCACCACTGTTTCTGCTGCATCGTCATCAGGTTTTTCCCCAATAAACTGTACCCAGGGCATCGTAAATTCCAGCACTACACCATTTCAACTCTCTTCTTGCCTTCAAAACCCGTCTGGAAGTCGATATTTCTCACTACGTGCTCATCGATCTCGCACTCTCCATTCTTTTCCACTCGTGCTTGATGTCACGCTGTTTTAACCTGCTCTATTATGCCGTCTGAGATGTCTGGATGTGTGTTGCGCTTTGTTCATGTAAGTTGTCATGGTTGTGGTCGGCGACCATTTCGCTGCAGGTAACCAATTTCTTGCCACCCCATACTCTACGGTCTGGCTTAACCTGTTTCTTTCCCCATTTCAGTGGAACGTATGTTGGCAAAGTGCATACCCAAAGGAAGAAAGAACCATCAGAAGTCGAGTGATACTCGGCAGCTTTCCTGCTTAGATTGGAGAACCTGTGCAATGGGATTTGTGTCTTATTTTTTTTTCAATACATTTTAGCACTAATATCATTTGACACAATTCCTTTAATATTATTGCCATGCCTAGTAGAGCATATCAAATCATATATCATATCAAATTCATATCTTTTAACATAGAATTTCACTGAGTGTGTAGCATTTTGTAAGTGACTTTTCTTTTAAAATGGACCATACGAGCCGCAAATGATGGCCACCAAAGGTCAACTGACCTGATCAGTGAATTACTAAACAGCCATACGGTCTCACAAGAACAAAATGATACATTCCAGACAGTCCTGAGGCAATCCAAGAGGTAATCCTGAACTGAATGCGTCATTCTGAAACAAAGGCAGAAATCAAGCAAGAAGCCAGATAATGAATAATCACCCTAATTCCAAGACCATATTTGGGAAAGGGAAATGTGACAATGCACATGATAAGCTAGCCATGTTGGTTTCTTTTTATTCTTTAAATGCTATCCGAAGAAAGTCACAAAAGCGACAGCAAAAAGGGCAGAAAAATCTATGCCTAAATAATTGGAAACTGTCGCATGGTGAGGTCTCCAAGCCTGTTCCATTTCGAATCCACTGGTTCCGCAAACTGGCCTCGTGGTAACGAGACTACAAGCAACCAAGTCTGTGGCCTGCAGAAATACTATCCCTTCAAGTGAATTCTGAAAGCCACTTCAGCACGTGACTCTGGCTGTTGAAATTAGCTAAGCGAC
The DNA here is from genome assembly GCF_036365525.1 of Heterodontus francisci. Lineage (NCBI taxonomy): Eukaryota > Metazoa > Chordata > Chondrichthyes > Heterodontiformes > Heterodontidae > Heterodontus > Heterodontus francisci. The sequence continues at coordinate 5,202,558 of NW_027140442.1, forward strand.
ACTTCAGGAGTGAAGGCGTCTTTTTCATTCGGTCTGCAACGTGTCTTTTCGAAAACGAGCCATGTGAATTATGAACTATTATTTTGATTATAAGCTGTAAAAGTGCATATTCTTTTCATTTGTAATTTCCTGAAGTGTGTTTATGTATGTTGCTGTGTGACTGAGTGCCGTCGTGTTGGATTTCATTGCGAGTTTTGAATGAACAGTTCAGAGGGTGTGCATTCACGCAATGCAGGACATGTGAAGAGCAGTTCTGGTCTTCAAACAGGAGCTGAAATGCTCACATATAGCCTGTATATTAGAACAGGAATCACAAGAAGAAGAATAATGCACAATGGACACATTGATGGACTGATAACAAATTGCTGCTAATGTGCCAATGTTGCAAATGATTTGTCAATTGAGTATGTATAGCTGCATGTTCTATTTGTGATTAAGAGCAGCTGATACGAATTGTGGAAATATTAGGGTACTTATGGAAGAACCAGTTTCCACCCAGGGAGGGATACGGGGGAGCTGTTCTGGAGCAGGTAAATGTAGTCTGCACATATACTGTACGGATGATTGTGAATAAACCTATGTGGAAGTAAGACTGGCTCCTGCTTTATCCATTGACAGATGCATGTTTGCCAAATTAACACAATGGATCTACATTTTGCGCCTTCCCAGTATCAGATCTTGTAATTGGCATGTCTCATGTTCCTTTGTTGATTTCTGTCAGGGCGTGGGATTTGCCTGATTTCATGCCGTGCAGGGCAGGTGAACGAAATATTCTATGAGCTATGAGTTCCTCCCTCAGGGTAATTCAAACCAACAAGGAACCCACTCACTGCAAAGTAAAAATCTGCAATAATTGTAATTCATGTGAGGGAGGGGCAGAAGGACGTGGACATGCTTTTGTTGGCAGATTTGCCTTGAGGATTTTTTGGGAGGTCTGTTGAATGCCAAGTCAGTGAGTGTCGAACTCATCCATCCTGATATTGTGGGAAATCAAACACAAAATCACATAAATATTTGGGAACAGGATTTAAAAGTAGGTCGGAAAATAGATATTCTCGAGAAAGGATACGAAATTATTGAAATAGGAAGATGTTTGGACTGACAAAGGATTGAATCTGATTCACCAGTGAATCCACGTCTTTGGTTTCTGTTTCTAATAAATGTGAAATCTGTGACAGCTTTTCCTTTACAGCCAACTGACATAGTCCTCGGGGTTAGAGGTTTCTTGCTGCTGTGTTCAGGTAACCCAGAAGATACAATGATACCCTGAGGCCGGAATTGTATTGCTTACTTTCCGTGGAACTCTGCAATCTGTTGTCAATCACTTCCAGAACTCTGAGTAAGAGCTGTGCTTCCAACAGCTTCCTCCATCACCTACCAACTGGACACTCGAGCTGCAGTTCCATCAACAAGAAGGCAAGTTTAGCCCTCCCATTAGCCCGAACCCCCGCACACCCATTCTGCATCCCCCCTGTTACGACAATGTCTCTCCATGTAGTGGGAAGAGGTGGTTCATCTAATTCCCAAGATTAAGCCTTGAATGCACCAAGGTTCGATACACAGCATCATAACTATCCATATTGTGACCTCCCCTTTAAAACGTGTAACTAAGCATTGATGTGGAATTAGAATTAGAATTAGGATTAGAACATTACAGCGCAGAACAAGCCCTTCGGCCCTCGATGTTGCGCCGACCATCTGACCTACACTATTCCATTTTCATCCATTTGTCTATCCAATGACCACTTAAATGCCCTTAAAGTTGGCGAGTCAACTACTGTTGCAGGCAGGGCGTTCCACGCACCTACTACTCTCTGTGTAAAGAAACTACCTCTGACATCTGTCCTATATCTTTCATCCCTCAACTTAAAGCTATGTCCCCTCGTGTTTGCCATCATCATCCGAGGAAAAAGACTCTCACTATCCACCCTATCTAACACTCTGATTATCTTGTATGTCTCTATTAAGTCACCTCTCCTCCTCCTTCTCTCCAATGAAAACAACCCCAAGTCCCTCAGCCTTTCCTCGTAAGACCTTCCTTCCATACCAGGCAACATCCTAGTAAATCTCCTCTGCACCCTTTCCAAAGCTTCCACATCCTTCCTATAATGCGGTGACCAGAACTGCACGCAATACTCAAGGTGCGGCCTCAACAGAGTTTTGTACAGCTGCATCATGACCTCGTGGCTCCGAAACTCGATCCCCCTACTAATAAAAGCTAACACACCATATGCCTTCTTAACAGCCCTATTAACCTGGGTCGCAACTTTCAGGGATTTATGTACCTGGACACCAAGATCTCTCTGCTCATCTACACTACCAAGAATCTTCCCATTAGCCCAGTACACTGCATTGCTGTTACTCCTTCCAAAGTGAATCACCTCACACTTCTCCGCATTAAACTCCATTTGCCATCTCTCAGCCCAGCTTTGCAGCCTATCTATGTCCCTCTGTACCCTACAACACCCTTCGACACTATCCACAACTCCACCGACCTTCGTGTCATCCGCAAATCTACTAACCCACCCCTCGACAACCTCATCCAGGTCATTTATAATAATGACAAACAACAGTGGCCCCAAAACAGAACCTTGCGGTACACCACTAGTAACTAAACTCCAGGATGAACATTTGCCATCAACCACCACCCTCTGTTTTCTTTCAGCTAGCCAATTCCTGATCCAAAGCTCTAAATCACCTTCAACCCCATACTTCCGTATTTTCTGCAATAGCCTACCGTGGGGAACCTTATCAAACGCCTTACTGAAATCCATATACACCACATCCACTGCTTTACCCTCATCCACCTGTTTGGTCACCTTCTCGAAAAACTCAATAAGGTTTGTGAGGCAAGACCGACCTTTCACAAAACCGTGCTGACTATTGCAAATGAACTTATTATTTTCAAGATGCTTATAAATCCTATCTCTTATAACCTTTTCCAACATTTTACCCACAACCGAAGTAAGGCTCACAGGTCTATAATTACCAGGGCTGTCTCTACTCCCCTTCTTGAACAAGGGGACAACATTTGCTCTCCTCCAATCTTCCGGCACTACTCCTGTCGACAATGACGACATAAAGATCAACAACAACGGCTCTGCAATCTCCTCCCTGGCTTCCCAGAGAATCCCAGGGTAAATACCATCTGGCTCAGGGGACTTGTCTATTTTCACTCTTTCCAAAATTGCTAACACCTCCTCCTTGTGAATCTCAATCCCATCTAGTTTAGTCGGCTGTATCTCAGTATTCTCAACAACATTTTCTTCCTCTACTGTAAATACTGACGCAAAATATTCATTTAACACTTCCCCTATCTCCACTGATTCCACACACAACTTCCCACTACTATCCTTGATTGGCCCTAATCTAACTCTAGTCATTCTTTTATTCCTGATATACCTATAGAAAGCCTTAGGGTTTTCCCTGATCCGATCCACCAATGACTTCTCGTGTCCTCTCCTTGCTCTTCTTAGCTCTCCCTTTAGAATCTTCCTGGCTAGCTTGTAGCTCTCAAGCGCCCTAACTGAGCCTTCACGTCTCATCCTAACATAAGCCTTCTTCTTCCTCTTGACAAGCGCTTCAACTTCTTTAGTAAACCACGGCTCCCTCGCACGACAACTTCCTCCCTGCCTCACAGGTACATACTTATCAAGGACACACAGTAGCTGCTCCTTGAATAAGTTCCACATTTCGATTGTTCCCATCCCCTGCAGTTTCCTTCCCCATCCTACGCATCCTAAATCTTGCCTAATCGCGTCATAATTTCCTTTCCCCCAGTTATAATTCTTGCCCTGCGGTATATACCTGTCCCTGCCCATCGCTAAGGTAAACCTAACCGAATTGTGATCACTATCACCAAAGTGCTCACCAACATCTAAATCTAACACCTGGCCGGGTTCATTTCCCAGTACCAAATCCAATGTGGCATCGCCCCTGGTTGGCCTGTCTACATACTGTGTCAGAAAACCCTCCTGCACACACTGGACAAAAACTGAGCCATCCAAAGTACTCGAACTATAGCTTTTCCAGTCGATATATGGAAAGTTAAAGTCCCCCATAACAACTACCCTGTTACTCTCGGCCCTGTCGAGAATCATCTTCGCTATCCTTTCCTCTACATCTCTGGAACTATTCGGAGGTCTATAAAAGACTCCCAACAGGGTAACCTCACCTCTCCTGTTTCTAACCTCGGCTCATACTACCTCAGTAGACGAGTCCTCAAACGTCCTTTCTGTCGCTGTAATACTCTCCTTGATTAACAATGCCACCCGCCACCCCCCCCCCCCCACTCTTTTACCATCTTCTCTGTTCTTACTGAAACATCTAAATCCCGGAATCTGCAACATCCATTCCTGCCCCTGCTATACCCATGTCTCCGAAATGGCCACTACATCGAGATCCCAGGTACCAACCCATGCTGCAAGCTCACCCACCTTATTCCGGATGCTCCTGGCGTTGAAATAGACACACTTTAAACCAGGTTCTTGCTTGCCAGTGCCCTCTTGCGTCCTTATAACCATATCCCTGACCTCACTACTCTCAACATCCTGTACACTGGCACTACAATTTAGGTTCCCATTCCCCTGCTGAATTACTTTAAACCCCCCCGAAGAGCACTAGCAAACCTCCCCCCCAGGATATTGGTACCCCTCTGGTTCAGGTGAAGACCATCCTGTTGGTAGAGGTCCCACCTACCCCAGAAAGAGCCCCAATTATCCAGGAAACCAAAACCCTCCCTCCTGCACCATCCCTGCAGCCATGTGTTCAACTCCTCTCTCTCCCTATTCCTCGCTTCGCTATCACGTGGCACGGGCAACAACCCAGAGATAACAACTCTGTTTGTTCTCGCTCTAAGCTTCCACCCTAGCTCCCTGAATTTCTGTCTTAAATCCCCATCTCTCTTCCTACCTATGTCGTTGGTGCCTATGTGGACCACGACTTGGGGCTGTTCCCCCTCCCCATTAAGGATCCCAAAAACACGATCCGAGACATCACGAACCCTGGCACCTGGGAGGCAACATACCAACCGTGAGTCTCTCTCGTTCCCAAAGGACCTCCTATCTGTTCCCCTAACTATGGAGTCCCCAATAACTAATGTTCTGCTCCTCTTCCCCCTTCCCTTTTGAGCAACAGGGACAGACTCTGTGCCAGATACCTGTACCCCATTGCTTACCCCTGGTAAGTCGTCCCCCGCAACAGTATCCAAAACGGTATACCTGTTGTTGAGGGAAACAGCCACAGGGGATCCCTGCACTGCCTGCTGGTTCCCTCTCCTTCCCCTGACGGTAACCCATCTACCTACTTCTTTTACCTGAGGTGTGACTACCTCCCCATAACTCCTCTCAATAACATCCTCCGCCTCCCGAATGATCCGAATGGTATGGAAGATGGCATCGTTTAAACAAACAAAAGGCAATGAGGAAACTGAGAGAATGAAAGTTATTATTTATGCAAAGTGGAGTTTGAGGAAGTGTGGTCAAAATAACTGTGCCAGTTGTTGGATCATAGTAAATATTGATGCCTCGTCTGTCCACTGATATTGAGAGGAGGGAATTCGTGGAAGAGAAGTGAGGAGTCACAGATGGACCGTTTTCAGGCGAGGGAGGTACAGATATTTAAATGCAAATTTGATTAAATTTTCGAGCTCGATGTGAACAAGGGTTTGACACACCCACAATGATCGATGTATCGGATAAAGAGGTTGAAAAGGGAAACGGAGTAGCTCGGGCTGTGTGAGGGAGAGAACAATATTGAAAATCCTGCCATTATGTCCAGTTCTAGGCCCCAAGCTTTGAGGAACAATGTTTAGGCATTAGAGCGGGTGTAGAAAATGTTCAAGAGAAAGGTGCAGGTGTGACATATGTTTTATGCCGACAGATTAAAGAATCGGGGTTGTTCTCCTTAAAGAGGAAATTGAGAGAACGGTTGATAGAGTTGTTCCAAACCATGGGCTGTTTAAACAGAGTAGACACAGAGAAACTGCTCTCATTGGCAAACCTGGCGAAAACCAAAGGACACAGGTTCAAGGGATTGGCAATAGAATAAATGGCGACATGAGGAAAACGTATGTGTACTCAGTGTTTAGGCGATGAAGTGAACTGTCTGAGAGTGTGGTGAAGCCAGGTGCAGTCAGAAGCAAATTGAAGAAACAACTGAAGAGAACAACAATGCAGTGATGAGGAGATGTGGGAGTGAGATTAGCTGAGCTGGCCATGCAGAGAGCTGACACGGTCAAGACACACCAAATATCCAACTGCTGTGTTGCAGCCATTCTATATTCATTTTGTTTTAAATCTATGATTTGTTGAACGGAATTACACTGATAAGCGGGCGTCCAAAGTATAGACGAACATCCGTTGCAGGCTTCTCTGAAGTTCGCAATTTAATTTCTGAATAGTCATGCAGAGTGAAGGCCATCACTAAAACAACATGAGATCTAACGATGGGACTCATGATTTTTGTAGGACTTCCTTGATTTCTGTTTAACACAGCTTCCAGTCATGATTAGTTGCTTATTGTGATCAGATTTGTCCAGTCTTTGGGGTAAGGATGGGTCCAATTAGATTTAGTGGAAAATATATTACATCAACTGGGAATTAACACATCTCATAATCTGTTTGTTCAAGTGACAGATTAAGAAAAACTGTTTGAACAATTTTGCAACCTCAGTATCCCCATGGAGATCCGGGAGGGTATAAAGTTAATGCACTGGGAATGTGTCACCTCAGAATTTATTTCAGAGATATTACCTGCTGCACGAACAGACCGATAACTCCGAGCAGAAAATGCACCGACCAATACAGTGGGTGAGGAACATATTCTATGTGATCCTTGCTATAATTGGCGTTCCTGGTACGTATCTGTAACCAATGAAGTTTTATAAATCTGTGTTTGAGCTGTTTTCTTTCATTACCATGGGAATAATGATATTACATGATATCGAACGGCTGCAGTTACACAGACACACATTCAATAATATAATTGCATTAATTTCCTGAATTATCAGAACACTTTTAATCTGTTGTCTCAACTGTTTCTAGCTCAAGACACTCTGCATTGTAAAGTTATTGAATTATGTAGAATGTTGTGTCCTGTAGAATCACAGTTCAAAGCAGGAAAATCTCAGAGGGGAAGGATTACTGGAATTATCTGTCAATGTAGAATTATAATGTGTGTGCACTAACTGGAGTGGAGCACCTGACCTCAGCGATCATGTACAACTGGGAGTCTCTGTCACTCGAGAACTGCACTGATTTCGGCTGACTAACTGATGTGGACAACGTATCTCCCAGGACCATGTATTTCCTGGAGTATCTGTCATTGTATTCAATGCGGGTCCCCATCTTACTCTTACTCAAGTAGAGTTGTTGACAGCACTATCAGGTGCTGATTAATTTCCTTCCCGAGCACAGTCCTGAGAAGCGTTTGGTCATGAGTGCACTGCAATATTAAATAATCCTCTTCAATATTACGAAAAAACACTGATGACTATGACATGTTAATAGACAAGTTACTGATTTTACAGCACAGAAACTGGGCATTCGGCACATCTAGATTAGGACTGTCTTCCTGCTCTGCAGGAGCCTCTCTTCATTCTAGCTCTTCTAATCCGATCTGTATATTCTTCCAAACCTGTCTCCATCATGTGCTAACCTCGCTTCTTCATATTTTTTCTTTCGATTGCAACTACTCCAAGAGGTCTCAATTCCACGTTCGCAGCACTTCCAGGCAATAGGTCTCTCTTGAATTCCATCATGGATTTATTGATGACCGTCTTATTTTGAGGAAATACAGAACTCATCACCAGCAAAGGTGGAAATATCAGGTTCACGTTTTCCCTCTCTAACCCCGAAATAATTTTAAAGACCTCCATAGTTGAACACGCATCCTTTTCTTAACGACAGAGGAGAGCCACAACATATCCCGATAATTACTATCTCTCAGTTATGGTATTATTTTTGTGAATATGTGAACCTGCTGGTTTCCCTGGATATTTTTATTACGTGTAGTCCAGAGGAGCACACATTATTTATGTGTTCAACAAACACGTTTCTAATAGGTTATTATAACACGTACGGGTGCCTCCAATCCGAGGGACTATTTCGAGTCAGGGAGGAAAGTCTTCGACACCTGGAGTGATTCGAGCTGTGATGGGTTCCTACAGTAGGAGTGTTTGGAGACTGGGTGCAGTTCTCCAGTCTACCCGTTTTATGGCTCCTCATTGCTATATTTAACTGGCTGACCAGCATCCGGTGAGCGGGGTGCTGTACCTCCCCGTCCAGGATTTGTTAAATCTGGAAGTGCTGGTCTTGGAGACAGGTTGAGGTGCTGGACCCGATCTGACCGGATACCACACGGTTTTTTATGCTAAAATCCTGCCTGCCTGGGTTGCGAAGCTGAGAATGTTTTTTCAGTAATTTACAGCCACTTCTCCATTCTTTCCTTCACAGTTAATTTAGTGTCAATTGTGATTCTGTCCAAGGGAAATTGCGGACTCTCAAGCTGTACCACCCGCTACCTGGTGGCCATGTCAACGGCGGATCTACTGGTCATTATCACTGAGATCATAAACGGGAGAATCAATTATTATTATTTCCCATTAAATTTCCTGAACCTCACCTCTGTGTGTCGCTCTGTCTATATCCTGACGCGTGCAGCCATCGACTGTTCCATCTGGTTCACCATCGCTTTCCCAATAGATCGATTTGTCGCCATTTGTTGCCCGAAGCTGAAATCAAAATATTGCACCAGGAAAATTGCGACTGCGGTTCTATCAACAACTGGCATTCTGTTCTGTCTAAAAAATATTCCCGTGTACTTTAGAATGAAACCTAAAAGTGTAATCGACAATGTAGAATGGTACTGCTCTAATAAGCGAAGCTATTTTACTGACCCTAGATGAATTGGATTTAAAATGTTTGAAAAAGCTTTAACACCATTATTACCATTCATTTTAATTCTGTTGCTGAACGCTCTGACGTTCAGACACATTTTAGTAACCAGCCGAGTTCGCCAGAGACTGAGGGGTCAGAGCAAGAAAGATAATCACAGTGATTCTGAAATGGAGAGAAGAAGGAAGTCTATGATTTTACTCTTCAGTATATCTGGCAGTTTCATATTTCTGTGGTTGGTGTATATTTTATATATCTTTGCTGCTCGTTATTTCTTAGATGATGATTCTTACTATATTTTTGGAAAGGTTGCATACATGCTGCGGAATTTAAGTTGCTGTACTAACACATTTATATATGTGGCCACTCAGTCCCAGTTCAGAGAGCAGTTTAAGAGCGCGGTGAAATATCCAGTTACATCAATTATTAAATTAATTAATAAACAAAGCAACTGAGACCATCTTAAAGATTCAGTGGTTAATGAACGAGAGGTGACCACTGCGGGTCCAGAAGAAAATAGCCTGTTGGAGTAAAGCCAAACACTGGAGCTGTTAGTGAAGGGAAGGGAGTGGTCGAGAGCAGGAGGATGGGAAGTGAATTAGCAGGAATCAAAAAGGATAACGAGCAGTGAGTAAAGGGAAAGAGATGAACTTCGTAAAGATGTCAGGGGGAGAGTGATTGCTCTCCCTAAAGGATCTGACGTGAAAGAAGCTTGAACTGGTTATGACACCCATCATTAAACAAGAACCATGCAGTTTAATAAGTATTCTAACTGAATTGATCAATTAAATATATCTGTAGAAGAAAACATTTATATTTAAAAACAGCATTTTTTCCTGATATTCCACGAGACACATTTATTCTTAATTGCGTTGTCACCCTGGGAATGTTGAGGTGAATTGTTTCCAACAGTTGGCATTGTTGATAAGAAGACGAAAGATTGATGCACAACTGCTTTGTATCTACAAGGATGTGTTATTTGTTCACACAATTAAATGTTAACTCTTGGAGCCAGGGAAATAAGAGATGGACATGCTTTTAGCGTACTCCACTCTAATTACAGAGGTGCGGTGACAGCAGATGAACCACATGTTAAACTAATGGAAGAGTTAATTCAAAGGATATCATAATAAGGAATCGGAAGCCTAAAAGATGGAAACTCAGAGTCTTTGCTGGTACAGTTTACAATGGTGTCTGTGGTGCAATTATTCTGAAACACACTTCAACGTAATGTCCATTCAAAGACAGGAGAATAAAGGGATCAGCTGTGCTGGCAACATTCAAGGAATCCTGGCCTTGAAGGATAAGAAGCTCCCATGTTGTCTTCAGTGCTTTTCTGTTAAGTATTTATAACATCTTGCTCAATAAATTATACTGGAGTCATAAGTAGCTGTTATTAGCAACTTGTTAGGTCAGGCACAACTGAGGACCCCATTGTAATAAATTGATAATTCAGAACTGAGAATTTCTAAATAAGAGTTTTTAAGGCTCAAAACCCCAAAATATACAATCGTGCAACTTGGGGCCAGACGTTGAAAAAGGCTAAACCGAAATGATTGGTTGTGAAGTTGACTGGAATCTGGCTCTGATTAGTCCGACCAACTTTTTACATTCATGGAAGGGAATTCCTGAGGGGAACAACCAGACATAGATCCGCAAGAAAGGCAAAAACAAGAAATGCTGGGATCACTCAGCAGGTCTGGCAGCATCTGTGGAAAGAGAGGCAGAGTTAACGTTTCGGGTCAGTGACCCTTCTTCGGAACTGACAAATATTAGAAAAGTCACAGATTATAAACAAGTGAGGTGGGGGTGGGGCAAGAGATAACAAAGGAGAAGGTGAAGATTGGACCAGGCCACATAGCTGACCATAAGGTCACGGAGCAAAGGCAAACAATATGTTAATGGTGTGTTGAAAGACAAAGCATTAGTACAGAATAGGTGTGAATACACTGAATATTGAACAGCAGCAAGTGCAAACCTGAAGAAAAACAACATGAAAAAAACAGTGGGTAAGCCAACTGAACAAACTAAGATGAAATGAAATAAATGCAAAAAAATATAGTAAAAAATGTAAAAAGGAATGTAACAAAAAAGGAAGAAAAAATAACTAAAAATGAAAGTAAAATGGGGGGCTGTCATGCTCTGAAATTATTGAACTCAATGTTCAGTCCAGCAGGCTGTAGTGTGCCTAATCGGTAGATGAGATGCTGTTCCTCGAGCTTGCGTTGATGTTCACTGGAACACTGCAGCAATCCCAGGACAGAGATCTGAGCATGAGAGCAGGGGGGAGTGTTGAAATGGCAAGCAACCAGAAGCTCAGGGTCCTGCTTGCGGACTGAGCGGAGATGTTCCGCAAAGCGGTCACCCAGTCTGCACTTGGTCTCCCTAATGTAGAGGAGACCACACTGTGAGCAGCGAATACAGTATACTACATTGAAAGAAGTACAAGTAAATCGCTGCTTCACCTGAAAGGAGTGCTTGGGGCCTGGGATAGTGAGGAGAGAGGAGGTAAATGGGCAGGTATTACACCTCCTGCGCTTGCAGGGGAAGGTGCCCTGGGACGGGGACGAGGTGGTGGGGTTAATGGAGGAGTGGACCAGGGTGTCGCAGAGGGAATGATCCCTTCAGAATGCTGACAGGGGAAGGGAGGGGCAGATGCGACTGGTAGTGGCATCACGCTGGAGGTGGCGAAAATGGCAGAGGATGATCCTTTGGATATGGAGGCTGGTGGGATGAAAAGTGAGGACAAGGGGAACCCTGTCACAGCTCTGGGAGGGAGGGGAAGGGGTGAGGGTAGATCCGCAAGACCTGTGAATAAAATGTCATTTGAATTACGATGTAAAAGATTGGTCAAAAACATACAATGAATATCAGCGGAACAGAGGAATAAGTTAGTATTTTCAGCTTCCAAGAACCATAGAATCATAGAAACAGAAAATGTTTAAGACACAGAAAGAGGCCACTTTGACCCATTGTGTCTGTGCCAGCCGAAAAAGGATCCACCTATTCCAATCCCACCTTCCAGCATTTGGTTCTTAGCCCTGCAGATTATGGCAGTTGAGGTGCATATCCAGTTTCCTTTTCAATGAGTTGAGCGTCTCTGCCTCAACTACCCTTTCAGGCAGTGCGGTCCTGATCCCTACCACCCTCTGGGTTAAAAAAGTTTTTCCTCATCTCCCCTCCATTTTTCTAGCAATCAGTTTAAACTATGCCCGCTCGTCACTGACCTCTCTGCGAAGGGGAATAGATCCTTCACCTCCAGTCTATCCAGGTTCTTCAAGATTTTGTACATTTCAATCAGATCTCCTCTCAGCCTTCTCTGTTTGTAGGAGAATAACCACAGCCTCTCCAATCTTTCCTCCTACTTGCATTTTTCCAGTCCTGGCAACACCCTCTCTCGTGTAATTACACTCTTTCTGTAATGAGGTGACTGGAACTGCACACAGTACTCATGTTATGGCTTAACCAATGAGTTATACAATTCCAGCATCACCTCCCTGCTCTTATATTCCATACCACAGCTAAAAGCAGAAAGGATTCCATATGCCTACTGAACAACCTATCGACCTGTCCCGCTCCCTTCAGGGATCTGTGGACATGGACTACACGGTCCCTCACTTCCTCTACACTTCTCGTATTTTCTCATTTATCATGTACTCCTTTCCATTGTATGACGTCCCAAAATGCATCAGCTCGCACTTCTCCGGCTGGAATTCCATTTGTCACTTGTGTGCCCATCTGACCAGACCATCAATATCTACCTGCAGCCTACAGCTATGCTCGTTGCTATCTACCAAACAGCCAATCTTCGTCTGCTCTGCAAACCTCTTGATCATGCCCCCTACATTCAGTCCAAATCGTTAAGATATACCACAAAAAGCAGGGACCCAGTACTGAGCCCTGCGGAACACCACTGTAAACAGCCTTCCAAAAATTAAAACACCCGTCAAAAATTACCCTTTGTTTCCTGCCACTAAGCCAATTTTGTATCCACCATGCTGCATTTTTCTGAATCCCATGGGGATTTTATTTTTTTTTAACAGTCTGCCATGTGGGACCTTGTACAAAAACCTTGCTGAATTCTATGTTGACCACATCAGCTGCTCTGCCCTCTTCTATCGTCCTTGTTACGGCTCAATAAAGTGATAAAGTTGGTCAAGCAAGATCTTCCCTGAACAAACCCATACTGACTATCCTTGATTAACCTGTGCCTTTCTAAATGACAGTTTATCCTGTCTCTCTGAATACATTCCAATAATTTGTCCACTGCTGAGATTCGGCTGACTGGCCCGTAATTATTCAGTCTGTCCTTTGCTCCTATTTTAATCAGTGGTAGAACGTTAGCAATTCTCCAATTCTCAAGCACCGCACCCCTGGTTCCATTGAGGACCTCGGTGCTGAGGACACCATGGATAGCATGTTTAGCGAGGTGGTCACGGCGCAGGTAATGGCTGCACAGGCAGAAAATGGATGGCTGTCCAGCAGGATGAGTAGTAGGCACCGGCAGGTAGTGCAGGAGTCTCTTGTGGCCATCCCCCTCCCAAACTGTCATCCCCCTTTGGATACTGTTGGGGGGATGGCCTCTCAGGGGAAATCTGCAACAGCCAAGTTCGTGGCACAACGGATGGCTCTGCTGTACAGTAGGGCAGGAAAAGACTGGGAGATCCATAGTGATAGGAGATTCAATTGCAAGGCGAGCAAACAGACGTTTCTGTGGCCGCAAACGAGCCTCCCGGATTGTGTGTTGCCTCTGTGGTGCTCAGGTCAAGGATGTCTCAGAGTGTCTTTTTCAAGGAAAAAGCATGTAGTCCTTAAGGATTCTCCCTCGTTCAAAAGTGGTTTGAATTGTTTGAACATGTGTTTCATTGTCCTTTGCTTCTAAAAAAGAGAGGTGGAATGTCATTGCATCCGGAGAACTTTTGCTTCACCACTTTCAAACTAGTAGAGTTAACCCTTTCTGCTAGCAACTTAACAATTTGCTGAATGGTATTTTGTATATATATATATATGAACTCATCTGGCTCCAAGCCGAATGGACCTTGTGTTCTTTGTTGCTCTAAATAGGTGGACCATATGGTTACAAAAATCAATCAACTCCAGCACTTTAAGACTTTTGCAACATTTATGACAGCATGGTGATATTTTGATCTGAAGATTTGGCCTTCTTTTTTATAAAGTCAGGATTGGCGTTAATTCATTCGTACATTTGTTTCTATTTGTTATCTTTCTAGAGAAAGTCTTTGCAATTATTTGCAGTCAGCTTCCGTAACAACTGTAAACATCACTGTCTCTGATAAATTCATCTGAAACCACGAAACATGGAAATAATTGTTTTTGACATTTAAATCAATAATAAATAAATTAATATGAGTTGCTATTCCAAGTACTCAAAAGGAAATCTAAATGAGTTTAAAGGGATATAAACATACATAATTTTCAAAAAAAGTTAATGGAAATACCGTCTAGGTTTTTGCTGAGTATTGAGGAAAAAATTATTTTAAGATAAATAAATGAAAGATATTTTCAACTGACGACACCATGATTTGAATTTGGGAAACTTAGATTAAAAAAAAACAATATGATTCGGTGCGTTTCCTATCAACAGTCAAGGGGTAACTGCGGTAAATAATAAACCATCGTGCATAATCTGTTGTTTTAATTGTATGTACTTACATGAGAATTGTTTAGGAATTAACAGCACTCCTGTGAAAGGATAATGACTGTCATCGAGTGAGGTGATCAGCAGGTGTGGTGACAGTCTTCAATCTGAGGATTGTCAATGAAGTTTTAACAGATAATAACATTCTTCATCGTGAGTAGTCACTTCGGGTTATGATATTTTAGAAGGTAACAACATGTAAAATTTGTGCAGATCACACCACTGATGAGCTAGAGAATAGAAAGAGTGGTCAACAACAATAATGAGATTAAGGAGAAGGCAGATTTAGTCCTGTGGGGAATTGGAGGTTCTTGGAATGGTGTTTTAAAATGACTAACGTTACTTAATCCTCATAATAATTAATCAGTGGGCACCTTAAGAAAGAAATTTGTCAATGTCATACTTTGTGAATGATAACATGATTAGAAAATGGCCTGTAACGTTTCATTGGATTCACAATTAAACATTCATCTCCAATATAAATGTGCTCAGGTGGGGTAAAATCAGTTGAGCTGCACGTATCTTTAAATAGGCAACTATTGTGTATCAACTTGCAATAAGTCATTTGAGTTATAAGAGAAACCACTTTCTATTTTAACCTCACTTATATTAAGCCAATAGGAGAGAAATTATTTGAGTATGAACACTGGGATTTAGAAGTGCAACAATGGCTGAGACAAAGAGAGAGGAATTATTATTGGCGGAATCAAATGAATAGACAAATAAAATATGATAAGGCCTGGAATCAAATGGAATGTGGATTCTTGAAACAAAAACAAATCATTTTAAATATTGTATTGGATAATAAAGTTTCTTAAAAGCTCAACAGTTGGTGAGTAACAGTTGTTAGAGAATAGCTCCAAATAGCTAGGTTGGTAACTAAAGGTAAAGGGAAAGGTCTGCAGATTTTTTTAATATAGTAGGTAGGTTTGTTTTTAGGGAATCAAGGTCCATAGTTAATATAACATATGTTTTGGGTAATTTAAGGGGATAAATTCAGAGTAAGTCATGACAGGGCAGCTCGACAACGTGGTGTGCGCCTCCTGTGTAATGTGTGACGTCAGGGACACTTGCAAAGTCCAGGGCGAACACGTGTGCAGGAAGTGTCTCCAGCTGCAACTACTCGAAATCAGCGTTTTGTATCTACAGCGGGGCTAGGGACACCGTGGAGCATCTGCGAGGCTGAGATCATCGTGGATAGCACATACATGGAGGTAGTCACACCGCAGGTGAAGACTGCTCATGCAGAAAGGAGATGGGGGACCGCCAGGCAGAGTAGAAGAACTAGGCAGGCAGTGCAGGAGTCCCCTTAGTCCATCTCCATATCTATATTCCGCTTTGGACGCTGTTGGGGGAGATAGCTTCTCAGGGGAACGCGACAAGAGCTAAGTCTGTGGCACCACGGGTAGCTCAGCTGCACAGGTGGGGAGGAAAAGGAGTGGGGGAACTATAGTAATAGGGGATTCTATCGTCAGGGGTACAGAGAGGCGTTAATGTGGCTGCAAACGTGATTCTAGGATGGTAAGTTGCCTGCCTGGTGCTAGGGTTAAAGATATCATGGAACGGTAGCAGGACATCAGAAAGGGGAGCGTGAATATTCAGAGGTTGTGGTACACATTGGGACCAACGACATAGGTAGAAAGAGGGATGAGGTCCTGCAACAAGTATTTAGGGTGCCAGGTAGGAGATTAAAAAGCAAGACTTCAACTTTCTAATCTCTGGATTACTCCCGGTGCAACGCGCTAGTGAGTAGAGGAATAGGAGGATGGAGCAGATGAACGCATGGCTGAGTAAATGGTGCAGGAGGGAGGGCTTTAGTTTCCTGGATCACTGGGTCTGTTTCTGGCAAAGGTGGGACCTGCACGGCTGATGAATTGAGGGCGCTGAATAGCACATGGGAATATATTATTGCTAGCACCCTCGTTCTGAGGTTAGCTTTCTCTCTGTCTCCACATTCTTTCCATGTGAACAAAGAACAAAGAACAAAGATAATTACAGCACAGGAACAGGCCCTTCGGCCCCCCAAGCCTGCACCGATCCAGATCCTCTCTCTAAACATGTCGCCTATTTTCTTAGGTTCTGTATCTCTTTTCTTCCTGCCCATTCATGTATCTGTCTAGATACATCTTAAAAGACTCCATCGTGCCCGCGTCTACCACCTCCGCTGGCAACGCGTTCCAGGTGCCCACCACCCACTGCGTAAAGAACTTTCCACGCATAACCCCCCTGAACATTTCCCCTTTCACTTTGAACTCGTGTCCTCTAGTAATTGAAACCTCCACTCTGGGAAAAAGCCTCTTGCTGTCCACCCTGTCTATACCTCTCATGATTTTGTACACCTCAATCAGGTCCCCCCTCAACCTCCGCCTTTCTAATGAAAATAATCCTAATCTACTCAACCTCTCTTCATAGCTAGCGCCCTCCATACCAGGCAACATCCTGGTGGACCTCCTCTGCACCCTCTCCAAAGCATCCACATCCTTTTGATAATGTGGCGACCAGAACTGTACGCAGTATTCCAAATGTGGCCGAACCAAAGTCCTATACAACTGTAACATGACCTGCCAACTCTTGTACTCAATGCCCCGTCCGATGAAGGAAAGCATGCCGTATGCCTTCTTGACCACTCTATTTACCTGCGTTGCCACCTTCAGGGAACAGTGGACCTGAACACCCAAATCTCTATGGACATCAATTTTCCCCAGGAATTTTCCATTTACTGTATAGTTCACTCTTGAATTGGATCTTCCAAAATGCATCACCTCGCATTTGCCCTGATTGAACTCCATCTGCCATTTCTCTGCCCAACTCTCTAATCTATCTATATTCTGCTGTATTCTCTGACAGTCCCCTTCACTATCTGCTACTCCACCAATCTTAGTGTCGTCTGCAAACTTGCTAATCAGTCCACCTATACTTTCCTCCAAATCATTAATGTATATCACAAACAACAGTGGTCCCAGCACGGATCCCTGTGGAACACCACTGGTCACACGTCTCCATTTTGAGAAACTCCCCTCTACTGCTACTCTCTGTCTCCTGTTGCCCAGCCAGTTCTTTATCCATCTAGCTAGTACACCTTGGACCCCAAGCGCCTTCACTTTCTCCATCAGCCTGCCATGGGGAACCTTATCAAATGTGGCTCTATCTCTTTCCATGCTTTCTCTTCTCTGCCTCTGTTTCACACGCGCCTTCTCAATTGAAACCTTTCATAAATAATAAAAAAACATGCCACACACTGCAATGTGATTTGTCTTCATTTGAAATGGTGAGGCAGATTCAGCAGCTTGTTCCCACTTTAAAGAAGGTGTTTCGCCCTTTCTGGGGACTGGAATCTGGCTATTGTCACATTGCTGCTTGTGGGATCTTGCTGAGCATCAAGTACCCTGCAGCATTTCCAACATGACAACATTGAAGACACTTTAAAATTCAGCTTCCTGAGGCTCTGAGAGTGGACTTCTCTGTGTTTTCACAATAACTTTACAACAATTACAAGAGCAGAAGGGGAAGATGTATAAAGGCTTGTTATCCGTTTAAAGATGGATTTTACCATTTTCTGAGGACTGTGATGGGATATCTTGCTATTATCACATTGTGGGATCCTGCTGTGCATACAATCCCTGCAGCAATTCCTACATTACAGATGAGGCAGAGACAGACGGAGAGAAAAAGAGGGTGAGTGAGAAACAGCTGGAGGTGGCAGGTTAAACGCAAACAGAGAGACCAACGAAGTGTTGGTGAGGGAAGAAAGGCAGAGAAAGATGGAGAAAGACAGAGAGAGAGAGAGAGAGAGAGAGAGAGAGAGAGAGAGAGAGAGAGAGAGAGAGAGCAATCAACAGTCAAAAGCTTGGTAAATTGAATTTTGAAGTGTCACCATTGCTGGGACCTTGCTGTTCACAGCTTGCCTGCACAATTCCCTGCATTGCAACAGTGACTGCATTTTAGATGTGAATTCATTGTGTATAAAGCTCCCATAAAAACCTGGAATTAAAGTCCTGAGCTTGAAGCCGGTATAATTCCCGAATAATGCCGGTATTTTGGGCAGTGCCGTGAATTTGAGGGTGAAATGAAATATGCAGCTGCCATTTGATTTGAGAGTGTGGTTCTGAGAGTAGATTTCTCTCTCTCTCTCCATCTGTCTCTCTGAATCAGAGTAACAGGAGCGAGAGAGACGCAGGAGAGTAAAGGAAACATGGAGGGAATCAGAGAGGGGAGAGAGGGGTATCCGGCTGTGATCACACTGTTGTTTGTGGGATTTTGCTGTGCACCAATGGCCGACAGCATTTCCAACATTGCAACAGTGACGGCCACTTAAAAATTAATTCATTTGATTGTCAAATGCTTCCGTGACTCAGCAATTAAATGGCTGAAATGTGAAGGTTTGTCACGGCTTGTTATGATTCCCAAATAATGCTGGTGTTTTCGGATGTGGGCTGAATTTGACAGTGAAATGAAACGCCTGGAGGCCATTTGATTTCAGATTGTCAGGGATGGGAATGTGGATTTCTCTCTCTATCCTTCTCCAGGAGACGGGGTGCGGGTCGCCAGTGTTTGTGTGTTTTTACAAAGAGGAAGAAACAGATGTAGAGAGACACACAGAGAAACAGAGAGAGAATGAGAGAGGGAGACAGCAGGAAATGTCATGGTAAACACATTCCCACTTCCCAGTCTCTGGCTCTGTGTCGGGGGATGTGTTTGTAAGGTGGGGAGTCACTAAGAGATTGTTTTCTGTCAGTGAGTGAGCGAAAGAGCACTGGGCTCTTGCTGTACTTTATTTCTGTTCATAAATGCTTTGCTTTGTTTGAATCAATTTTATTTCTCTTATTCCCAAGGAGAATATTTTCGGAATCTGCAGCTGCGATGATGCAGATGGAGAACCTTTTGGCCACGTGGAATCCTCAGACAACAGCTTTAGCCAGAGAGGGAAATAATAATAAATATATATGTGTCATCGTCAAATTCATTTCTAGCTACATAAAAGAAGACTGTGTGTTTTCGGGGCTAACAGAAAAACAAAGTGGTGGGGCGGCACAGTGGCACCATGGCTGGCATTGTAACTTCACAGTTCCAGCGTCTCGGGTTCGACTCTGGGTGTTGCCTGTGTGGTGTTTGCAAGTTCTGCCTGTGACTGCGTGGATGTTTGCCGGGTGCTGCGGTTTCCTCCCACAGCCAAAGACTTGCAGGTGACAGGTAAATATTGGCCGTTGTAAATTTCCCCTAGTGCAGGTAGATGGTAGGCAATATGGGATTACTGTCGGGTTAGTACAAATGGGTGGCTGTTGGGCAACACAGACTCGGTGGGCCGAAGGGCCTGTTTCAGTGCTGTATCTCGAAATAAAATGCTCAGCATTTCCAGCATGGTTTTTATTTCAGATTTACAACATCCACAGTATTTTTATTTTGTGTTCTCAGAGGGTCTGTGGATTTTTTACCACGAGGGACGGGGTTGGAGGGTCTCCGAAGGAAATAGATTGGGAAGCGCTGCTCCAGAACAGTCAATATAATCCTGTAGATTTCCCTCTCTCGCTGCAACTTGTTCCCTGTACCTTCCTCCGTGTTCAGAGCTCTGTTTCTTCACATCTCTAAATTTCTATCTCTGTATCTATCAACATCCTTTCTATCTCTGCCCCTCTCTGGAGTCTCACAGGTTTCCATTGTCACTCTCTTTCTGCGACGCTCTGCATCTTTACCTGTCTCTCTCAGTCCATTTCTTCTCTCACTCACCTCCAAATCGCTGAATGTTTCCATCTCTGCTCCTCCTTTCCTGCAAGATTATCTCTGCATTTCCCCCATCCCCCATCCTGGGACACCCCTCTCTTTCTGTAAACACATCTTACTTTGTATCTCTGCTCCTCCACATCTTTCTGTCTTTGCATCTCTCTCTTTGTCTGGGATCTTTTTCAATATCGTCATCTCTCTGTGTATGTCTCCATTTTTCTCTCTCTCTGCCTTTCTCGATATTTATGACCCTCTGTTCTCAGTTTCTCTATCACTGCTTTGTGACTCCCTGCATCTCATTCTCCATCTGACTTTACATTTATTTTTCTCTCTCTCTGTTCTGTCCTAATCCCGGCATCTGTTTTCTGTGTCTTTGCCTCTTTGCCTGGGGGTGGATTTGAACTCGCTGCCTTGATGTTGTGCAGGGTGATTGTGAACAGGGATCCTGCTTTCCACCTCTCCCCAGTTTTGCTCCCATTGAGGTAAAAACAGGGGAGAGATGCTGAACGGGCAGCCGATTCACACCCCTCCTCCCTTCCACCCTCCTATGCGCAATTGGCACCAGGTCCAAGTCTAGCCCAGTGTTTCTTTGCCGCTCTATGTATCTGCTGCCCGACAGTCTCTGCCTGTATTCTTGTGGCTCAATGGGGCAAGGGACAGATCAACCATGATCTAACATGGGTGGGACAGTCTCAAAGGGCTGAATAGCCTCCTCCCGTCCCTGTGCCAGTCAGTATGTGCGTTAGTTTGTGTCTCCCTCTGTTTGATTTCGTGACGCCGATCAGCGTCAGGAAGCACCTTTCTGTAGAGAGGGAAGTGGCTGGGCTAGGATGTTCCTGTGCGTTAAAGGCTCAGAATGCCAGCTATCCTCTGCAGGTCCTTGCTCTATGCCCGGATTTGTGTTTGGCCGGACAGCAGTTAAAAGTCCTGGGGTCTGGAAAAGTCTTGGGGAATATTGATTTGGGTGTTCAGGTCCATTGTTCCCTGAAGGTCGCAGCGCAGATCAATAGAGTGGTCAAGAAGGCATACGGCATGCTTTCCTTCATCGGATGGGGCATTGAGTACAAGAGTTGGCAGATCATGTTACAGTTGTATCTGACTTTGGTTCGGCCACATTTGGAATACTGCGTGCAGTTCTGGTCGCCACATTACCAAAAGGATGCAGATGCTTTGAGAGGGTGCAGAGGAGATTGACCAGGATGTTGCCTGGTATGGAGGGCGCTAGCTATGAAGGGAGGTTGAGTAGATTAGGATTATTTTCATTGGAAAGACGGAGGTTGAGGGGGGACCTGATTGAGGTGTACTAAATCATGAGAGGGAAAGACAGGGTTGATAGCAAGAAGGTTTTTCCCAGAGTGGGTTATTCAATTACTAGGGGTCACGAGTTCAAAGTGAGAGGGGAAATGTTTAGGGGGGATATGCGTGGAAAGTTCTTTATGCAGAGGGTGGTGGGTGCCTGGAATGCATTGCCAGCGGAAGTGGTAGACGCGGGCACGATAGCGTCTTTTAAGATGTATCTAGACAGATGCATGAATGGGCAGGAAGCAAAGAGATGCAGACCCTTAGAAAATAGGCGACATGTTTAGATAGAGGATCTGGATCGGCGCAGGCTTGGAGGGACGAAGGAGCCTGTTGCTGTGCTGTAATTGTCTTTGTTCTTTGTTCTTTGTTCAGCTGATGGAATTCCAGTGGCTTATCCAGACCAGGAATTAATGTGAATTAAATATTGCTGGGAATTGGAGCTACACCCAGGAAAGTGATGGAGGTTGTAATAACACAGGGGTTGGGGTTGGTGAGGTGCGGGCTGTTCACAGGGGAGTTGATACAGGGTGCGAACTAGTAGAGTGGGGGACTTTACAGGACAAGGAGCGTATTCGGAAAGGGGGGGTGTTTACAGTGGGAGCAGGCGTGAGAATTAGAGGGGAATAATCAAAGAGAGAATGAGTTATGTTAAAAATGGGAGGGAGAGGGAGGATTCGCCAGGTTTAAAATGGGAGGGGGCAGTGGGAAGTCTCCAGGTTTAAATTGGCAGGGGG
The DNA here is from genome assembly GCF_036365525.1 of Heterodontus francisci. Taxonomy (NCBI): domain Eukaryota; kingdom Metazoa; phylum Chordata; class Chondrichthyes; order Heterodontiformes; family Heterodontidae; genus Heterodontus; species Heterodontus francisci. The sequence continues at coordinate 5,224,865 of NW_027140442.1, forward strand.
AGGATTCTCCAGGTTTAAAATGGGAGGGGGGCAGTGGGAAGTCTCCAGGCTTAAATTGGGAGGGGGAGGATTCTCCAGGTTTAAAATGGGAGGGGGCAGTGGGAAGTCTCCAGGTTTAAATTGGGAGGAGAAGGATTCTCCAGGTTTAAAATGTGAGGGGCAGTGGGGATTCTCCAAGTTGAAAATGGGAGGGGGCAGTGGGGATTCTCCAGGTTGAAAATGGGAGGGGGCAGTGGGCATTCTCCAGGTTGAAAATGGGAGGGGGCAGTGGGCATTCTCCAGGTTGAAAATGCGAGGGGGCAGTGGGGATTCTCCAGGTTTAAAATGGGAGGGGGCAGTGAGTATTGTCCAGTCCGTTCATGGGGGTGGGGGTGGGAGGTGGTTATATGTGGTTCTGTTCGCAGAGTGGATGGGGGTTAATTACTTGGGGTGCTGTTCACAGGAGGAGCATTAGATGGGGGTCTGTTCCTGGGGTTATTTACATTGGGGGGGGGGGGCTGGTTACAGGAGGGGTATTGGATGAGTGTCTGTTTCTGTAGGTAATTAAATGGGGGTCTGGTCACAGGAGGGGTATTTAAACAGGAGTCTGTTCCTGGTAGTACTTAGATGTGGGCCTGGTCACATGAAGGGTATGGGATGCCAGTCTCTACGCAGGGGGGATTTAGATGGGAGTCTGTTCACAGGAGGTGTATTCAGTTGGGAGTCTGTTCGTATGAAGGGTATTAGAAAGGAGTCTGTTCACAGGAGGGGTATTTTGATGGGAGCCTCTTCACAAGAAGGGTATTGGATGGGGGTCGGTTAGCATGGGGGTATCATCTAGGGTTCTGTAGACCAGGGGTATTTACGTGGTGAGTGGGAGGCGCTATTTGCAGATGTGAATAAATTACAGGGGGGATATAAATTGTGGGGGGGGAAGCAAATTGCGGGGGGGATAAATTGTGGGGGGATAAATTGCGAGGGGATATAAATTACAGGGGAATATAAATTGCGGGTGAGGGATATAAATTGCCAGGCGGTATAAATTGCTGGGGGATATAAAAATTGCGTTGGAGATATAAATTGTGGGGGGACATAAATTGTGCGGGGAATACATTTCGGGCAGAATATAAATTGCGGGGTTGGATAAATTGCGGGAGGTGGATAAATTGCGGGGGGGGATATAAATTGCGGGGGCGATACTAATGGCGGGGGGTTAGGGTTAGGAAAAGAAAGAGAAAATGAAAGTCAGAAATAGAGATAAAGAAAGAGAAAAGACAGAATGAGAAAAGACAGAAAGAGAGATAAAGAAAGAGATAGAAAAAGAAAGAGAGGAAAGACAGATAGAGACAGAGAAACAGAAAAGAGAGAGAATATCAGGCAAATAGAGAAAAGACAAAGTCAGAAATATAGAAACGACAGAAATTCAGAAATAGAGAAAAGACAGAAAGTCAGAGAAATAGAGAAAAGACAGAAAGTCAGGGAAATAGTGAAAGGCAGAGCCAGACAGAGAAATAGAGACAAGACGGAGAGAGACAGAGAAATAGAGAAAAGACAGAAAGAGACATAGAAAGAGAGAAAAAGAAGGAGAGAAAAGACAGAGACAGGGAAACAGAAAAAAGAGAGAAAATCAGACAATTAAAGAAAAGACAACGTCAGAAATATAGAAAACACAGAAACTCAGAAATAGAGAAAAGACAGAAAGTCAGAGAAATAGAGAAAAGGCAGAAAGTCAGAAATCGAGAAAAGACAGAAAGTCAGATAAATAGAGAAAAAACAGAGAGAGAAGTAGAGAAAAGACAGAAAGTCAGAGAAAAAGAGAAAAGATAGAAAGTCAGAGGAATAGAGAAAGGACAGAAAGTGCCAGAGAAAAAGAGGAGTGAAAAAGTGGAGGGAAAGAACAGAGACATAAATAAATTGCAGGCAGCAAAGAGGCAGACAGAAAGCCAGTGAGAAAGGCACACAGAGAATCACAGAGAGATTGGGAGAGAGAAGGACAGAGAAAGCCATTGAGACAGAAAAACACACAATCACTCAGAGAGAAACACAACGTGAGAGAGGGAGGGACGGAGAGAGATGGAGGTACACAGAGAAGGAGAGAAACAGAGGTGGAGAGAGAAACAGAGACTGATAACGAGAAACAGAGACTGAGAAACCGGGAGAGAAAGAGAGAGAGAGGGAGAGAGAGAGAGATTGAGTGAGAGAGACTGTCAGAAGGAGGGAGAAAGGCTCAGAGAGACAATAAAGATGTGTTACTCATTATCCCACATGGTATGGGCTCCATCGTTGGACTCCAGCACCTTCCCTCCATCAGCTCGTCCATGGGGAAAAGATCCTGGAGAGGGGCATCGGGGTGGGAATTGGAGAAAAGGACAGAGAGAGAAAGATTTAGACTGAACACTCTCTCTGTCTCTCTCTCTCTCTCTCTCTCTCTCTCTCTCTGTCTCTCTGTCTCTCTGTCTCTCTCTCTGTCTCTCTCTCTCTCTCTCTCTCTCTCTGTCTCTCTCTCTCTCTCTCTGTCTCTCTCTCTCTCTCTCTCTCTCTCTCTCACTCACATACACACACACACACACACACACTGTAATCAGCTTGCAATTCACCTGGGAACAAAGACTGAGACACAGGAACTCACTTTCACAAAGCAGCTGCATGGAAAGAAAGAATGGACGCTGATGTTGTCCTAATAAATCCCAGAACCTGTCACTCAAAATAGACACTCCTCCCAAAATACAGCTCATCCAACCAGCTCTCAGCTTCCTCCTTCTGTACACTGCCTCCCAGGTTTGGGACATTCCAAGGTGAGTCTCTGTGCAAACAGGGAAAGGGGGAAAGAGGGATATTCCAGCCATATCACAAATGCACCATTCCAGACAGAAACCTGTCTGTATGCCTCTCTGTCTCTCTCTCCCCCAAAAATCTCATTAACAGAGCAGAAAAGCTGCTGTAATTTAAAACCTGGAGGGTTTGTATACTGACTATTTAACACTAATTGCATTAAATGTCTTTCACTATTCGCCTCCAGTTAACAGAACGTTCAGAAAACGACTGGAAATGTCTCACTGCAGTTACCTTGAAATTCTGGCAGTGCCAGTTTTTGCTGGAGAGGCCAGTTTGACTGCAGTTTTAACAGGCAGTTTTTATTCGAATTTTCAATTTCACTGTTTGATTAAAGACTGAAAGTAGAGCCAGGTTAATGAAGCAGCCAAGAGAACTTTCACATCTGGTGACATTTCGCACAACAGTTCTGACCCATATTTACTGTTATTTTTGTCAATGATTCTTTGTAATATATCTGATGCTGCTGTATTTATGCATTTGCCTGTAATCAATCGAAAAAACCTTCTTAACAGTGACAACTTTAATGTCACAAGGGTTTACAAAGTTGGGAAATGGACATTTATCACAAATTGTATGAAATATCTTCGCTTTTCACCTCCAGTTTGTATAAAGCTCAGCTATAACACCTGCACATTCTGACAAAGAATTTTTACTGCTGTAATAAAGTGTCAATTGTTTCCGTTTGCTTCCTGACCTTTTCTTTCCTCTGCTGTCCTGGGGGATTCAGAAATGATTTTTGTTCATCGCTTGTCCACATTCAGGAGGTTCCAGCTCCTCTGCAGCTGCTCTCCTGGAGAAATTAATTGTATTCAAATATTTCCCTCAGTTTGGAGACAGGAGGAGAGACTGTTTACACTAACAGAGGGGTGAAACAAATAGTCAGGGACTTGTTCTGGTCTGACATTCACTGTCTGACAGGTTCTGAAAGCAGATTCCATATTAAAATACAAAAGACAATCGGATCAAAACTTCAATTACTCTGAGTTATAGCACAGAAAATACCAGCATAGAGAGAAATGTGAGAGCGAAAGAGAGATGTCATAACGTTAGTGATGAAGAATTCAACACAACTTATTAGGAGAGTTTTTATTTGTGTAAATTGTTGTTGAGTTTTATTTCATGCTGTTGTTTTATTTATGAATTATCTTTAATCACTCAAAATCATTTTCGAAATAGGAAGCAGTTTAATGTTACATAGTAGAAAAATAGCCATTTAACAACGATTGTATTGAAATTATGCTATTCAGCATCTCAAGTTTACAGAAAGTAAACTTCTCAAACCTTTTGAAACTTTCAGGCTCTCAGTAACACTGAATCTCCAATCAGCAATGGCCCATCATCGCCATCTGCTGGTGTTCCTGTCTCATTGCAGTTACTGCCCCCTCTCACAATCTCCATCCGCTGGTGTCCCTGTCTCACTGCAGTTGCACCCCCCCACCCCCTCACCATCTCCATCTGCTGGCATCCCGTCTCACTGCATTTACTGTTCCCCTCTCACCATCTCCATCTGCTGGTGTCCCTGTATCACTGCAGTTACTGTCCCCCCCACCCCTCCACCCCACCTCACCATCCCCATCTGCTGGTGTATCTGTCTCACTGCAGTTACTATCCCGCCTCTCACCATCTCCATCTGCTGGTGTCCCTCTTTCACTGCAGTTACTGTCCCTCTCTCACCATTTCCATTTGCTGGTGTCCCTGTCTCACTGCAGCTATTGTCGCCCCTCTCATCATCTCCATCTGCTGGTGTCCGTGTCTCACTGCAGTTACTGTTTCCAATCTCACCATCTCCATCTGCTGGTGTCCCTGTCTCACTGCAGATACTGTCCCTCCTCTCACCATCTCCATCTGCTGGTGTCCCTCTCTCGTTGCAGTTACTGACCCTCTCTCACCATTTCCATCTGCTGGTCTCCCTGTCTCACTGCTGCTATTGACGCCCCTCTCATCATCTCCATCTGCTGGTGTCCGTGTCTCACTGCAGTTACTGTTTTCCCTCTCACCAACTCCATCTGCTGGTGTCCCTGTCTCACTGCAGTTACTGCCCCCGTCTCACCATCTCCATCTGCTGGTGCCCCGTCTCACTGCAGTTACTGTCACCTCTCACCATCTCCATCTGCTGGTGTCCATGTCTCGCTGCAGCTACTGTCGCCCCTCTCACCATCTCCATCTGTTGGTGTCCCTGTCTTCCTGCAGTTGCTGTCCCTCTCTAACCATCTCCATTTGCTGGTGTCCCTGGCTCACTGCAGTTACTTTCCCTCTCTCACCATCTCCATCTGCTGGTGTCCCTGTCTCACTTCAGTTACTGTCCCTCCTCTCACCACCTCCATCTGCTGGTGTCCCTGTCATGCGAGTGAGATGGTTCCCATGGTGGCATAGCATGCTGGATGTTTAAAATGGAGGAAAATGCTTCTGGACGCTTTCAGTTGCATAGACGACCACATGGTCAGGGAGTGTCACCAGCTACAGCGAGCTGATCTCCTGGGTTTTGAACTTGTGTAATGGCAGGAGACACTGTGCCACATTCGTGAGGCTCGGAAATATTTAGATAGCATGTTTACAGATACGTTCACACTGTAGGTGATGAGAGTGCAGGCAGAGAGGGGATGGGCGACCACCAGAGAGACTAGGAGGATAAGGCAGGTAGTCCAGGTGTCCGCTGAGTCGACCACGCTCACTGATAGATTTTTCTCTTTGCATACAGGTGAAGATGATGGTTCCCCATGGTTGTGCAACCACAGCTAAGTCCATAAAACCACGGACAGCTCAGCTGCACAGGACAGGAGGAAGAGGAATGGAAAAGTGAGAGTGGTAGGGAACTCAATAAATAGGTGAACAGACAAGCATGTCTGCGACAATGGACGTGACGCCAGGATGGTATGTTGTCTCCCTTGGTGACAGGGTCAAGGATATCACTGTGCAACTGCAGGGTGGGTGAACAGCCAGAGCTCATGGACCACATTTCAACTAAAGACAGGTAGAAAGACGAATGAAGACCTGGAAACAGATTTTAGAGAGCTAGGAAAGAAATTAAAAAGCAAGACTTCAAAAGGGGTAAGTTAATGATTACTCCCAGCGCTACATGCAAGTGAGTATAGAAATAGGAGTGTGGAGCAAATGAAGGCGTGGCTGGAAAGATGGTGCAAGTGAGAGGACTTTAGATTCTTGAGGCATCAGTACTCGTTCTGGGCAGGTGGAAACTCGACGAGAAGGATGGAATCTACCTTAGCAGGACCGAGATTAATATCCTCGCAGGACGATTTGCTGGTGATGCTCGCGAGGTTTGAAACCAGCTTGGCAGAGGATGGGAACCTGACAGGGATTTCAGATAAAAGAAAAACGAAGCTGGTAATGGTAGTAACAAAGGAAGTAAGCGAAAGTGGAAGGCAGCAGAAATAAAGGACAGCATCAAATCGGGTCAACATACGGGGAAACAAGTTATAAAAGGCCTAATTTAAGGCACTCTATCGACTGCATGTAGCATTCGCATTAGGGCAGAGTCGATAAATTGATGGAACATTAGTTACCAAGGATGTTCTTTAACGGACACGTGGCTGCAGCTGACCAAAGCTGGGAACCGAAATTTCAAGGTATTCACCATTTAGGAAGCATAGGAAAAAGGAAAAGGATGTGTGCCTGTTTTGGTAATGAAGGATGAGATGCTGCATTAGTTCAATTCTGCAATGCATAGTCACAAATAACTCTTTTTAATCACTTAATTGAAAATCCACAGTTAAAGAAGCAGCCATATCCCACAGTGAAGATGAGCAGCCTTGGGAGAGATATTCCACACTTGGAATTTAATTACTGTATGACCAAAGTTAAAGTAGACAGCCACAATCCACAGTGAAGTAGAGCAGCCCTGAGGGAAACATCCACACATTGGGAGTTAAATCGCTGAATGGCCACAGTCATTCTGAAAGAACAACCTCATTGCTTGGAGAATAAGGCTTATAATTTCATGAGTTAATTGATGTGATTAGAATAGCCCAGTCTTAGCATTTTTCCAGTTCAACTTCAGAAACATATGTATTTTATTACAATAGGGACTGAACTCGATGTCGTAATCTGTTTGTTCAAATTTAAAAAAATGTTGCAATTTCAATTTCCCTGTGGAGATTCCACAGGGTATAAATTATAGGCTCTGGGAATGTAGCACCTCAGAGTTTAATATAGAGAGATTGACTGCAGTACAAAGGGACAGATCACTTCATACAGAAAATGCTTGAAACATTGATCAGTTTCAGGAAAATATATTACGTGATCCTTGCCAGCATTGGTGTTCCTGGTAAATGGTTATAACCATTGAAGTTGTGTAAAACTGTGTGTGAGCTGGTCTATATTTCTTCTCTGATAAAGAATGTTACTTGGTGATCTAGTGGGCAGCGATATACAGACAACAGATCACTGATATCATTTTCTTATGTTAAATATCCTGCATTACCGCTGCGGTTTTATTGTATTCCCTTAACTGATAATAAACCTCTGATTGTAACTGATAGACTCTTTGAATTATCAAGTTACTGCATTCAGTGGAAAATCGTGTAATGTTGACTTAGATATCACTGAAGCCAAAACTTTAAAAGAAGGTAGTATTGGGACTTTCTGTCAATGTAGAATTGTATTGAGTGTGGGTCACTAATTGGAGCGAAACATCTGACTCCAGTGGTCACGTACTATTTGGAGTATCTGTCATTGTGGAATTGTGCAGAGTGTTGGTCATGAACTGGAGTGGGACACCTGATCCCAGTGACCATGTTTTACTGTAATGACTGCAATTGTACAATCCGTTTGTATTTTAAAACCTTTGCTTCAGATGATAGATCTCTCCATTGAGATGCCTTTGGGTCTTACGAATTTATTGCCAAGCGGAAGATGTTTACTGAGGTCTTCTAATAGATGTATAAAGAAAAGAGAACAAAGAACAAAGACAAGTTACAGCACAGGAACAGGCCCTTCGGCCCTCCAAGCCTACGCCGATCCAAATCCTCTATCTAAACCTGTCGCCTATTTTCTAAGGGTCTGTATCTCTTTACTTCCTGCCCATTCATGTATCTGTCTAGATACATCTTAAAAGACGCTATCGTGCCCGCGTCTACCACCTCCACTGGCAACGTGTTCCAGGCACCCACCACCCTCTGCGTAAAGAACTTTCCACGCATATCCCCCCGAAACATTTCCCCTTTCACTTTGAACTCGTGTCCCCTAGTAATTGAATCCCCCACTCTGGGAAAAAGCTTCTTGCTATCCAACCTGTCTATACCTCTCATGATTTTGTACACCTCAATCAGGTCCCCCCTCAACCTCCGTCTTTCTAATGAAAATAATCCTAATCTACTCAACCTTTCTTCATAGCTCGCGCCCTCCATACCAGGCAACATCCTGGTGAACCTCCTCTGCAGCCTCTCCAAAGCATCCACATCCTTTTGGTAATCTGGCGACCAGAACTGCACGCAGTATTCCAAATGTGGCCGAACCAAAGTCCTATACAACTGTAACATGACCTGCCAACTCTTGTACTCAATACCCCATCCGATGAAGGAAAGCATGCCGTATGCCTTCTTGACCACTCTATTGACCTGCGTTGCCACCTTCAGGGAACAATGGACCTGAACACCCAAATCTCTCTGTACATCAATTTTCCCCAGGACTTTTCCATTTACTGTTTTGTTCACTCTTGAGTTGGATCTTCCAAAATGCATCACCTCGCATTTGCCCTGATTGAATTCCATCTTCCATTTCTCTGCCCAACTCTCCAGTCTATCGATATTCTGCTGTATTCTCTGACAGTCCCCCTCACTATCTGCTACTCCACCAATCTTAGTGTCGTCTGCAAACTTGCTAATCAGACCACCTATACTTTCCTCTAAATCATTTATGTATATCACAAACAACAGTCGTCCCAGCACGGATCCCTGTGGAACACCACTGGTCGCACGTCTCCATTTTGAGAAACTCCCTTCCACTGATACTCTCTGTCTCCTGTTGCCCAGCCAGTTCTTTATCCATCTAGCTAGTACAACTTGGACCCCATGCGCCTTCACTTTCTCCATCAGCCTACCATGGGGAACCTTATCAAACGCCTTACAGAAGTCTATGTATACGACATCTACAGCCCTTCCCTCATCAATCAACTTTGTCACTTACTCAAAGAATTCTATTAAGTTGGTAAGACATGACCTTCCCTGCACAAAACCATGTTGCCTATCACTGATAAGCCCATTTTCTTCCAAATGGGAATAGATCCTATCCCTCAGTATCTTCTCCAGCAGCTTCCCTACCACTGACATCAGGCTCACCGGTCTATAATTACCTGGATTATCCCTGCTACCCTCTTAAACAAGGGGACAACATTAGCAATTCTCCAGTCCACCGGGACCTCACCCGTGTTTATGGATGTTGCGAAGATATCTGTTAAGGCCCCAACTATTTCCTCTCTCGCTTCCCACAGTAACCTGGGATAGATCCCATCCGGCCCTGGGGACATGTCCACCTTAATGCCCTTTAGAATACCCAACACTTCCTCCCTCCTGATGCCGACTTTACCTAGAGTAATCAAACATCTGTCCCTAACCTCAACATCCGTCATGTCCCTCTCCTCGGTGAATACCGATGCAAAGTACTCATCTAGAATCTCACCCATTTTCCCTGACTCCACGCATAACTTTCCTCCTTTGTGCTTGAGTGGGCCAATCCTTTCTCTAGTTACCCTCTTGCTCCTTATATATGAATAAAAGGCTTTGGGATTTTCCTTAACCCTGTTTGCTAAAGATATTTCATGACCCCTTTTAGCCCTCTTAATTCCCCGTTTCAGATTGCACCTACAATCCCGATATTCTTTCAAAGCTTCGTCTTTCTTCAGCCGCCTAGACCTTATGTATGCTTCCTTTTTGCTCTTAGCTAGTCTCACAATTTCACCTGTCATCCATGGCTCCCTAATCTTCCCATTTCTACCCCTCATTTTCACAGGAAAATGTCTCTCCTGCATGCTAATCAACCGCTCTTTAAAAGCCTCCCACATATCAGATGTGGATTTATCTTCAAACAGCTGCTCCCAATCTACATTCCCCAGCTCCTGCCGAATTTTGGTATATTTGGCCTTCCCCCAATTTAGCACTCTTCCTTTAGGACCACTCTCGTCTTTGTCCATGAGTGTTCTAAAACTTACGGAATTGTGATCACTATTCCCAAAGTAGTCACCTACTGAAACGTCAACCACCTGGCCCGGCTCATTAACCAACACCAGGTCCAGTATGGCCCCTTCCCGAGTTAGACTATTTACATACTGCTCTAGAAAACCCTCCTGGATGCTCCTTACAAATTCTGCTCCATCTAGACCTCTAACAGTAAGGGAAACCCAGTCAATGTTGGGAAAATTAAAATCTATCACCACCACCCTGTTGCTCCTACAGCTTTCCATAATGTGTTTTCAAATTTGTACCTCTATCTCACGCTCGCTGTTGGGAGGCCTGTAGTACAGCCCCAACATTGTTACCGCACCCTTCCTATTTCTGAGTTCTGCCCATATTGCCTCACAGCTCGAGTCCTCCATAGTGCCTTCCTTCAGCACAGCTGTGATATCCTCTTTGACCAGTAATGCAACTCCTCCACCCCTTTTACTTCCCTCTCTATCCCGCCTGAAGCATCGGTATCCTGGGATATTTAGTTGCCAATTATGCCCTTCCATTAACCAAGTCTCAGTAATAGCAACAACATCATACTCCCAGGTACTAATGCAAGCCCTAAGTTCATCTGCCTTACCTATTACACTTCTTGCATTAAAACAAATACACCTCAGACCACCAGTCCCTTTGCTTTCATCATCTGCTCCCTGCCTACTCTTTCCCTTAGTCACGTTGACTTCACTATCTCGTTCCTTACAGGCTTTAGTTACTACCTCCTTACTGTCCACTGACCTCATCATTTGGTTCCCATCCCCCTGCCACATTAGTTTAAACCCTCCCCAACAGTGTTAGCAAAAGCACCCTCAAGGACATTGGTTCCAGTCCGGCCCAGGTGTAGACCGTCCAATGTGTAATAGTCCCACCTCCCCCAGTACCAGTCCCAATGTCCCAAAAATCTGAACCCCTCCCTCCCTTCTGCACCATCTCTCAAGCCACGCATTCATACTGACTATTCTTTCATTTCTACTCTGACTATTACGTGGCACTGGTAGCAATCCTGAGATTACTACCTCTGAGGTCCTACTTTTTAACTTGGCTCCTAACTCCCTAAATTCTGCTTGTAGGACCTCATCACTTTTTTTACCTATATCATTGGTGCCTATGTGCATAACGACAACTGGCTGTTCACCCTCCCCCTTCAGAATGTTCTGCAGCCGATCTGAGACATCCCTGACCCGTGCACCTGGGAGGCAACATACCATTCGGGAGTCTCGTTTTCGACCACATAGCCGCCTATCTACTCCCCTTACAATCGAATCCCCTGTGACTGTAGCCCTTCCACTCTTTTTCCCGCCCTTCTGAACAGCAGAGCCAGCCACGGTGCCATGAACCTGGCTACTGCTGCCTTCCCCTGGTGAGCCATCTCCCTCAACAGTATCCAAAACGGTATACCTGTTGTGGATGGAGATGACCGCAGGGGACACCTGCGCTGCCTTCCTGCTCTTCCTTTGCCTTTTGGTCACCCATTCCCTTTCTCCCTCAGCAATCTTAATCTGCAGTGTGACCAATTCGCTAAACGTGCTATCCACGATTAAATTTAAATGTATTGATATTTCTCTGTTTCCTTTTGAACTGTTCCAACTGAAACAGATGCAAACTACTTACCGACAATTAAACCACAGGACAGCACTGATACATTATTCTAATACTGTAAGAATGACTTATTCTTAAGCTGAGTATAGTTACTGTAAACCCTATTTATTTTACTGCTGATTACTCCCTTCGCCCAACATTGTTCTGCGAAGCTGTGGGTCACGTGTGCTGAAACCAATTAATTATCAATGGCACAGGATAAACATTGGGCTGTGTTTGTTGAATCGTCCACTGTTACAACAGACGAAGATTTGACGGATCAGTTCATAAATCAGTTTCCGAATCTCATCAGATGTAACCTGTGCCAATCTCTGCCCTTGGCTGAATGAGTTGTGACCCTGTGAGGAGATACCTATAGCTAATGAACATACACATCGGGTTTTCATAATACAGAGATCAGACCAAGTCAGGTAAATAATAAATTAGTAAAATATGAATGGTGAAATAAACAGTACACTTCTCTCAGCTCCTGTATCATCCTGTTAAAAATAATTGCACCATCTCGAGTGCATCAGTATCCTATTTGGAACATGGAGACCAGAACTACACACAGTATGCCAAGTTGTGTAAAACCATGGTTCTATTTTAGTATCAGCTCAGCTCTGCTTTTTTTCAATTCCAATCCTCTGGAATTGAACTCCTGTGATTTATTTTGCATTTTACGGGCCCGTTAACATGTTGCTACTTTAAATGATTTGAGAATCTGTCCCTTGAACCCCTTTTCCCCTTTGACACCATTCAGACTCTTGTCGTCCAAGCATTATTTGAGATGCTTATTTTTCAGAGCAAAATTCAGCAGCTCACACTTGGCACTCCTCAAACTAATTTGGCATTTAAATGCCCTTTGTGCAACTTCATTAAGTCTTATTGATAATGTTTTCAGGTATTTGGTTGCATTCTTACTCGGTATCAACTGTACTCTCAATTTAGACTTGGCTGCAAATTGTGAAATTGTGCTTCTGCTTCCCACATCCATATGGTTTATTCAAGTGGTGAAGGACAGTATTCGCAGCGCTGACCTTTGTGTAAAACACTTCCCAACTTCTGCCAATCTGACAAAATACCTTTAACCCTTATTCCGTTTTCTGCTTTTGTAGTCAGAATGTTGTCCAATCTGCTACTTGTCCCCAAAATTCACATGCTCTGAGATTAGGCATCAGTCTGATACATGGTCCCTTACTGAAGACCTTTGGAAAATTAATGGCCATTACATCAACTGTATTACATGCATCGAAGAGACTTAGTAGTTGGCAGGAAAAAAGACAGAGGCGCAAGGGGAGAGCCAACTGTGCAATAGCCCCGACAAACAAATTTCTCTGCAGCACCTGTGGAAGAGCCTGTCACTCCAGAATTGGCCTTTATAGCCACTCCAGGAGCAGCTTCACAAACCACTGACCACCTCCAGGCGCGTATCCATTGTCTCTCGAGATAAGGAGGCCCAAAAGAGTAAGAAAGAAAGAAAAAAGATTACATGCATCTAAGCTTTCTGACATTATTCAAAAATCCAATAACGTTGGTCAAGTATGACCTTCATTTTGGAATATGTACTGAATACTCTTCATAATATTCTGTTTTCCAGGTGTTTATCCGTTACATCTTAGAAAAGGGATTTCAGTAATTTCTGTGCCACTGATGCTAACTGATATATAGTTATTTGAACATGTTCTGCCTTACGTGTAAAATACAACAACCACATTAACTGTCCGTCAGCCATCTGAGACTGTTTCTTTACCTGATGATTATTAATGAACCGATAATAATGCCTCTTGTGCTTCTGCCCAATCTTTTTTGTATGTGCGGGCACAAGGAATCTGAACCATAGACTTTTACCACTCTTAGATTACTTTATCAAATATTTCCCACTTTCTACCTTAAATGTTGTCAGATTTTTTTTGATTGGAATTTATTCACTATTATTGGACAGTTATTTCTTCCCCTCAGAGACCTCTCTTCCCCTTCTTCAGATTCTGAATCCTCATTCACTGGAGCATGTTGCCCTGACTGTCCCAAAATACATGAGACTTCATATCTTATGAGCTCGCAGATGTGTTCCAGAAATCCATTTACATGTTTGTCCATGTCAGTTTGTCCGCTCTGTTCAAAGCCCAGTAAATGCGAGCTGTCCTTAAACTCAGTGGATGGGATCATTTCTGACAGACGCGATGGGCTCGGTCCTGTGCAGGAAGCAGGATTCCCGGCGTCGGCCTGAAATGTCAGGTGAAGGCATGCATATTATCACCTCACCCTTCCCTAACCTCCCCTCCCCCGCCGTCGCCCCAGGACCGAACCTCCTGTATTTTCGGGTGAAAGTTTAATGAGACGGGATCCCCATCCCATTAAAGGCTTAGTAGGCCGTGGGTTACACCCGCAAGAGCTGCCGCACAATCACAGGGCCGGCAGCTCAGCAATAATAGCAGCACCACCGGAAGCCGTGGCCACTGCCGGTATGAGGAACAGAAGAGCAAGAGTAGGCCATTCAGTCCTTCGAGCCTTCTCCACCATTCAATACGATCATGGCTGATCATCACTTCAATGCCTTTTTCCCACACTATCCCGATAGTTCCTTATGTCATTGGTATTTAGAAATCTCACAATCTCTGCTTTAAACATACTCAATGACAAAGCTTCCACAGCCCTCTGAGGTAGGGAATTCCAAAGATTCACAACCCTCTGAGTAAATGAATTTCTCCTCATCTCTCTCCTAAATGATTACCTTCTTATTTTGAAATTATGTCCCTTGGTTCTAGACTCCCCACCCAGGGGAAACATCTTGCTTGCAACTACCCTGTCTGTCCCTTTATGTATTTTTTAGGTTTGAATGAGATCACCTCTCATTCTTCAAAATTCGAGGGAGTATTGGCCCAGTTTCCCCAATCGCTGTTCATAGGACAGTCCCGCCATCACGGGAACAAGTCTGGTGAAGCTTCGTTGAACTCCCTCTATGGCAATAAGATCCTTCCGAGGGTAAGGGGACCAAAACTGCATACAGTAATCTTGGTGCGGTCTAACCAAGGTTCTATACAATTGAAGCAAGACTTCACTATTCTTGCACTCACGTCCTCTTGTGATAAAGGCTAACATACCATTAGCCTTCTTAATTGCGTGCTGCATCTGCATGTTAGCTTTCAGTGACTTATTGACAAAGATATGGAGGTCCCTTTCTACGTCTACACTTTCTAATCTCTTGCTATTTAAGATATACTCTGTACATCTGTTGCTCCTGCCAAAATGAATAACTTCACGGTTTTCCACATTATATTCCATCTGCCAGTTTCTTGCCCACTCAGTAGGTCTGATCAAATCCCCTTGAAGCCAATTTTCATATTCCTCACAAATCACATTCACACCTAGTTTTGTGTCATCCGCCAACGTGAAAATATTACATTTGGCCGCCACAACCAATCATTAATATTTATTGTGAACAGCTGGGGCCCGAGTACTGATTCCTGTGGCACCTCACTATTTGCAGCCTGCCAATTCCAATGACACGTTTATTCCTACTCTCTGATTTCAGCCTGTTAACCAATCCTTAATCCATGTCAGTATATTGCCTCCTATCCCACCTGCTTTAATTTTGATATCAATCTGCTGTGGGTGACGTTTTCAAAAGCCTTCGGAAATCCAAGCATAACAGGTCCACCGACTCCCCTTTCTCAATTCTGCTGGTAAAATTCTCAAAAAGCTCCAACAAGTTCGTCAAACATGATTTCCCATTCATTAAACCATGTTGACTATGCCCGATCAGATCACTATCATTCAAGTGTCCATTTATCACATACTGTACAATAGATTTTTATACTTTCCCTACTACTGATGTACGGCTAACAGGTCTGTAGTTCCCTGTTTTCTCTCTCCCTCTCTTCTAAAATAGTGCTGTGACATTTGCTACCTTCAAATCTGCAGGAACTTTCAGCCCCATTCATTTCTCCAATGTAGCCTTCATCCTCACATTTCTGTCATCTCCTCTTTCTCCCGAGTCCCTTGGATCTCTAATTTAGGGAGATTCCTTGTATCTTCCTCTGTAAAGAAAGGCACAAAGAAATAATTTAGCTTCTCTGCAATGTCTTTGTACCAATTATAAATTCTACTGACACTGCCTGCAATGGACTCACATTTGACTGAGCCAAACGTTTCCTTTTTATGGACATATAGAAGCTTTTGCAGTGCGTCATTTATTGATTTTTTTTTGATTGTTACATTCATATTCTGTTCTCTCTCTCTTTATCAGTTTTTGGTCCTGCTTTTAGGTATTCTCAAATCTTCCCATTCCACTGGTTTACTACTATTTCTGGCACCTTTATAGGCATTTCAGTTTGATCTAATACAACCCTTAACTTCCTTTGTTAACCACTATTGACTGCCTTTACTTTTGGGTTTTTTGTACCTTGAAGGAATGTGCAGTTGCTGCAAACTGTGATATATTTCTTTGAAGACTATCCATTGCGTCTGTACTGTCAGACCTTTTAATGTATTTTCACAATCCACGGCAGCCAATTTGCCCCTCATACCTTCATAATTTCCTTTTTTCAACATTAGCACCCTGGCTTCAGGTTGAACTACCTCACTTTCAAACATAACGTAAAATTCTATCATATATGGTCACTCATCCTGAAAGCATCTTTACTAACAAGATGATTAATTAGCCCTTTCTCGTTACCTAATACTAGATCTAAAATAGCCTGTTCTCTAGTCTCTTCCTCAGTATATTGCTCTGGAAAACTATTCGTAACACTCCAACGACTCGTCCTCCACAGCATTAGTGTTCATTAGATTTACCCTGTCTATCTGCAGATTGAAATCACCCATAATCACTGTATTACCCATTCTACATGTTTCTAATCTCTTGATTAATACCTTGCCCCACTCTGTCACGACTGCCTGTTGGCCTATAAGCAACTGCTACCAATGTTTGCTGCCCCTTGCTGTTTCGTAGCTCCATCCAAACACCACATTTTGTTCTTACGATCTGAGACCATCCCTTACTAATACACTAATCCAATCCCTTATTATCAGCGCAAAACCACCTCATGTTCCTGCTTTCCTTTCCTTCCCAAATGTTGAATCTTTTTGAATCTTCAGTTCCCGGTCTTGGTCACCCAATAGCCACGTTTCTGTAATGACAATTAGATCATACCCATTTACCTCTATCTGTGCCTTTAAGTAACCTACTTTGTTTCGAATGTTGCGTGCATTCAGGTAGAGTGCCCTTAACCTTGTCTTCTTAATATTATTCTGCATTGTAAACCTAGTTGAGGCTTGCCTTTATTTCGCCTACCTTCTGATGTTGCTGTCTACTTTTCTACCTCCTGTTTTAAGCTCTAGTTTCTTCCAATTTGAGCTCTGCCTCCGGTTCCCATCCCACTGACAAGATTGTTTAAACCCTCCCCAGCAGCGCTTTTCAATCTCCCCGTGAGGATATTAGTTCCAGTCCTGTGAAGCTGTGAAGCCCCGTTAATAGGCCACTCAAGGGCCTCAGTTGGCCTCTGGGCGTGAAGGCATCATTTGGCCTATCCTGCTCCCAGGAGAATCATAACCTGCAATCCTGACGTCAGGCTCTGTGGGAAATGATTCCTCCTTGATTCTCCAAGCCGGCACAACAAAACACGACTTCGGGAGGAGAATCGGCTCCAGCACAATGAGCCCGATTCCCACCTAGTTTCCTTCCACCATCGTTTGCTGGTAGATTCCGAGGCTCCCATTTGAACTTGATTGGTTTTGTGCCATTCGCTCACCATTTCCACTTGAATTCCACTCGTTTTCAGTGACTGTGGCCTGGGAATCAAAACCAACCCCGTTTTGTGATCCTGACCCCTGTGCAGGAACCCTTTTGGAAATTCTAGGTGTATGGACCTCGGGTGTAAACAATGGGACATTACACACTCAAATAATGTCTCTGGAAGACTATATGGGTTAAGCTGTTCTTAATTTGCTTAGAATACGGGGACCATTCTTTATTCCCTTCCTTCACATTGTTTCCGATAGTTTTCTGACTGTGCTGCTAACTTTTACTTCTTTTGCCTTGAACTGGAAAATTTCATCAACTTTTTCTCTCAACCCATCCGTCCCTGGGCTTCTCATTGCCGTCTCCGACACTTCCCTTTCCTTCCTCGACCATACAGCCTCTATTTCATGGATTTTCTCTCCACGAATATCTACTATAATCCGACTAACTCCCACAGCTACCTTGATTACCTTTCCTCCCACCCTAGAAAGACTCTATGCCATTATCCCAGTTTCTCCATCTCTATTCTATCTGTTCTGATGATGTTACCTTTCACACCAGTGCTTCAGAAATGTCGTCAGTATTCGTCATCCAGGGATTGCCCTCCACTGTGGTTAACAGGACCTTTCATCATGTCTATCCTATTTGCCGTGTTACTGCCTTCACCCATTCCCCTCCCAGCCAAAACCATCATAACGTTCCCCTTGTCCTCACTTTCCACCCCATTCGCCTCCACAATGAACACACCATCCTCCAACATTTCCACCATATCCGGTTAAGTCCAGCACTAAACATATATTTGGCTCCTCTTTTACCAACCTGTTCCCTGCACCCAGTCCACTCCTCAATTTCCCCCAATATCACATAATTTTCCCTGTCACATTCCCATGCAAGGGGAGGAGAGGTATCCAAGGCCCCAAACAATCATTCCCGGTGAAACAGTTTGCTGCACTATTTACCATTCAGTGTTAGTATTCAGTACGCATGGTGACATCTGCTGAACATTGGGACAGGAGCAAATGCAGATTGGGTGATTGCATTGCATGACTCCTCCGTTCAGTCTAACCCTAACCTTCTAGTCACTGATCACTTTAATTCTACATCCTACTCCAGTCTGACCTCTCTATAGCTGACCCCCTATCCTCTTCCATTGCAGCTCAATTTCGGATAGGTGTTTTATCGCATCTCGGATTCAACACTGAGATTAAAATATTCAGAAAATAAACACTTTCTCACCAGCCTTTGCTGTTACTGGGGGATGGTTACACCAGAGTCAGTCAGGGTGGAGGTGGTGTAGGGATTCCCTATTAATACACAGCTGGTGGGTTTACCCACCATTCTGTGTCACTTTTCCAGGCTGGTCTTTGCCAGATTTTCCAGGTTCCTCCCTCCTTCTGTAATCTGCTGTAAACATTTAAACCACCCACTTTTTAATCCTCTCCTTTTTCTTTGTCCCATTCGCCATATTTTTTGTCTTCGTATCTTTCCTGCCCTCCTACTGATCACTGTACTTCCCCATTGTTCTTTACTCTCCCAAACACGATTTTTCACAGACTCTATCATTGCTTTAAAACTGTTAATCTCCAATGTCGCCCAGTACTGGAGAAAGCCTATCAGATTGAATCGTTAACTCCCTTGCTATTTCCACAGATGCTGCCTGTCCTGCTGAGTGTTTCCTTTAGTTCTTCCACGGGATGTGTGTGCTGCTGGTAAGGCCAGCATTGATTGGTCATCACTTATTCCCCTCGACAACTGAGTTATTTGCAAGACCAGTTCAGAGGGCAGCTAAGAGTCAACCACATTGTGCTTGGACTGGAGTCACATGTAGTCCAGACCAAGTAAGGATGGCAGATTTCCTTCCCTAAAGGACATTAGTGAAGCAGATAATTTTTCACAATACAAATGCTAGTATCACCATTACCGAGACTAACTTTCAATTCCTGCTTTTTGTTGATCTGCTGACTTTATTAATTAAATTGATATTCAATTCCACCAACTGCCATGGTGGGATTTGAATCCATGTCCCCGGGGCATTAGCCTGCTCCTCTTGATTACTAGCTTAGTGGCACTACAACATATTTTCCTCTTCAACCTTGGCCTATTTTCAATCAAATTTACAGTAGTGTCAATATTTTGCTTTTAGTTTGATACAGATATCAACGGGTGACTGACATAGGTGGGGATAGGTGTTCCAGAGTTTTAACTGCATACACTAACGTTTTAATCCTTGACAGGTTCCCCGCCTGATGTCACCCTAACAGGCTTTTCTTCCAATTGGTCAGGGCGGAGTGTCGACCAGATCTTAGGAACTTGGCTGTCCAAATACTGACCCCGGGGTATGGGAGGAGCTGCCTGACATTGGGGTCTCCAAAGGCTAACTCTGGAGCGAGAGAGACTCTAGAAATTTCCGATCACTGGGTTGCCAATCCTGAAAGCAGGGTGGGGGGGGGGAGGGCTCCTATCCTAAAGTGTGATCTCCGGCCCGGGAAGGATTTCTCCTGGAGAATATGCTTTCCAAGAGATGACGTGTGTTCTGATCAAGGGAGAGGGGTCCAATCCTGGAGGGACTTCTGATCGTGGAAGGGCGGGTCTAATTCCGGGAGTGGGGTCCAATCTCGCCGTTCGGGGTCCAGTTCTGGTGGGGGATGGTTAGAATGGTAAAACCCGGCTTTCTTTGTACATGGTGTTCCACATGCAAATGTTCCCTTTGATAACAGGGAAAGCAGGCCGGCCAGAGTTAAACCTGTCAAACACATAAAATCAGAAATTTCCAGCATCAGTAAAATATTCCAATTGCCAACCTGCCTCCTTGGAACGTGGGTCTCCCCATCCCCTGTCACAGCTTCATTAAAACCAGAAATGGACGGGTCAGAGGTGGGTTGTGATCGGAGTTGAGATTTTTAACATTTTAACCACTGACGCGTCAGCAACTCACCTATTTGATGTGATAAAATCCTGCCCTTACTGTCTGGAAAATGTTGATCATTAATTTCCGGTCATTATTCCCTTGTCTCTCTTACAGTTAATTTAGTGGCGATTGTGATCCTGGCTCGGGGAAAATGCGGCCTTTCCACCTGCACAACTCGCTACCTGGTGGCCATGGCAACGGCAGATTTACTGGTCATTATCACTGAGGTCATATTGCTGTGGATCAGTACTTATTATTTCCCAGGTTCATTCCTGAAAATCACCCCTGTGTGTAGTGTTAACATTGTCCTGTTAGGTGCAGCGCTAGACTGTTCTGTCTGGCTCACCGTCACTTTCACCTTTGATCGATTTGTGACCATTTGTTGCCGGAAGCTGAAAACAAAATATTGCACTGCGAAAACTGCGGCTGTGGTTCTAGCAGCAACCTGCATTCTGCTCTGTTTAAAAAACATCCCCTACTGCTTTATTCTTGAACCTCTATGGATAATTGACAACGTACCATGGTTTTGTGTTATAAAAGCAAGCTATTATACTGATATTGGATTGGTGGGATTTGACTGGTTTAATAAGCTTTTAACCCCACTGCTCCCATTCGCTTTAATTCTGTTGCTCAACGCTCTGACAGCCAGACACATTTTAATGGCCAGTCGAGTCCGTAATGGACTGAGGGGTCAAAATAAGAGAGAGAATCGCAGTGACCCAGAGATGGAGAGCAGAAGGAAGTCTATGATTTTACTCTTCACCATAACAGGCAGCTTCATACTTCTATGGTTGGTGCATGTTATACATTTCTTATATTATAACATCACGGTATCCGTTCCCAAGGATCACAACAGTTCTGAATCTATATTTCGACAAGTCGGATGGATGTTGCGGATTTTAAGTTGCTGCACAAACACATTTATTTCTGGGGTGACTCAGTCCAAATTCAGAAAGCAGTTCAAGAGCGCGGTGAAATATCCAGTCACATCAATTATTCAACTAATGAATAAACAATACAACTGAGAGCAGCCCAGAGGCGGTTCCCTGTATCTCCAGTACATGAATGTAATATTTATCCACAATGGGAAAGAGGTGACTGACAGCGGGTTGACCCACAATACATTGGTAGGTTGGGGTCATGAAGAGACACTTGCCAAAGAGCAGTGCAGCAGGAGATAAAAGATGTTAGACAGCTTGATGACTGAAAAGCCACTGGTGTTGGGGTTGTCACACACACCAAAGGGCAGCCGGGCAGCGTGCCAGAAGTGTACAGTTGGATACCGGAAATACACAGAACGGGTTTGGCAAGGTGGATGGTTGCACATGGAAAAGAACAGTGCGCTGGTGGGCAAGAAATGACCTTTGGAGGACCGGACCGAAAAGGGGGAAGATTTGATTTGATTTAGAGATACAGCACTGAAACAGGCCCTTCGGCCCACCTAGTCTGTGCCGACCATTAACCACCCATTTACACTAATCCCATATTCCTACCACATCCTCACCTGTCCCTATATTCCTCTACCACCTACCTATACTAAGAGCAATTGAAAATGGCCAATTTACCTATCAACCTGCAAGACTTTTGGCTGTGGGAGGAAACCGGAGCACCCGAAAGAAAGCCACGCAGACACAGGGAGAACTTACAAACTCCACATAGGCAGTACCCAGAATTGAACGCGGGTCGCTGCAGCTGAGAGGCTGCGGTGCTAACCACTGCGCCACTGTGCCACAAAAAACAGGCAGTCAGAGTTCCCTCTGTAGAATATGAAGGGAAATCGCCATCACAGTCTCTCCTCAATCACCACTGGTTCCATTCTCAGTTCATCAGTGCTACTCAGCAAACAAAACATGGTCGGAGACCAGCAAAAGGCTGCAGATGGTGGAAAGCTTTTTGTGTCAGTCATTATTATTAATATTTCTCTCTCTCTCTCTCTCTCTCTCTCTCTCTCTCCCGCGCGTGCTCTCTATCCCTAAGTCAGACGGTGGTGTTGTTCTTGACGGTGGGAGCGTTCGTTCCAAAATATTTTCTGTATAGATTGATTCACAGCATGTCTTTCCCATTAGCAATACCAGCATTAATTACCGATCCTTAATTGCCGCTTGAGAAGATGATGCCCGGCCTTCTGTCTTGAACTAGCTGCTGTTCCCCCGGCAATGGAGCTCCCACAGATGTTACCATTGAGTGAGTTCCAGGATCTGGCTCAGTTGTACAGCCTTCCATGGTGGAATAGCCTGCCAACAATCTCTCTTTTATTCTCAGGAAATACTGGGCCACTTGCATGAGGGAATCTAAGGAATTGCCAGAAAGAAACGTAACATATTTTCTTTCAAAACTATTTTAAACAAACAAAACAATCTGCCTGCTGCATCTCGGAAGCCAGAAATTCCTCCAAGCGCTGTTGGAGAAGACGGATAATTTTGGCTCATTCCTGTCTCTTCACGGATTCTCTTTGTCAACAATAACGGCCTTGGCCTGTCTTGCTGTCTGTTAGCGGCCGCCACTTTGTGAGAGGCAAAGACAAAAAAAAAACAACAAATGAACTTCAAATGGGCCAAATTAAAATACTGACAATTCCCAATGAATGAAAGCAAACTGGAAGTTTTTAAACTAATAATATTTTTAGGAGCCACATGGGTTACACATTTACCCAAACCCCGCTTAATGTGACATTCGACCATGGGGTGAAGACATTATGGAACCCAGTTTCTCCGCTGCAGCCTCGTAATGATGGCCCACCGTACGGATGTGGCTCATCCTCTCAAGATGTTACTTATTCTCTGCATGCACTTTCCCTCTTTATGTAGTAATTTTGTGTGCATGCAGTTCCCCTATCCTTCTGCAAGAGGTGATATCTGCCGCAAACAGAAATTGGCACAGTCACATTGAAGGAATTCATTGAATAACCATCCACTGCATGAGAACGCAGTCTTATGCAGAGGTTCACTATTCTCTGGGAAAGGGACCATCTCCTCTCATCTAAACTAGACAGGGCCTTATAATTTTAAAATTCTGAGCCAGGGTCCTCCTGAACATATTTAATTGGAACCAACTCCACTGGAACGCATTCTATTTCCGTCATCACCTTGTGAACGTGGATCAGCTCACCCCTAAATCTATCCTTCTCTATAGTGTAGAGCCCCAATCCTTTCAGTATATCTTGATAAGCAAGATGCCTGAAAGTGTCAATCAGTCTCTTATGCATATTTATTACACTGGCTGCTCAAGTTGTGCTTTCAGCACGCTTGGCCAATTTTAATCTTTTCACCATTGCAGGCCATGCCTTCACACATCTCCGTCTCTCTCTCTCCCTCTCTCTCTTGTTCTCTTCATTTAAAACTTGTAAACCTCTGCCGCACTCTCTCCCAGGCCTTGGCATCCTTCCACATGTCTGGTACCCAGAATCATGCACTTTTCTCCAGATGAGGCCTAACCAGCGATTTGAATGAAGTGTTTGATTTTATCTCCTGATTTCTTTTTCATCAATCATCATTCACAGTAACAGGTTTGCTGATGTTTCTTTTCTCTAATTTCAATGATAATATCATTCGTATTTTTGTGTACTGCTGTCAATAATCCGTCAGTGTTGAGGAGCTCACAGTTGGTTGTTAAGAACACTATCTGGCAAAGGAAAGGAATGGGACGGGGCAAAATAACAGAGCTCAGTTACAGAATACTCGAGTCGGATAAAGTCTCAGAGTCCCATTCCTTGACTTGTGCTGAGATATTTCTGGCACAAAGACCAGAGGATGCAACTACACACACAAGTACACTCACACATACACACACGCAAACACACACATACAAACAAGCACACAAGTACACACGCAAACTCACAATCACACACACAAACTCACATACACACTCGCCTTTCCACATGCAAACACTCTCACACACATTCATATTCACACAGGCACACATAATTCCAAACATTCACACGCACTCACGCACATAGTTTCACATACACACACTCACACACAAGTACAAACGCACAGTCACATGCATAAACACCATCTCAAACACACACACACACAAACTAATTGAAACTCACCATGTCATCCTTATGAGCAATTAGACACGGGCAATAAATGTTGGCCTAGCACGCAACGCCCACAGCCCATTAAAGAATAACACCAAAGCACACACACATTCACACACACGCATATATATATATATATATATATATATACACACACACCCAAATACACACGAATGCACCCCCACCCCCCCACACACACATACACCACTGTGAGTCTTGAGGCAGTAGGAATTGGCTTCTTGTGGAAACAAGTGCTGATGAGAAGAGAAGGAAGGGAAATGAGGAGGAGAGGATGTTGGCGTTAATGTGATGTTAATGTGATAATCGTAGGCAGACACATCTACTGTGAGGTTGCAACTGCATCCAAGAAATGATTGATCATCATTCCTTGTTTATAATAACGGGAGCTAATCTGCTCAGTTTGGTGTTGTTACTACTGGTATACATAGAAAAAGCTGGAGGCCATTCAGGCCTCACGTTTGAACTGCCATTCAGTGACATCATAGCAGATCTGAATCTGAACTCCATAATCCACCTCAGAGTTCATATTCCTCAATCCACTTGACGAGAAAAAAAATCTATCCATCTCATGTTTAAAGTTCTTTATTACGCTCCAGCATTTCCTGATTTTTTTTCATGGGAGAGAATTACACACAGGAAATATTCTCAATGTGATGCACTGTTTGTTATCTCCCATCATCAATGGCCTGCCTTCGACTTTAAAGGTCTGCCCTTGAATCTAACACCAGCAGGAAAAGGCGAATGTCCGCACAATTCTTATTAATTCCTTTCATATCTGAAAATCTTTAATCAAAACCTATGCTACAGCCCTTCCTATCTCTGTAAACTCCTTCACTCCTACAACCTTCCCTATGTCTGTAATATCCTCCACTACTATAGCCCTCCCTATCTCTGTAATCCCTTCCACTCCAACAACGTCCCTTATGTCTGTAATCTCCTCCAACCCTGAAACCATCCCTATCTCTGTAATTTGTTGAGGCCCTGAGCTCTGGAATTCCCTCCAGCCCCTACACTCTCCATATCTCTTGAACACTCCTCCTGCCCCTCACTCTCCATATCTCTGAAAATGCCTCTTGCCCCTTCCTCTCCATATCTCTGAAAACTCCTCCAGCCCCTACACTCTCCATATCTCTGAAAACTCCTCTTGCCCCTACACTCTCCATATCTCGGAGAACTCCTCCTGCCCCTACACTCTCCATATCTCTGAAAACTCATCTAGCCCCTACACTCTCCATATCTCTGAAAACTCCTCCTGCCCCTCACTCTCCATATCGTTGAAAACTCCTCCAGCCACTACACTCTCCATATCTCTGAAAATTCCTCCTGCCCTCACTCTCCATATCTCTGAAAATTCCTCCTGCCCCTTACTCTCCATATCTCTGAAAAGTTCTCCAGCCTCTACACTCTCCATATCTCTGAAAAATCCTCCTGCCCCTACACTCTCCATATATCTGAAAACTCCTCCTGCCCCGACACTCTCCATATCTCTGCAACTTCCTGAAACCCCGACAATTTTACCTATTTCTGTAATATCCTTCAGCCCCTAAAGCGCTCCCTATCTCTGTAACCTCCTCCAGAAACTACATCTATATCGATTTCTCTAATCTCATCAGCCCTGAAAAAAATAATCCTACCTCTGTCATCTACGCCAACCTCTGCAACCCTCCCTATAGCTGCAATAACGTCTGAAAGAGATAACCCTGCCTATGTCAGGATAACCCAGTAACAAAGAGCAATTTACAACTTGTTGGTGTGACAGCAATGCTAGTGGCTTCCAAATATGAAGAAATGTATCCCCCAGAAATTGGTGACTTTGTCTATGTTACAGACAACACATACTCTACAGCTGCAATACGTGAGATGGAGAGGAAGATTCTTCAGAAGCTTAACTTTTCTCTTGGCAGGCCTCTTCCTCTGCACTTTCTGAGGCGGTCTTCAAAAATTGCAGGAGTAAGCTCTGAACACCACACTCTGGCTAAATATCAAATGGAACTCACCATAGTTGACTACGAGATGATTCATTATCTTCCATCCCAGATTGCTGCAGCTGCTTTTTGTCTTGCTCAGAAAGTCTTAAATGTTGGTGAATGTACACCTCTTCTGCAGCATTATATGACCTATAAAGAAGATGATCTTGTTCCAGTGATGGAGCACATTGCCTAGAATGTTGTGACAGTCAATCAAGGCCTCACTAAACATATGACTATTAAGAACAAGTATGCAAGCAGCAAGCAAATGAAAATCAGCAACCTTCAACAGATAAAGTCTGGTGTGGTGGTCAACCTTTCAAAGAACCTACTGCCCCGGAAATAGCTACCATACCTTTCTTTGAAAGGCAGCTTGTTCTTGTATAGTCTTGTCTGAGATGCTTGTCAGCACTATGTGCTACTGTAAATAAGAAATGTAGTTTCCATTATATCTACTATCTGAATTTTGTTCACGAATAAAACTGATTTTAAAAATGAAAAAAAATAAAATAAAATAAAAAAACTGGTCACTGCATTATAGGAAGGATGTGGAAGATTTGGAAAAGGTGCAGAGGAGATTTACTAGGATGTTGCCTGGTATGGAGGGAAGGTCTTACGAGGAAAGGCTGAGGGACTTGAGGTTGTTTTCGTTGGAGAGAAGGAGGAGAAGAGGTGACTTAATAGAGACATAT
Source organism: Heterodontus francisci (assembly GCF_036365525.1). Lineage (NCBI taxonomy): Eukaryota > Metazoa > Chordata > Chondrichthyes > Heterodontiformes > Heterodontidae > Heterodontus > Heterodontus francisci. The sequence continues at coordinate 5,251,799 of NW_027140442.1, forward strand.
AAGATAATCAGAGGGTTGGACAGGGTGGATAGTGAGAGCCTTTTTCCTCGAATGGTGATGGCAAACACGAGGGGACATAGTTTTAAGGTGAGGGGTGATAGATATAGGACAGATGTCAGAGGTAGTTTCTTTACACAGAGAGTAGTAGGGGCGTGGAACGCCCTGCCTGCAGCAGTAGTGGACTCTCCAACGTTAAGGCATTTAAGTGGTCATTGGATAGACATATGGATGAAAATGGAATAGTGTAGGTCAGATGGTTTCACAGGTCGGCGCAACATCGAGGGCTGAAGGGCCTGTACTGCGCTGTAATGTTCTATGTTCTATGTTCTATGTCTCTGACCACCTCCACTCACTACAGCTGATCCCTATCTTGGTAACATTCTGTAGTTACTACAAGCCTCGCTATTCCTGGAAGATCCTCTAATCCCTACAAGACCTCTCCGTCTCTGTAACCTCCTCAAGACTCCACAAACCTTACTGTCTATGTAATCTCCAGTAGCCCCTACAATCCGCAGTACTTCTGAAAACTCCTCCAGCCCCTACAACCCTCATAACTCTGTAACCTCCACCAGACCATGCAGACCTCTGAATATCGGTAACCTCTTCCAACGCCACCCCAGCTCTGCAAAATCCTCCAGCCTCAGAAAACCTCCCTATCTCTGTGACCTCTTGCAGCCACTCAACCATCCCTGTTTCTGTAACTTCTCCAGCCACTAAATAAGTGCCTATCTCTGTAGCATTCTCCAAACGACCGAAATAGTTTAACCCAAGCTATCCCATCAATTCTCATTAATATCTCCACAACTTTCATCAAATCAGCCCTGATTCACCGAAAGAGAGTGAGAGAGAGAGCGAGAGAGAGAGAGAGAGAGAGAGAGAGAGAGAGACACTGGCAGCTCCCGTATGTGTAAGGCCTCTCTGTTCCTGCACCCATTTTATCATTGTACAATTTTGTTTAGATTGCCTCTCCCAGTCTTCCTTCCAAAATTCATCACTTCACATTTCTCAGCATTTAAGTTAACCTGCCATGCGTCTGTCCAATTCACCAGACTGCCAATAGCTTCCTGAAGTCTTTACTATTCTCTTCCCTCTTTAGTACATTTCCAGCTTCAGCTGTCCCAGGTGAAGACGCCTCCCCCAACCAGAAGACCGGAAGACTGTAAGACCAAGTGTGCAGGCAGAGACTGTTTCAAGTGTGCTGTGTGCACCACCTCCAGAAAGTAAAAGAAAGTCATCCCTCACAACCTATCTTTCCCTCTCCTCTGTTTCCTCAGCCTCTTCTCTAACCTGTTGTTTGTTTGTTTGTTTGTTTAGTGCATCTTAAAGTTATTTTCAAGCCTGCAATTTGGGGTGGGTTTAGCTCTTAGACCCATGGCAAGCCCTTCAACACAGGTGGTGGGGCCGTCTACTACCTATGCAGCTGCAGCCTCTGTGGCTGCCCACGTGGCCCCGTCACCCTTTAAATTAATAAAGAACAAAGAACAAAGAAAATTACAGCACAGGAACAGGCCCTTCGACCCTCCAAGCCTACGTCGATCCAAATCCTCTATCTAAACCTGTAGCCTATTTTCTAAGGTTCTCTATCTCTTTACTTCCTGCCCATTCATGTATCTGTCTAGATACATCTGAAAAGACGCTTTCGTGCCCGCGTCTACCACCTCCACTGGTAATGCATTCCATGCACCCACCACCCTCTGCGTAAAGAACTTTCCACGCATATCCCCCCTAAACTTTTCCCCTTTCACTTTGAACTCGTGTCCCCTTGTAATTGAATCCCCCACTCTGGCAAAAAGCTTCTTGCTATCCACCCTGTCTATACCTCTCATGGTTTTGTACACCTCAATCAGGTCCCCCCTCAACCTCCGTATTTCTAATGAAAATAATCCTAATCTACTCAACCTCTCTTCATAGCTAGCGCCCTCCATACCAGGCAACATCCTGGTGAACCTCCTCCGCACCCTCTCCAAAGCATCCACATCCTTTTGGTAATGTGGTGACCAGAACTGCACGCAGTATTCCAAATGTGGCCGAACCAAAGTCCTATACAACTGTAACATGACCTGCCAACTCTTGTACTCAATGCCCCGTCCGATGAAGGAAAGCATGCCGTATGCCTTCTTGACCACTCTATTTACCTGCGTTGCCACCTTCAGGGAACAATGGACCTGAACACCCAAATCTCTCTGTACATTAATTTTCCCCAGGACTTTTCCATTTACTGTATAGTTCACTCTTGAATTGGATCTTCCAAAATGCATCACCTCGCGTTTGCCCTGATTGAATTCCATCTGCCATTTCTCTGCCCAACACTCCAGTCTATCTATATTCTGCTGTATTCTCTGACAGTCCCCTTCAGTATCTGCTACTCCACCAATCTTAGTGTCATCTGCAAACTTGCTAATCAGACCACCTATACATTCCTCCAAATCATTTATGTATATCACAAACAACAGTGGTCCCAGCACGGATCCCTGTGGAACACCACTGGTCACACGTCTCCATTTTGAGAAACTCCTTTCCACTGCTACTCTCTGTCTCCTGTTGCCCAGCGAGTTCTTTATCCATCCAGCTAGTACACCTTGGACCCCATGCGCCTTCACTTTCTCCATCAGCCTACCATGGGGAACCTTATAAAACGCCTTACTGAAGTCCATGTATATGACATCTGCAGCCCTTCCCTCATCAATCAACTTTGTCACTTCCTCTAAGAATTTTATTAAGTTGGTAAGACATGACCTTCCCTGCACAAAACCATGTTGCCTATCACTGATAAGCCCATTTTCTTCCAAATGGGAATAGATCCTATCCCTCAGTATCTTCTCCAGCAGCTTCCCTACCACTGACGTCAGACTCACCGGTCTATAGTTACCTGGGTTTTCCCTGCTACCCTTCTTAAGCAAGGGGACAACATTAGCAATTCACCAGTCCTCCGGGACCTCACCCGAGTTTAAGGATGTTGCAAAGATATCTGTTAAGGCACCAACTATTTCCTCTCTCGCTTCCCACAGTAACCTAGGATAGATCCCATCCGGACCTGGGGACTTGTCCACCTTAATGCCTTTTAGAATACCCAACACTTCCTCCCTCCTTATGCCAACTTGACCTAGAGTAATCAAACATCTCTCCCTAACCTCAACATCCGTCATGTCCCTCTCCTCGGTGAATACCGATGCAAAGTACTCGTTTAGAATCTCACCCATTTTCTCTGACTGCACGCATAACTTTCCTCCTTTGTCCTTGAGTGGTCCAATCCTTTCTCTAGTTATCCTCTTGCTCCGTATATATGAATAAAAGCCTTTGAGATTTTCCTTAACCCTGTTTGCTAAAGATATTTCATGACCCCTTTTAGCCCTCTTAATTCCTCGTTTCAGATTGCGCCTACAATCCCGATATTCTTTCAAAGCTTCGTCTTTCTTCAGCCGCCTAGACCTTATGTGTGCTTCCTTTTTCCTCTTAGCTAGTCTCAAAATTTCACTTGTCATCCATGGTTCCCTAATCTTGCCATTTCTATCCCTCATTTTCACAGGAACATGTCTCTCCTGCACGCTAATCAACCTCTCTTTAAAAGCCTCCCACATATCACATGTGGATTTACCTTCAAACAGCTGCTCCCAATCTACATTCCCCAGCTCCTGCCGAATTTTGGTATAGTTGGCCTTCCCAAAATTTAGCACCCTTCCTTTAGGACCACTCTCATCTTTGTCCATGAGTATTCTAAAACTTGCGGAATTGTGATCACGATTCCCAAAGTAGTCCCCTACTGAAAGGTCAACCACCTGGCTCGGCTCATTTCCCAACACCAGGTCCAGTATGGCCCCTTCCCGAGTTGGACTATTTACATACTGCTCAAGAAAACCTTCCTGGATGCTCCTTACAAATTCTGCTCCATCTAGACCTCTAACATTAAGTGAATCCCAGTCAATGTTGGGAAAATTAAAATCTCCTATCCCCACCACCTGTTGCTCCTACAGCTTTCCATAATCTGTTTACATATTTGTACCTCTATCTCACGCTCGCTGTTGGGAGGCCTGTAGTACAGCCCCTGCAATGTTACCGCACCTTTCCTATTTCTGAGTTCTGCCCATATTGCCTCACTGCTCGAGTCCTCCATAGTGCCTTCCTTCAGCACAGCTGTGATATCCTCTTTGACCAGTAATGCAACTCCTCCACCCCTTTTATCTCCCTCACCATCACGGATCCGGAGGGAATGGGCTTCCTGGTCCGTACTCGTTACAGTGCGTTGTTCTCTCCGGATCCGTCCAGCGAGGATGCGCGTAGAGTTTTGTTGCAGGACCTGCTGCAGGTCCTCCCAGAGGGCGCCGAAGGATTGGAGGCTCCGCTTATGTTGGAGGAGCTGACTGGCGCCCTCCACCAACTCTCAAGGGACCAATCACCAGGGCTGGATGGGTTGACCGTGGAGTTCCTGAGGGCGTTCTGGGGCGTCCTGGGGGACGATTATGCGCGAGTCCTTGGGGAAATCCTCGCGACCGGGGAGATGCCCCTCTCGTGGCGCACGGCGGTCATCGTCCTGCTGCCGAAGAGGGGCGACCTCTGCCTGCTTAAAAACTGGCGTCCGGTCTCCCTCCTCAGCACGGATTATAAGATCTTTGCCCGGGCTATGTCTACCCACCTGGTCTCGGTGCTGGCCCACATGATCTACCCCGACCAGTCCTACACGGTCCCGGGCCGGTCCATCCAGGACGACATCCACCTGGTCCGGGACTTCATCCATCTTTCCCAGAGGACTGGTCTGTCAGTCGCCTTTCTCTCCCTCGATCGGGAGAAGGCGTTCAACAGGGTGGATCACGATTACCTTTTCGGGACTCTGTGCGCTTTCGGACTCGGGCCGCTTTTTGTGGCCCGGGTCCGACTTTTATACGGCGCCGCACTTTGTCTCGTCAAAGTTAACGGCTCCTTGACGGCGCCCCTTCGCTTTGGGAGAGGAGTGCTTCAGGGATGCCCCATGTCCGGCCAATTGTATACCATCAGCGTGGAGCCTTTCCTGTGCCTGCTTCGCAGGAGGTTGACGGAATTGGCTCTGCGCGTGCTGGCCATGCGGGTCGTCCTCTCGGCTTACGCCTACGACGTGCTCCTCGCAATCACAGATCCCATTGACTTGCGGAGGATGCGCGACTGCCAGCAGACCTTTTCTGCCGCGTCCTCCGCGAAGATCAATTGGGAGAAATGTTCCGGACTCCTGGTTGGTCAGTGGCGGGTGGACTCCCTGCCGGAGGAGATGACAGCTTTTGTGTGGAGCACCACGCATCTCCTCTATCTGGGAGTCCACCTTAGCCCCGCTGAGGATGCCTGGCAGGAGTTGGAGGCGAAAGTCACCGCTCGGCTGGGGCGCTGGACAGGACTGCTCCGAGTGCTTTCCTACAGGGGCCGAGCGTTGGTCATATACAAACTGGTGGCCTCCATGCGGTGGTAACGGTTGGTCACTTTGGCCCCGCCCCCTGTATTTGCCACCAAGATCCAGAAGAAACTCGTCGATTTCTTCTGGGGCAAGAGGAAACACTGGGTCTCTGCCGCTATCCTGAGCCTCCCGATCGAGGAGGGCAGTCAGTCGCTGGTGTGCGTCCGCACCCAGGTTGCGACTCTCCGCCTTCAGACCCTGCAGAGATACCTGTACGTCGAGCGACCTCCCAGATGGTGTGCGCTGGCGACGTATTTTTTCCGCCAGTGTCACTGCCTTCAAGACGACACGCAGCTCCCGGTGGCGTCCGTTAGCCGCGCCTCTCTGAGGGAGTTGCCTGTCTTTTACCGGGATCTTTTCCGAGTCTGGAACATGGTTGCCTCCAGTCAGGGCGCTCCCCCGCCGGCGGAGGAGAGCGCCTCGGCTGTCCGGGCGGCCGACTCTGGGGACGGTCCGGCGGGCGGAGGAGTAGCCAAAACCCCCGGGACTCACCTCACTGCGGGTGGCGAGGGGGCTCGGGAGTGCTTAGCGATCCCGGCCGAGCTGACCCCCGCTCGGCCGGAACTGCTCATCGGACCCAGGCCCCGTAACCCGCCTCGGGAGCCGGTCCCACACAATCCGAGCCGCCTCTCAGAAATGCCCTCCGTGCCATCCCAATCGGCGCGGAGGGGTTTCCTGTACAGGCTGCTCCTGCACACTCTCCACTTCCTCGCCCTCGTCAGCCCGCCGGACACACCCTGGCGGTCCGCGTTGCCATCTGGCCGCGAGGGGAAACCCCGATGGAGGTCTCTCTACGCGGGAGTCTTCACCCTTTACATCGGGGACCTGGGGTGGAGGGTGTTGCACAGAGCAGTCCCGTGCAATAGGCTTTTAAGTAGGTTCACGGACTCCCAGGCCACCTGTACTTTCTTCAGCCTGGACGAGTCCGTGTTCCACATTTATACAGAGTGTGCGAGGTTGCAGCCCCTATTTGAGTATCTGAAGGGGCTGCACCTCAAATTCTGGCTGCACTTCAGTCCCACGCTCCTGATCTTTGGGCACCCGGTGCGGAGGGGCTTGGGCCGGGAGGAGGATCTCCTCGTCGGTCTGGTCCTGGGCCTGGCCAAGGTGGCAATTCACAGGTCCAGGTTGCGGGCCGTCGATGGGTCCGTCCTCCCCGATTGCCTGCCCCTCTTCCGCGGTTACGTTCGCGCCCGGGTGTCCATGGAAAAGGAGCATGCGGTGTCTGCCGGTACGCTTGAGGCCTTCCGCGACCGGTGGGCACCGCAGGGACTGGAGTGCATTGTCGACGCCTAGAATGGCATTTTAATTTGAGTTTTTTGTTTATTTATCTGGTTTTAATAAAGTTATTTTAAAAATATAAGTGTGTATATAAAGGGGGCCTGAGGAATAAAGGCCCCCTCGACATAAAAAATATATAAAAGGGGCCTGGGGTATAAAGGTCACCTTAAATAAAAAAATAAAAAAAACGGGGTTAAAAAAAAACGGGGGTTCGATACAGAGTTAAGCTCCAAAAAAAAAAGACGGGGAACAAAAAAAAGGCTCATTCTATCCAATGTCCCGCCCTTCATTCCTGGTGAGCTCCTCCTTCCCCACCTGCACCATCTGGGGGAGGTAAAGACGGGGCTCACCCCAGTCCCGCTCGGTTTTCGGGAGAACAGCCTCCGACACGTGTACTCCTTCCGCCGCCAGTTATTCATGCAGCTGGCGCGGGAGGAGGTGACAGAAGGACACTTTAATGTAGAATTCCAGGGGACGGCATACCGCATCTTCTGGACCTTGGATGGGGTGCGGTGCCATGTCTGTAAGGGGGTGGGGCAGCATCCACCTGGATCAGGAACTGATCTTTCCCAGAGGACTGGTCAGTCGGTCGCCTTTCTCTCCCTCGATCTGGAGAAGGCGTTCGACAGGATGGATCACAAATACCTTTACGGGACTCAGCGCGCTTTCGGACTCGGGCCACATTTCGTGGCGCGGGTCTGACGTTTATACGCCGCCGCAGAGTGTCTAGTGAAAGTTAGCGGGGCCTTGACGGCCCCCCTTCGCTTTGGAAGAGTAGTGCGTCAGGGATGCGCCATGTCCGGCCAATTGTATACCATCTGCGTGGAGCCCTTCCTGTGCCTGCTTCGCAGGAGGTTGACGTGATTGGCTCTGCGCGAGCCGGCCATGCGGGTCGTTCTCTCAGATGGAGGGATAGAGAGAGAGAGACAGAGAGAGAGGGAGAGACAGAGAGGTAAAGACAGATGGATAGACAGAGAGACAGAGAGAGATGGAAGGAGAGAGAGGGAGAAACAACAGGGAAAGGCAGATGGAGGGACAGAGAGAGAGGCAGAGACAGAGATAGAAGGAGAGAGATGGATTGACAGGGAGGCAAGGACATATGGAGGGATAGAGAAAGACAGATGGAGGGACAGAGAGAGAGACAGAGAGAGAAGGAGAGAGATGGAGTGTCGCGAAGGAGGGACAGAGAGAGAGTAGGAGAGAGAGGGAGTGACAGTTAGGGAAGACAGATGGAGGGATAGAGAGATAGATACAGAGAGAGAAGGAGAGAGAAGGAGTGACAGGTAGGAAAAGACAGATGGAAGGACAGAGAGAGAGAGAGACAGAGAGAAGGAGAGAAAGGGAGTGACAGGGAGGGAATGTCAGATGGAGGGACAGAGAGAGAGATGGAAAAGAGAGAATAGGAGAGAGATGGAGTGACAGGGAGGGAAAGACCGATGGAGGGTCAGAGTGAGAGACAGAGAGAAAATGAGAGAGATGGAGTGACAGGGAGGGAAAGACAGATGGAGAGACAGAGAGAAGGAGAGAGAGGGAGTGATAGGGAGGGAAAGACAGATGGAGAGACAGAGATAGGAGAAACAGGGAAAGACATGAGGGAGAGACGGATGGTGGGACAGAAAGAGAGAGAAGGAGAGGGAGGGAGTAACAGCGAGGCAAAGACTGATGGAGGATCAGAGAGAAGAGAGAGACAGAGAGAGAAGGATATAGTTGGTTGCCAGGGAGGGAGAGATAGATGGAGGGACAGAGAGAGAGAAACAGAGATGGAAGGAGAGAGAGGTAGTGTCAGGGAGGGAAAGGTAGATGGAGGGATAGAGAGAGAGACAGAGATAGAAGGCGAGAGAGGGAGTGGCGGCGGTGGGAGGCTGATGGAGAGACAGAGACTGAAGGAGAGAGACGAATTGACAGGGAGGGAAAGACAGATGGAGGGAAATGGTGTGACAGGGATGGAAAGACAGATGGAGGGACAGAGAGAGAGAGACAGAGAGAAAGAGGCAGTAATAGAGAGGCAGACAGATGTAGAGGGGAGGATACAGAGACAGAGAGAGAGAGAGATCGAGAGAGAGAAAGGCAGTTATGGTGTGAGAGAGACACAAATAGAGTCATGGACAGAGGCACAGAGAGAGAGAGAGAGACAGAGACAGAGACACAGAGAGAGAAACAGAGAGAGGGAGCGGCAGTGAGAGAGAGAGAGACAGAGACAGTGATAGCGAAAGACAACGAGAGCTAGAGGGGGGAGAGAGAGCTAGAGGGGGGAGGGACAGGTAGAGTGGGAGAGGGTGGGAGAGGGTGGGAGAGGGAGATCGGTTGGAGAGGGACAGATAGAGGGAGAGGGTGATCGAGGGGAGAGGGACAGATAGAGGGAGAGAAGATCGAGGGGAGAGGGACAGATAGAGGGAGAGGGAGATCGAGGGGAGAGGGACAGATAGAGGGAGAGGGAGATCGAGGGGGAGGGACAGATATAGGGAGATGGACAGATAGAGGGGAGAGTGAGATAGAGGGAGAGGGACAGATAGAGAGGGAGAGTGAGATAGAGGGGGAGAGTGAGATAGAGGGGGAGTGTGAGATAGAGGGAGTGAGTTAGGTAGAGGGGTAAAGGGAGATAGAGGGGGAGAGAGAGATGGGGAAGAAGGTGGTGACCCTGTGGAATTCTCTACTGCAGAAGGCAGTGGAGGCAAAGTCATTAAATATATTCAAGGAGGAGAGAGATATATTTCTTAGTGTCAAAGGGATCAAGGGCTATGGGGAGAAAGTGGGAACAGGGTACTGAATTCGACCATCGGCCATGATTTTTATTGAATGGCAGAGCAGACCCGAGGGGCCGAATGGCCTGCTCCTGCTCCTATTTTCTATATTTCTATAAGAGAGGCTGACTGAGAGAAGGAGTGATAGAGAGAGGAGGTGAAGCAGAGAGAGAAGGAGAGATGGAGATGCAGAGAGGTGACCCTGAGATTCCCTTTCTCTCACACACACAAACAAGCAGACACACACATAAAGGGACACATAGAGATACACACATACAGAGACACACACACACACACAGAAACACAGTCACACACAGAGACACACACAGTCGCACACACAGACACAGAGACAGACACAGACACGCACAGTCACACACAGTCACACGCAGTCACACACACAGAGACACGCACAGTCACACAGAGAGACACACACAGTCATACACACAGACAGATTTTACAATCCACACTGATGACAGTAAAAATGGCCAACAGAACCTCAGTATGAATCCCCAGGGTCTGCCCAGTCCTGTGAGAGACAGAGAGAGAGATAGGGAGTGACGGAGAGAGACAGTGGAAGAAGGAGGACAAAATAGCTTGTAGGAGAAACGTTACATTTATTTGTGTTCTACAGATTTTATTCAAAGTTGAAAGGGACTGGATACTGAAAAAACTGTCAGCACAACAACAATAACCCTGAGAGACTTTAGAAGTGAGGGAAGGGGAAATACTTTACAATTCAGACCGATGTCTGCAAAAATCCCCAAACAGAACCTCAGTAACAATGTTTGATATTTTCAAACTGCAGGGAAAGAATTAAAGGTTTAAAGTTAACTGAGAGATGGCTGAAAGCATTGCTGTGCTGGCATGAACATATCAATGGACTGGAATAGTCAGGAAGGTCCTGTCCTGGGATTAATATATCAATGGACAGGCCCCCTCCCCCGCCCCTGAAGCAGGAGATTGAGATACAGCACAACATGTCAGAGGCTCAAGGGGTGGAGTTTGCAAACAGATCACTCAGGATGTAACTGGGTAGGAAGATCTAATTTCTATTCACAAAACCCACCTTTCACTCTCTCTCTACAGAGATTCCCCAGTTTGGTTCAATGTGTGTGTCTGTGTATCTGTGTGTGTGTGTGCTCTCTCTGTCTCAATCTGGTTTATAACTATGATTTGATCGTATTTGAATATTGCTGATTGTGTAACTGAGAGAGGAAACCCTGGGATATTGCGATGCTATTTTGTTGAAATATGTCCTCGCTTTGTATTTTAATCCAATTTTTTTCTCCTTCTTTCCCCTGAGGAATTTTCATTCTGAAAACTGCACCGTGAAGGTGAAAAGAGGGAAAGTTTGGGACGAGGAATCCCTGGACAGGAGCTTCCTCCAGAGGGGACGGACTGAGGCCCTGTCCACAGGCTGCACCCAAAAGGCCCACGTGAGTTGTATCTGTTTATTAGCCCGAGGTTCAATTTCCTCTCTGGGGCCCACCTCGCAAGACTCTCTCTCTCTCTCTATCTGTCTCTCTGAATGAGGGTAACAGGAGGGAGAGAGATGCAGGAGAGTGTGGGAAACATGGAGGAAATCAGAGGGTGAGAGGAGGGGTATCCAGCTGTTATCAGAATGCTGTTTGTGGGATCTTGCTGTGCACCAATGACCTGCAGCTTTTCCAACATTGCAACAGTGATGACCACTTTAAAAAAATAACTCATTCAGGGTGAAAAGCTTGGAATTAAGTCACAAATGTGATAGTTTCTAAAGGCTTGTTATAATTCTAGAATAATCCGTGTGCTGTGGGCAATGTTTTGAATCTTTACTGTTAAATACGATGGACGGAGTTATTTTGTTTAACACTGCCTTTTAATCAATTTTCTCTCTTTCACTCTTGCCTTCAGGAATTTTCATTCTGAAAACTGCATCGTGAAGATGAAAAGAGGGAATGTTTGGGACGAGGAATCCTTGGACAGGAGATTCCTCCCGAGGGGACGGACTGAGGCATTGTCCACAGGCTGCAACCAAAGGGCCCACGTGAGTTCTGTCTGTTTATTAGCCCGAGGTTTAATTTCCTCTCTGGGGCCCTGGGTTAACTAGCTCCTGTTGGATTGGGGTCTGGAGTTCTAAACAGGTTGAAGCCTAGGGTTAAAGGAGCAGTTCCAGGAGGGAGTCCCTTTTGCCACTTGCTCCTTCCAGCCCTCAGTCTGTGAGGTTTGCTGATGTTTTGGGCAATGCTATGAAACTTGGTGAAATAAGATGCACGATGCCCATTTTAATTCATTTTACTGTAGTTGTGAGGTTAGCTGTCCCTCTGTCTCCACATTCTTTCCCTGTGTCTCTATCTCCCCCCGTGCTTTCTCTTCTCTGTCTCGGTTTCACACTCTCCTTCTCCATTTGAACCTTTAATAAATAAAAATAACATACCACACACAGCAATGTGATTTGCCGTTATTTGAAATGGTGAGACAGCATTAGCAGCTTGTTCCCAGTTTAAAGAGGGAGTTTCGCCATTTCCAGGGACTGAAATCTGGCTATTAGCACATTGCTGATTGTGGGATCTTGCTGTGCATCTAGTGGCCTGCCGCATTTCCTACATGACAACAATGAGGACACTTTAAAATACAGTTTCCAGAGGGTCTGAGTGTGGATTCCTCTGTGTTTTTACAAGAATTTTACAACAATTACAAGAGCTGAACGTGAAGCTGCAGAAAGGCTGGTTATAAGTTTAAAGATGGAGTTTAGAATTTTCTGAGGACTGTGATGGGATATCTGACTGTGATCACATTGTGGGATCCTGCTGTGCATACATACCCTCCACTAATTCCTACAGTACAACACTGAGGCAGAAACAGATGGAGAGAAAAAGAGCGAGAGTGAGAAACAGCTGGAGGTGGCAGGTTAAACGGAGAGAGAGAGAGAGAGACAGGCAGAGTGTGGGTGAGGGAGGGTAGGCAGAGAAAGATGGAGAAAGACAGAGAGAGAGAGAGAAAGGAATCCACAATAAAATCCTTGGTTAACTGAATATTGAAGTGTCACCATTGCTGGGATCTTGCTGTGCACAGCTTGCCTGCAGAATTCCCTGCATTGTAACAGTGACAACATTTTAGAAGTGAATTTATTGTGTGTAAAACTCTCCTGAAGACCTGGAATTAAAGTCCTGAGCTTGAAGCCGGTATAATTCCCGAATATTCCTGGTGTTTTGGGCAGTGCCGTGAATTTGAGGGTGAAATGAAATGTGCAGCAGCCATTTGAATTGAGAGTGGTGTTCTGAGAGTGGATTTTTCTGTCTCTCTCTCTCTCCATCTGTCTCTCTGAATGAGAGTAACAGGAGGGAGTGAGACGCAGGAGATTGAGGGAAACATGGAGGGTATGAGAGGGGTCGCCAGTTGTTATCTCCCTGCAGCTTGTGGGATCTTGCTCTGCACAAATGGCTAGTTCCCAGTTTAAAGAGGGAGTTTCGCCCATTCTGGGGACCGAGGGGAAATCTAGATATTGTCACATTGCTGCTTGTGGGATATTACGATGCATCTAGTGCCCTGCAGCATTTCCTACATTCCAACAATGAGGACACTTTAACATTCAGCTTCCTGAGGGTCTGAGTGTGGATTTCTCTGTTTTCTCTCCATCTTCCTCTGCTTTTCTCTCCCCCCGCACTTTCTCTATTTTAACCATTCATCAATAGGAGCCACAATGTGACGTGTGGTTATTTTAAACGATGACAGAAACACTTCAGAGGACGTTTAAATCCAGATTAAATCCGAGATCGAGAGAAAAAGAAACAGATATGGATGGGATGTGTGGGAGGGAGCAGCAGAAAGACAGGGAGAGGGGTGTTTGAGATTTTCAAACTGCAGGAACGTTCCTCCCTCTGGGATCTCGAAACTTACATCACTAAAAACAGATTACCTGCATATTGTCATATTGTTGCCTTCGGGATCTTGCTGTGCACAGATTGTCTGCAGGTTTCTTGCATTGAAACATTGAGGACAATTTAAAAATTAATTCATTGAGTGTCAACTGCTCCTTCGGGGAACATGAAAATGTATAAAGGCTTGTGAAACATTTAAAGATGGGGTTTATCATTTTCTGAGAACTGTGATGGGATATCTGGCTATGATCACATTGTGGGAGCCTGCTGTGCATACATTCCCTTCATCAATTCCTACATTACAACACTGTGGCAGGAACAGTTGGAGAGAAAAAGAGGGAGAGTGAGGAATAGCTGGAGGTGGCAGGTTAAACGGAGAGAGAGAGAGAGAAAGAGTAATCCACACTCAAAACATTGGTAGACTGAATGTTGAAGTGTCACCATTGCTGGGATCTTGCTGTACACAGCTTGCCTGTAGAATTCTCTGCATTGTAACAGTGACTACATTTTAGAAATGAATTCATTGTGTGTAAAGCTCTCCTGAAGGGATGGAATTAAAGTCCTGAGCTTGAAGCCAGTCTAATTCTCGAGTGATGCTGGTGTTTTGGGCAGAGCTGTGAATTTGAGGGTGAAATGAATTTTAGATTTAGATTTAGATATACAGCACTGAAACAGGCCCTTCGGCCCACCGAACCTGTGCCGACCATTATCCACCCATTTTGCTAATCCTACACTAATCCCATATTCCGACCACATCCTCACCTGTCCCTATATTCCCCTACTACCTACACTAATGGCAATTTGTGATGGCCAATTCACCTATCAACCTGCAAATCTTTTGGCTGTGGGAGGAAACCGGAGCACCCGGAGGAAACCCAAGCAGACACAGGGAGAACTTGCAAACTGCACACAAGCAGTACCCAGAATTGAACCAGGGTCACTGGAGCTGTGAGGCAGCGGTGCTAAGTACTGCGCCGCCCTAAATTGTGGGATCTTGCTGTGCACATATGGCATGCAGTGCTTCCAACATTGCAATAGTGACGAGCACTTAAACAGTTCACTGAATGTCAAATATTCCCGATTCAAACAATTCATTTTACTGAGTTTCGCATTCTATCTCTATCTTTCTCCAGCTTTCCTTCCCTCTGTCTCTCGATTTAAACCTTTAATAGTTAAAAACACGCACAGCTGTGTGATTTGTTGTTGTTTTAAATGGTGAAACAGAAATATTTCATAGCGATTTTCAGTCAAGATTACATATGAGATAGAGGGACAAAAACAGATATGGACTGAGAGATACAGAGACAGGGCAGAGATACAGAGACAGGGAGAGAGATACAGAGACGGGGAGAGAGAAACAGGGACAGACACACAGACACACACAGAGGTGGAGGTTGCTGTCTGAACCCTTTTACCCTTTGGTTTATTAACTGTGATTGATCTGTATTTGGGTGTTGCTGAGAGAGTGTCTGTGTCACTGAGGGCAATTCCTGGGCTCTTGCTGTACTATTTTGCTCAACAATGCCTTTTAATCAATTGTGGGATCCTGCTGTGCATGCATTCCCTGCATCAATTCCTACATTACAACACTGAGGCAGACACAGATGGAGCGAAAAAGAGGGAGAGTGAGAAACAGCTAGAGATGGCAGGTTAAACAGAGAGAGAGAGCGAGAGAAAGAGAGACAGGTGGAGTGTGTGCGAGGGAGGGAAGGCAGGGAAAGATGGACAGAGACACAGAGAGAGAGAGAGAGAAATCTACACTCAAAACCTTGGTAAACTGAGAATTGAAGTGTCACCATTGCTGAGATTTTGCTGTGCACTAAAAGCATATTACCTGCATATCAGATTGCTTCCTGTTGGATCTTGCTGTGCGCACACTGCCTGCAGGTTTCCTGCATTGCAACAGTGAGGACCACTTTCAAAATTAATTCATTGAGTGTCAACTGCTCCTGAGGGCCAATAATGACAAGAGCTGAACGTGAAGCTGTATAAAGTCTTGTTATAAGTTTAAAGATGGAGTTTAACATTTTCTGAGGACTGTGATGGGATATCTGGCTACGATCACACTGTGAGATCCTGCTGGGAATACATTCCCTGCATTAATTCCTACATTACAACACTGAGGCAGAAACAGATGGAGAGGTAAAGAGAGAGAGTAGGGAACAGCTGGAGGTGGCAGGTTGAACAGAGAGAGAGAGAGACAGAGAGAGAGAGAGAGAGAGAGAGATTGTTTTATGTCAGTGAGTGAGAGAAAGAGCTCAGGGCTCTCGCTGTGTTTTATTTCTGTTCAAGAATGCTTTGCTTTGTTTGAATAAATTAAATTTCTCTTATTCCCAAGGAGAATCTTTTCGGAAGCTGCAGCTCTGATGATGCAGAGGGAGTATCTTTTGGCCACGTGGAATTCACAGACAAGAGCTTTAACCAGAGAGGGAAAATTTTAATAAATATATATCTGTCATTGTCAAATTAATTTCCAGATACAGAAAAGAAGACTGTGTGATTTCGGGGCCGATAGAAAAACAAAGTGCTGGAAATGCTCAGTATTTCCAACACAGTTTTTATTTCAGATTTCTAGCAGCCGCAGTATTTTGATTTTGTGTTTTGGGGGGTCTGTGGATTTGTCTACAAGGGAGGGGTATGGAGGGCGCTCCCGAAGGAAATAGTTTGGGAAGCGCTGCTCCAGAATAGTCAATGTAATCCCGTAGATTTCCCTCTCTCCACCTCTTGCTGCAAATTGTTCCCTGCACCTTCCTCCTTGTTCTGAGCTCTGTTTCTTCACATCTTTAAATCCCTTTCTCTGTATCTCTCAAAATCCTTTCTATCTCTGCCTCTGTCTAGAGTCTGCAGGTTTCCATTGTCACTCTCTTTCTGCGACTCTCTGCATCTTTATCTCCCTCTCACTCACTTCCAAATCCCTGAATCTTTCCATCTCTGCTCCTCCTTTCCTGCAAGATTATCTCTGCATTTCCCTCCCCCTGTCCCGGGGCACACCTCTCTATTCTGTAAACACATCTTACTTTGTATCTCTGCCCCTCCACGTGTATCTGTCTCTGCATCTCTCCCTCTGTCCAGGATCCTTCTGCCTTCTGTTCTCAGTTTCTCTCTCACTGGTTTCGGACTCCCTGCATGTCATTCTCCATCTCCTTTTCCATTTATTTCTCTCTCTCTCTCTCTCTGTTCTGTCCTAATCCCGGGATCTGTTTTCTGTGTCTCTGTCCCTCTGTCTGGGGGTGGATTTGAACTCGCTGCCTTGGTGTTGTACAGGGTGATTGTGAACCGGGATCCTGCTTTCCATCTCTGCCCTGTTTTGCTCCCATTGAGGTAAAAACAGGGGAGAGATGCTGAACGGACAGCCGATTCACAACCACACTCCTCCCCTCCACCCCGGTTTGCACCATTGGCACCAAGTCCAAGTCCAGCCCAGTGTTTCTTTGCCTCTCTGTGTATCTGCTCCCCGACTGTCTCTGCCTGTCTCCTTGTGGCCCGATGGGGAAAGGGACAGATCTGGCTTGATCTAACATGGGTGGGACAGGATCAAAGGGCTGAATGGCCTCCTCCCGTCCCTGTGCCAGTCAATGGGTGAGTGTTTGTGTGTGTCTCCCTCTGTTTGATTCCCTGAAGCCGATGGGGAGAACAGGTGAAAGACCTTTATGCAGAGAGGGATGTGTCTGGGGCTGGAATCTTCCTGTGCGTTAAAGGCTCAGAATGCCAGTTAGCCTCTGGGGGTCCTTGCTCTATGCCCGGCCCTGTGTTTGGTCTGACATGAGTTAAAGGTTCCGGGGGTTCTGGGAGCCATTTTATGGAATTCCAGTGGCTTTTCCAGATCAGGAATTAAAGTGAATTAAAGACTGTCTGTCGGGAACAGGGCCAAAATCAGGAAAGTGGTGGAGGTGGGAACTACACAGGGGGGAGGCTGGTGACTGGGCCGGGAGTCAGACAGGGGGCGCGCGTGGGTGGCTGTTCACGAGAAGAAGATACAGGCTGATAATTAGTAGAGGGGGGGGGGCTTTTACAGGACAGGGAGGGTATTTGGAAAGGCGGGGGTGTTTAAAGTGGGGGGGCGGGGAGAATTAGATTGGGATAAGTTAATGGGGGGTATTTAGATGGGGGTCTGATCCAGGGGGTATTTAGATGGGGGTCTGTTCACAGAAGGGTGGGTATTTAGATGTGGGTCTGTTCCGGGGGGGGGGGGGTTTAGATGGAGGTCTGTTCCTGGGTGTATTTAGATGGGGGTCTGTTCACAGAAGGGGGGTATTTAGATGGCAGTCTGTTCCTGGGGTGTATTCAGATGGGAGTCTGTCCGGGGGTTATTTAGATGGGAGTCAGTTCCTGGGGGGGTATTTAGATGGAGTCTGTCCTGGGGGTGTATTTAGATTGGAGTCTGTTACCGGGGGTATTTAGAAGGGAGTCTGTCCTGGGGGGTTATTCAGATGGGAGTCTGTCCTGGGCGGGTATTTCGATATGTTGTCTTGTCACAGAGGGAAAGGGATAATTAGATGGGGGTTTGTTCATAGTGAGGGTATTAGATGGGGGTCAGTTAACAGGAGATAACAGATAGGGGTCTGCAGACGAGGATTATTTAGATTGGGGGGTCTGTACAAGAGGGGGAAATATTGCAGGGGAAAAAAATTGTGTGGTCGATAAAAATTGCGTGGGGGTGGTGTTAAATTGAGAGGGGGATTCAGACTGGACTCTCTCTCTCACACACACTGTAATCAGCTTGTAATTCACCTGGGCACATAGATGCAGAAACTGAGACACAGAAACTCACCTTCACAAACCTGCCACATGGGAATAAAGAATGGAGGCTGATGTTGTCCTAATATATCACAGAACCTGTCACTCAAAACAGACAGTCCACCCAAAATACAGCTCATCCAGCCAGCTCTCAGCTTCGTCCATCTGGACACTCCCTCCCAGGTATGGGGCAGTCCAAGGTGAGTCTCTGTGCAAACAGGGAATGGTGGAGAGAGGGATATTCCAGCCATATCCCAAATGGACCATTCCAGACAGAAACCTGTCTGTCTGTCTGTCTGTCTCTCTCTCCCTCCCCCAAAAACCTCAATAACAGCAGAAAATCTGCTGTAATTTAAAACCTGGAGGGACCGGTTTGGATAATGACCATTTGACACTAATTGTATTAAATGGCTTTCACTATTCACCTCCAGTTAACAGAAAGTTCAGAAAATGACTCACTGCAATTACCTTGAAATTGTGACAGAGAGTTTTTGCTGGAGAGGCCGGTTTGACTGCAGTATTATCAGGCAGTTTTTATTCGGTTTTTCAATTCCACTGTGTGACAAAACCTGAAACTAGAGCCAGGCTAATGATGCAGCAAAGAGAACTTTTATAACCAGTGACATTTCACATAACAATTCTTCCCCATATTTACAGTTATATTAGTCAATGATTCTTTGCACTGCATTTGATGCTGCTGTATTTATGTATTAGCCTGTAATCAATCGAAAAAAACCTTCCTAGCATTTACCAGTTTAATGTTACAAGGGTTTAGAAAGCTGGGAAATGGCCATTTATCACAAATTGCATTAAAGATCTTCTACTTTTCACCTCCTGTTTATATAAAGTTCAGCAATAAAGACCTCTACGTTCTGGCAAAGAGTTTTTACTGCTGCAATAAAGTGTCACCTGTTTCCATTTGCTTCCAGACTATGTCTATCCTCTGTTCTCCTGGGGGATTCAGAGGTATTTTTGTTCATCGCTTGTCCAAATTCAGGAGGTTCCAGCTCCTCTGCAGCTGCTGTCCTGGAGAAATTAATTGCATATAAAATCTTTCCCTCTTTTTGGAGACATGAGGAGAGACTGCTTACACGAGCAGAGGGGTGAAACAAATAGGCAGCGTGTTATTATGGTTTGGAATTCACTGTCTGACAGGTTTCTGAAAGCAGATTAAATATTAACTTTCAAAAGACAATTGGATTAAAATTTCAATTACTCTGAGTTATAGCAGAGAAGATACCAGCATAGAAAGAGAAGTGTGAGAGAGAGATGTCATAACATAGGTGATCAAGAACTCAACACAACTTATATTGAGAGTTTTCATTTATAAATGACTGTTTGAGTTTTATCTGATCCCGTTGTTTTATTTATGCATTAACTTTAATCACTCAATATAACTTTCCAAACAGGAACGAGTTTCATGTTACAAGTGTTCACATAGTAGAAAAATAGGCATTTTACAAAAGTTGCATTGAAATTATTTTATTCAGCATCTCAAGTTTACAATAAAGTAAATTCCTCAGGCTTGTGGAAACTGACAAACTCATCAAGAGAATCTCCCATCAGCAATGGCTCAGCATCTCCATCTGCTGGTGTCCCTGACTCACTGCAGTTACTGACCCCCTCTCACCATCTCCATCCGCTGGTGTCCCTGTCTCACTGCAGTTACTGTCCCACTCTCACCATCTCCATCTGCTGGTGTCCCTGACTCACTGCAGTTACTGACCCCCTCTCACCATCTCCATCCGCTGGTGTCCCTGTCTCACTGCAATTACTGTCCCACTCTCACCATCCCCATCTGCTGGTGTCCCTGACTCACTGCAGTTACTGTCCCACTCTCACCATCTCCATCTGCCGGTGTCCCTGTCTTACTGCAGCTGCTGTCCTCTCATCATCTCCATCTGCTGGTAACCCGGTCTCACTGCAGCTACTGTCCCCCTCTCACCAACTCCATCTGCTGGTGTCCCTCTCTCACTGCAGTTACTGTCCCACCTCTCACCATCCCCATCTGCTGGTGGCCCTGTCTCACTGCAGTTACTGCCCTGCTCACCATCTCCATCTGCTGGTGTATCTGCCTCATTGCACTTACTGCCCCCTCTCGCCATCTCCATCTGCAGGTATCCCTGTCTCATTGCACTTACTGCCCCCTCTCACCATCTCCATCTGCTGGTGTCCCTGCCTCACTGCAGTTACTGCCCCTCTCACCACCTCACAATCACTGCGATTTGCAGCTTTGTAAACAAGCTGCGGTTGTTGCCAAAGCAACCACTAGGTGGCGCTGTAATGGCACATACGCAAATGTACACTGTTCCAGTTAAACGTCATGGTCTGCCACGTACAGGCAGTTGCCAGGACTAAAGATGGCGCCGGTCAAATAATCACAAAGGCGGGTGGAGGGCAGGAGGTGGAAGGGGGTCGGGGGTGGAATGCGATTTATTTCCAGTGATTGAAACCCTTCAGCTCTTTCTATGATTTCACTAATTTAACAATGAGATTGAGAGGGTATTTCACTCCCTTCTTCAGCTCCTGTCTGAATTTATTCTGGGTCACAATGTAAATACATGTGTTGGTGCAGGAACTCAGAACCTGCAGCAACTTTGATGTTTCTTGCGTGATATAGAGAGGGTCAGTGTAGGAGGAATAATGCCGAATATCTGCAATTCGCCTGCAAATGACAAACACTACCCGGGTCACCCATAACAGTATAAAACTGCCGGATATACTGAAGAGTAAAATAATTGATTTCCTGCGATTCTCCATCTCTGTGTCCTTGTGATTCTCTGCATTGCCTTGGCGCCGGAATCCCCTGCGGACTTTACTGGAGAATAAAATCCGTCTGACAGTCAGAACATTGAACAGCAACATCAGAAAGACCGGGACACAAGGGGTTAAAATGAGGTTAAACAATTCAAATGCCCCCCATATGGGGGAAGTATAGAAACTCCGTTTAAAACGACAACCCATGGGAACATTATCAATAATGTAACTTTGTCCATATGTAAAGTACCATGGGATAGACTCTAAACAGCCCAGCGCACTCACTGTTCCTACAACCACCGCCGCAGTTTTCTCGCTGCAATACTTTGTTTTCAGCTTCTCACAACAAATGGCCACAAATCGATCAAAGGTGAAAGTGACTGTGAGCCAGACAGAAACAACTGTGGATGCAGAATACAGAACGACAATGAGAGAACACACAGGAGTAATTCTCAGGAATGAATATGGGAAATAAATTACAACAATCCATCTCAATATGGGATTAGTGATCACGACCAGGAGATCAGAAACTGCCATTCCCACCAGGTAGACAGTAATACATTTAGAGAGACCGCACTTTCCTCGGGACAGGATCACAATCGCCACCAAGTTAACTGGAAGAGAGAGAAAAGGAAGCAGAAAAATTACTGATCAGACCTGGAGACAAAGCAGCAGTTTGACAGGATCTGGGCTGAAATTTAGAGCTTTGTTGCTGCATCGAGCAGTGAAAACTGATTCATTGACCTGGGCAGTGCTTTGCCACAGTGAAATGTTTGAAAACACAAATGTTAACAATGAATTGGGAAATTGATACAGAAAGTGAATAAAGTCAGCACTGGATCTACTGGAAGTACTGAGTGAAGATGCAGTGCCAGTGGAGGAATGAGAAGGGGTTTTGCAGAGATGACATCCAATGGGTTAATTGGGAATTTGTCTCCAGACTGTTGTTTGGGAAGGTTTGGGGAGAGCGGGATGTGTAGCTGGTTAGTTGCTCTGGGTTCCGGGAACAGACAGGGACTGTTATCAAGTGGAAAAAGGCTGAAAACTGCAGCGCTGAGTTTGAGTATCAGCCGTGATCTAGAATGGCAGCGCAGGATAGAAGGGCTGAATGGCCTCCTCCTACTCCCATGTTACTGTATTCCTATCAGGTTGGACAAGGCAGCTGGAGGTAGAACCAGTGAGTGTGATTCGGTGGGAGAGAAGGGAAAGGACATGTTGGAGAAGGAGGTGAGAGTGGATCAGATGGTTTGGGAAAGTGGATATACTGAAGCAATGGATGAGGAGACTGAGGATTCAGTACAGTGAGAGGAGAGGCTGAGATTCACAGGGAGAGACTGCAGCAGAGTGTTAGAGGAAATCTAATCGATAGGTCCCAGTAAAACAACTCAATTAATACATTCAAACAATAATCTCTGTGGTTAGTGGTGTTGGAGAACAGTTCATTGTTTATACAATATAGTCAATATATTTAGTTTGTACAGGCAATTAAATATAAATTTAAATATATTTCTGATATCAAACTCGCTCTTTATTGAATTCAGCAGTCAGAGAAATGTTAAAGTGTAGTATTTACATAATGAATTACCATCAGTGAAGAACGGATTCTATTCTGTTTCTTCAGTCACTAAGTAAGGAATTGGAACTTTCGACAAAACAAAATGAGGATCTGACAGAAATCAACACAGTGGATTAAGTCCAACAGGAAAATGAAGATAATCTGTCAACAGACAACTTCAACTCACAGTTTCTCTCACTAATTGTTCTGGACATTCCAGCACTTTATGATAGTGAATTATTTACACTGCTGCTTCTTACTCTTTCTCTTGACGTCTGCTTATCTCTTTCCCTCGGTTTCGTTCTCCCTGCTCATTTTCTACTTCCCTATCTGTCTGGAGTACTCACACCCTGTAAATTGTTACTTAATGTTACTTTTCACATATGATTTATTCCTAACATTCTGCGTCTGTGTTCTGTTCACCAGCCCCAGGTTCAATGATTCTATTCTCAGAGTCTGTTTGTTCAATGGTAAAACCTCCGTGAATAATTTAATGTATCTACAGAACACCCAAGTCTCCACTTGTTCACCTACACTCTTCACTTCATCTACAATACATGGAATAAACAGGATCGAAAGCTGCTTCCAGACAAACCTCACAATCATTGAAATTCCTTCTCCTGGAATTATAAAGTAATGGGGGTTAGAATGTGGGATTGTTTAATTAATCAAACACCAACATCAGCGCTGCAGCTGATAATCTGCAGATAAATGGAAAGACTCTTGATTCCAACTGATAGAGTGAAAACCAGTAAAACATCACATCAATGCTTTCTATTTTACAATGTAGTCCAGTGACAGTGAAGGTCCACAGTGAAACAGAGAAGGAGAAGTGAAAATGTCAGCAGCAAACTTAGTTCACCTGCCAGACTTCTGAAGCAGCGTCAGACACACACAGGATGAAATAACATTTGATAACACTGATACATATTGAAATCCCAGTTAAACTGAGCCATGTTATTGGGGAAGGAGGACATTGTTCTGTACCCTTCGAACACTGAGTCTGTGAGATGTCTCATTACCAATCACTGAAAAAAAATTATAAAAATATTCCAGGACCGGTTCGATTCAAATCATGAAACTATTAAAAACTCATAATGGTCTAATTATTGATCCGAACTGAAACATCTCGTTCCAATACATACAATACACAGAACAATCCAGTAATAATGCCACAGTTACTTAAAACAATACCATTAAATACATAATACATTTCCTGCAAGAATGAAAGAGTAGACAATGAGGAGATTCCATCACAACTGGCGGCTGTGTAACACACACAGAGGGAAATAATGCCCAGTACAGCAGCACAGTTAACATCGATTTATACCATTAACAGCTGAGATGCAGGCTTACCAGGAACTCCAATTGCTGCAAGTACCGGATAGTAAATGTCCTCTATCTGAAAGATTACTGGATATCCCATTTCTGTGAGAAGCAGAGACTTCTGTTAGCCTGTAATGCACAGCTCCACCAGGCACTCTGAGTTGATCCATTCCAATGGGTCCTGATTTATACAGGGGATAAGTCTCCACTGACATGGTCATACTCCTGATCATTGCTATTAGTTAAACTCACCTGAATAAACACATTACATCAGCAGCTTTGACTTTGATGTAAATAATGTGGTGCATAAAACACAATCAATTCAATGTCAATGGCATTTTCGAGTAAGACCTCTCTCGGGAATAAACCTGAAATATGTACTCATACTGGATGGATGGCAATTATGAGAGGCGTCATTTACATTTTCCATATTAGTGCATTGACCATGTTCACTCCTGGCATTTCTATAGTAAATGTAACTGATCTGTCTGCAGTGGACACTGAATCCAGGGACAAAAGCAATCCTGCTTCACTCTGTTCCTGCCTTTTTCCCAGTTCAAATGTGAAATTTGAGTCTCTGATTCGGGACCATGTTCAGGGTTACAGCCCTGAAACTACTGTGAGTGATATTACGGGACAGACACTGTACGCAGCCATTTGGGAGGCGGTTGGGTAGTGATAATATCACTGGTCACATAATCCAGAGGCCCGACCTGATGGCCTGGGGACAGGGGTGCAAATCCCACCACGGCAGCTATATAAAACAGAGGGAGCTCCCTTTCTATGTATAAAGTAGAGGGAGCTCTGCCTCTGCGAATAAGTGGAGGGAGCGCCCTCTCTATGTATTAAGTGGAGGGAGCTCCCTCTTCATTTATAAAGTGGAAGGAGCACCCTATTTATTTATAAAGTTGGGAGCGATGAAGGAAAGAGGAGAGAGCGAAACAGAAAGAAATGGGGAAATGGAGAGAGAGGGACAAAGTGGAAGACAGTGTGAGATAGAAGAGATAGCGAAATGAGACCTTGACGGAACCCCAGTAACAATCCCCATTGTCTGCCCAGTCCAGTATTTGGGGTTTAATGTGAGTGTTTTCGGGATGAGTGTTAGATGAGTGTTTGATATTTTCAAACTGCATCGGCATTCCCAACATAAGCAAGAGTTAAAGATTCAAAATTAACCAAACAAATGGCTCAAAGCATTGCTGTCCATGTACAGAGGGACGGAGAGATGGAGGGAGTGATACAAAGATGGAGAGAGACACACACAGAGTGGGACAGAGACAGAGGGAGAGAGAGAGACTGACCTGGAATGATACAGGAAAAACGAGAAACAGTGACAGAGGGAGAGAGACAGAAAGGGAGGCAGGCAAATGCAGAGTGAGACAGACAGAAAGGGAGGCAGGGAGATGCAGAGGGAGAGAGACAGGGAGAAAGCGAGTGAGACAGATACAGAGGGAGAGAGACAGATGCAGAGGGAGAAAGGGACAGAGAGAGAGAGAGAGAGGAAGGGAGACAAACAGAGGGAGAAACAGAGACAAAGGGAGAGACAGACAGAGGGAGAGGGAGGGCGAGATTATAGGGAAAACGTTACATCTAATAATGTTGAAAAAAGATATAATTAAGAAGTAAAACTGGCTGTGTGCAAGAACTAATTTTGAAAGGTAAGATCAGGGGTTTAGTGTGAGTGTTTTGGGGGCAAGTGTTGGATCAGTGATTGATATTTTCAAACTGTAGTGACATTTAATATGATTGAAAAAATATTATTAAACACTGACAAACTTTAGAAGCAATGGAAATGAGATACAGTGTGTGAGGGGACCTTGACAGTACCTCAGTAACAATCCCCATTATCTGCACAGTCCTGCATTGGGGGTTTAGTGTGGGAGTTTAGGGGGCGAGTGTTGAACAGTGTTTGATATATTCAAACTGCAGTGACGTTCCGAGCAAGGGCAAGATTTACAGGTTCAAAATTAACCAAGAAATGGATAAAAAACATTTCTGTCCCAGCAGAGAGAGATGGTGTTAGAGACAGAGTCATGGAAAGAGGCAGAGAAAGAGGGAGTGGGCGATGGAGAGAGAGAAAGAGAAAGATGTGAAGAAACAAACATGAGAGGGAGAGATAGAGAGAGGATGAGACAAGTTGTAACAATCATTAACAATACTCATTATCTGCCCAGTCCTGTCTTTGGAGATTAATGTGAGTGTTGTAGGGGTGAGTGTTGGATCAGTGTGTAATATTTTCAAACTGCAGTGCCATTGCCAACAAGGCTGTTAAAGTATATAAGAGCAGGGCGGTTATGCTGGAACTGTATAACTCATTGCTTAAGCACCATAATGAGACCTCCCAGGGCAGGTACAGTGTGAGTTTAGATACAGAGTAAAGCAGTGGCTTTAGAGAAGGAGGGAGAGATGGGCAGAAAGTGTGAGGAGGTACGGGGAGGCAGGCAGATTGGAAGAGACACTTTACGTCTAACCACATGAAAAAAATAAATATTTGAAAACTTAAATGGACTGCGCACAGAAAATACTGTCCGCACACAACAACTAAAGTCACACACCATCCTAACTTGAAATTATATCGCCATTCCTTCACTGTTACAGGGTCCAAATCCTGGAACTCCCTTCCTAACAGCACTGTGGGTGCACGTACCCCACATGGACTGCAGCGTTCAAGACGGAGTCTCAACAGCACCTTCTCAAGGGCAATTAGGAATGGGCAATAAATGCTGGCCTGGCCAGTAACGCACACATCCAACAAATAAATGAGGCAAACAAAAAGTTCACACCTTGTCACTTAAGAAGATATTACACTCGACGAACAAAAACTTGGTCAAAGAGGTTGGTTTGAAGGAGCGTCTTCAAAGAGGAAAGCGAGTTAGTGAGACGGAGAGGTTTAGGAAATGAGTTCCAGAGTTAGGGCCTTTGCAGCTTGAAGGCACGGCCACCAATGTTGGAACAATTCAAATTGGGGATGTTCAAGAGGCCAGAATTAGTGGATCGCAGATATTGGTGGATTGTGGAGCTGGAGGAGATTGCAGAGATAGGGAGGGATCATTTGTGGAAGACAGTTCCAAACTTCTACCACCCTTTGTATGTAGAAGAGTTTCTGAATTTCATCTTTGAAAGGACTTCCGACTAATTTTTGATTTTTAGACAGTACCCCGCGTCCGAGACTGTCCCCATCGAATACTGACACGGCAGATATGCACGGGTGTAGATACAAAGTAAAGATCCATCTACCAATGCCAGACTCGCTGTTCCTCTGTCTCTTTCTCCTCATCTCTCACTGCCGGCAACGACCTTTCTCTGCCTCTCTTCCTCCCTCTTCCCATCCTGAGGGCAAGAGGGAGGGATTGAGATAATGTGCAAAGGGAGATAGACATAGAGGGAAAAAAGTAGAGAGATAGACTTGGAAAGTGAGTAACAGAGAGAAGAAATAGGGTTTCAGAGAGCAGAAGAGATGGGAAGAGAGAGATAGAGATGGAGAGAGATTACCAGCACGAGAGTTTACCAGAGATTACCTCTCTCTCAGTCTCTATCACTCCTTTCCAATTTGTTACCATCTCCATCTATTTTTCTCCCTCTACCCCGACGTTTCACACTCCATGCCTTTCGGTCGTATGTCTGTGTATACTGCAGTGAAGCATTACAGCAAATTATTATGTTTTACATTGGCTCTTTCAATCTAACTGAGCAATCTCTCAGACTGTGAACAGAGGGGTCTTGGAGTAACTGTCCACTGATTCCTGAGGGTTACAGGACAGGTGGATAAGGTGGTTAAGAAGGCTTTCGGAATACTTTCCTTTATTGGCCGATGTAGAGAACTTTAAGGGCATTTAAGTGGTCATTGGATAGACATATGGATGAAAATGGAATAGTGTAGGTCAGATGGTTTCACAGGTCGGCGCAACATTGAGGGCCGAAGGGCCTGTACTGCGCGGTAATAGAACATACATAGAACATAGAACATACAGCACAGAACAGGCCCTTCGGCCCACAATGTTGTGCCGATCCTTTGTCCTCTGTCAAGGACAATTTAATCTATACCCCATCATTCTCCTTTATCCATATACCTATCCAAAAGCCTTTTGAAAGTCCCTAAAGTTTCTGACTCAACAACTTCCCCGGGCAAGGCATTCCATGCCTCGACCACTCTCTGGGTAAAGAACCTTCCCCTGACATCCCCCTTATATCTCCCACCCTTCACCTTAAATTTATGACCCCTTGTAACGCTTTGCTCCACCCGGGGAAAAAGTTTCTGACTGTCTACCCTATCTATTCCCCTGATCATCTTATAAACCTCTATCATGTCACCCCTCATCCTTCTCCGTTCTAATGAGAAGAGGCCTAGAATGTTCAGCCTTTCCTCGTAAGACTTATTCTCCATTCCAGGCAACATCCTGGTAAATCTCCTCTGCACCCTCTCCAAGGCTTCCACATCCTTCCTAAAATGAGGCGACCAGAACTGCACACAGTACTCCAAATGAGGCCTTACCAAGGTCCTGTACAGCTGCATCATCACCTCACGGCTCTTAAATTCAATCCCTCTGCTAATGAACGCTAACACCCCATATGCCTTCTTCACAGCCCTATCCACTTGAGTTGCAACTTTCAATGATCTATGCACATAGACCCCAAGGTCTCTCTGCTCCTCCACATGCCCAAGAACCCTACCGTTAACCCAGTATTTTGCATTCATGTTTGTCCTTCCAAAATGGACGACCTCACACTTTTCAGGGTTAAACTCCATCTGCCACTTTTCAGCCCAGCACTGCAACCTATCCAAGTCCCTTTGCAGACGACAATAGCCCTCCTCGGTATCCACAACTCCACCAACCTTTGTATCATCTGCAAATTTACTGACCCACCCTTCGACTTCCTCATCCAAGTCGTTAATAAAAATCACAAACAGGAGAGGACCCAGAACTGATCCCTGCGGCACGCCACTGGTAACTGGGCTCCAGGCTGAGTATTTACCATCTAAGACCACTCTCTGCCTTCTATCAGTTAGCCAATTCTTAATCCAACTGGCCACATTCCCCACTATCCCATGCCTCCTGACTTTCTCCATAAGTCTACCATGGGGGACCTTATCAAATGCCTTACTAAAATCCATGTACACCACATCCACTGGTTTACCCTCATCCACTTGCTTGGTCACCTGCTCAAAGAATTCAATCAGGCTTGTGAGGCAAGACCTACCCCTCACAAAACCGTGCTGACTGTCCCGAATCAAGCAGTGTCTTTCCAGATGCTCAGAAATCCTATCCCTCAGCACCTTTTCCATCAACTTGCCTACCACCGAAGTAAGACTAACTGGCCTGTAATTCCCAGGGTTGTTCCTATTCCCTTTCTTGAACAGGGGCACAACATTTGCCACCCTCCAATCACCTGGTACCACCCCCGTCAGCAGAGAAGATGAAAAGATCATTGCCAGCGGCTCTGCAATTTCATCCCTTGCTTCCCATAACATCCTTGGATATACCCCGTCAGGCCCGGGAGACTTGTCTATCTTCAAGTTATTCAAAAACCCCAACACATCTTCCCTCCTAACGAGCACTTCCTCGAGCTTACCAGTCTGCTTCCCACCGTCCTCTTCAGTAATACACCCCTTCTCATTCGTAAATACCGAAGAGAAGTACTCATTCAAAACCTCACTTATCTCTTCCGGCTCAACACACAGTCTCCCGCTATTGTCCTTGACCGGACCTACGGTCCCCCTAGTCATCCTCATATTTCTGACATACGCGTAAAAGGCCTTGGGGTTTTCTTTTATCCTACCCGCCAAGCATTTTTCATGCCCTCTCTTAGCTCTCCTAATCCCTTTCTTCAGATCCTTCCTGGCCATCTTGTATCCCTCCAGAGCTATGCCTGTGCCCTTTTTCCTCAACTTTATATACGCATCCTTCTTCTTCCTAACAAGACTCTCAACCTCTCTTGTCAACCACGGTTCCCTCACATGACCATCCCTTCCCTGTCTGACAGGGACATGCTTATCAATGGCCCCTACTATCTGCTCCTTGAAAAAGTTCCACATTTCGACCGTGCCCTTCCCTGCCAGCATATGCTCCCAACTTATGCTCCTCAGTTCCTGCCTGACAGCATCATATCTACCCTTCCCCCAATTGTAAACCTTGCCCTGTTGCACATACCTATCCCTCTCCATTACCACAGTGAATGCTACAGAATTGTGATCACTATCTCCAAAGTGCTCGCCCACCAACAGCTCTATCACTTGCCCTGGTTCATTACCTAGTACCAAATCCAATATTGCCTCCCCTCTGGTCGGGCAGTCTACATACTGAGTCAGAAAAGCTTCCTGGACATACTGCACAAACACTACCCCATCCAAACTATTCGATCTAAAGAGTTGCCAATCAATATTTGGGAAGTTGAAATCCCCCATAATTACTACCCTGTGACTTCTGCTCCTTTCCAAAATCTGTTTCCCAATCTGCTCTTCCACCTCCCTGCTGCTATTGGGGGGCCTATAGAAAACTCCCATCAAGGTGACTGCTCCTTTCCTGTTCCTGACCTCAACCCACAGTGCCTCAGTCGGCAGATCCTCCTCGAAAATTCTTTCAGCAGTTGTTACACTATTTCTAACTAACAATGCCACCCCCCCACCTCTTTTACCACCATTCCTAATCTTATGAAAACATCTATAACCAGGTACCTCCAAAAACCATTCCTCCCCCTCACCTATCCACGTTTCAGTGATGGCCACAACATCGTAGTCCCAAGTGCCCATCCACGCCTTCAATTCACTCACCTTATTCCTGATGCTTCTTGCGTTGAAGTATACGCACTTTAACCCTTCTCCGTGCCCATCTGTCCTCTGCGACAGTGCTACCTTCCCCAATACCTCACTACACTCTTTGTCTTTCTGAGTGGACCCACTGGTCCCTGGATTACAAGTCCGGTTCCCATCCCCCTCCCAAACTAGTTTAAACCCTCCCGAACAGTACTAGCAAACCTCCCTCCCAGGATATTGGTGCCCCTCTGGTTCAGATGCAGCCCGTCCTGTTTGAACAGGTCCCATCTTCCCCAGAATGCAGTCCAATTATCCAAGAACTGGAAGCCCTCCCTCCTACACCATTCCTGCAGCCACGTGTTCAGCTGTGCTCTCTCCCTATTCCTAGCCTCACTATCACGTGGCGCCGGCAACAAACCAGAGATAACAACTCTGTCCGTCCGAGCTTTCAGCTTCCAGCCTAACTCCCTAAACTCACTTCTAACATCTGTGCCACCCTTCCTTCCTACGTCGTTGGTGCCAATGTGCACCACGACCTCTGGCTGCTCCCCCTCCCCTTTAAGGATCCTGAAGACGCGATCACAAACATCACGGACCCTGGCACCAGGGAGGCAACAAACCATCCGTGCGTCTCGCCTGCGCCCACAGAACCGCCTGTCCGTACTCCTCACCATCGAGTCCCCGATGACTAGTGCTCTCCCATTCTCCCTCCTTCCCTTCTGAGCCACAGTGCAGGACCCCGTGCCAGAGGCCCGGTCACTGCAGCCTGCCCCCGATAGGCCGTCCCCCCCAACAGTATCTAAAACTGTATACTTGTTGTTGAGGGGAACGACCACAGGAGATCCCTGCACTGACCTCTTCCCACCTCTAACTGTTACCCAGCTGCCTTTGATTTGTGGAGTAGCGACCTCCGTGTAGCTTCTATCTATCAACCCCTCAGCTTCCCGAATGATCCTCAGTTCATCCAGCTCCAGCTCCAATTCCCTAACACGGTCTGATAGGAGCTGGAGACGGATGCACTTCCAGCAGGTGAAGTCGGCAGGGCCACCGGAGGTTTCCCTCACCTCGAACATTCTGCAGGAGGAGCAATACACTACACTGGCTGCCATTTCTTTTATTCAATTACCCCTTAGTTAAGTACAACTATAGATATTAACAAAAACAGTAAATAGCTTACCTGCTCAGTCCTTTTTGGTTAGAGGAGGAGGGTAAAAAGGGTCTTATTATTAGGTTAGAGGAGGAGGATGGGTGGGAGACACTACATTTCTAGTGGCTCGGGTTTACTCAGCTCCGCACCTTTAAGGAAAATACCTACCCAGGAGTCCTCGCTGCCGACCAGCTTCCGGTTCCTCCGGCGCCAAAAGAAACTCAAAGACAAGGAAAACAGTAAGTAAAACAGTAAGTACTTACTTTTAAAACACAGCTCCTGATGCCTTCACTCACCCACCGAAGAGTCGCTACCTTCTCCTGCTGCTCCGCCGGGAAATGTTCTAAAAAAAAGAGCTGAGAGGTTATGCTAGAACTGTACAAAACACTAGTTAGACCACAGCGAGAGTACTGTGTACAGTTCTGGTCACCACATTACAGAAAGGATGTGATCACACTGGAGAGGGTACAGAGGAGATTTACAGAGGATGTTGTCAGGAATGGAGAATTTTAACTGTGAGTAAACATTGGACAGGGTGGAATTGTTTTCTTTGGAACAGAGAAGGTTGAAGGGAAGATTTAATTGAGGTGTATAAAATAATGACGGGCCAAGATAGAGTGGCCAGGAAGGACCATTTCCCTTAACAGAGGGGTCAATAACCATGGGCATAGATTACAAGATTTCCACACCAATATCATGAGGGTGTGATGGCTTCCATGTTGGAATACCTCGCTGGATGTTTACAATGGAGCGTTTTCCTTCCTGATCATCAACACTGGCCGCCTGGGCCCCAACTTCATCCACATTTATTCCACTCTACCAATATTTCGCTCTACATACCTATCTTTCTCTGTTTGTGCACACAGCAGTGAAGGATTACTTTAAAGGAAGATATCTTACATTCTCCGTTTCAATCCACACCAACAATCTCTCTCTCTCCAACCGTGTCCCACTCGCCAGCCCTCTCTCTGCCTGCATATCTATGCCTCTCTCCCTCTGTCTCCCTCTTAATGTCAGTGAGAGCAGGAGGGAGAGACAGAGAGAGGAAGAGTGAGAGAGATACAGAGAACAACCACAGTTTCGCCAATCTATCAACGGAACTGAAGTCCCTCATCCCTGGAACCATTCTTGTGAATCTTTTTTGCACCCTCTCTAATGCCCGCACATTCTTCCTAAAGTACGGTGTCCAGAAGTGGACAATGCTCCAGTTGAAGGCAAACCAGCGCTTTACAAGGGTCATATTTTCCTTGCTTTTGTATTCAATGTCTCTATTTATAATCTCACAATCCCTTATGCCGTTTAACCTCTTTCTGAACCTGCCCTGCCACCTTCAGTGATTGGTGCACAAATACTCCCCAGATGTGTCTGTTCCTGCACCTCCTTTAGAATTCTATCCTTTACTTTATCTCGTCTCTCCTCCTTTTTCCTAAACGTGGAGGTGGAAGATGCGGTTCTTAATGAATACATTGCGACTTTCTTCGCAAAAGAGGGGATGACACAAACATTGTAGTCAATGAGGAGGGGTTTGAAATATTGAATGGAATAAACAGTGAGAGAGGAAATATTCAGGGGTTTAGCATCTTTGAAAGCTGATAATTCACCAGGCTCAGAGTGCTCAGACGTGCAAGGGAGGCAATATCAGAGGCTCTGACCATCATTTTACAATCCTCTCTGGTTACAGTCGTGCTGCCAGAGGACTGGAGGGCTGCGTATGTTGAACTGTTGTTTAACAAGGGAGAATATAATAGACTGAGTAATTACAGGCCACCCAGCCTAATCACAGTGGAGGGAAAATTATTGGGCACAAGGGAATGATTAATTCCTTTCTAGTCCTGCGTGTCTCAGTGTCTCCACGTCTATGTCTCTGTCACATTTTAAGCACTACCCTTACATTGGTAAAGAGTCGGTCTCTGGAATATATGTCCCAGTGTTGTGGTGACATAAAATGGCCACCAAGAACCAGCCTATAATGGCTGACTAATGTTTGTGGATTTCCACAGATGTTTCAGAGAGGAGAGCAGACAGGCAGACAGAAAGAGAGACAAAGAGAGAGACACAGACAAAGACACAGAGAGTGATAGCAAGATATTAGTCATTGGACAGAGGAGGAGGCCATTTAGCCCATCAACCCTCTTCTGTCATTCAATGAACTCATGGCTGACGTGTGATCGAACTCCATGTACCTATCTTTGCCCCTTCAGACTTTTGGTTCACAAAAATCTATCAAACTCAAATTTAAAAACTAACAAGTGTCTCAGCATCAATTGCTGTTTGTGGAAGAGAGTTCCAAACTGACACCACCCCTGGTGTGTTGAAGTGTTTCTTCATTTCACTCCTGAAAGGTTTTTAGACTGCGTTTAGAATTTTTAGACTATGCTCCGAGGTTCCTGACTCCGCAGCCAGTGGGAATTGTTACTCTCTGTCCACCTGTTCAGTTTCCCTTGTTATCTTGAAACCATTGATCAAATAACTCCATAACCTTCTAAATTACAGAGAAAGAAAAGGTTGGAGCTGGAGGGGAGACTGGAGCAGATGGTTTGGTAAAGCGGATAAACAGAAGCAATGAATGAGGAGACTGAGGATTCAATACAGTGAGCGGAGAGGCTGAGATTCACAGGGAGAGAATGCAGCAGAGTGTTAGAGGAAATCTAATCTATAGATCCCAGTAGTACAACTCAATTAATACATTTAAACAATAATCCCTGTGGTTATTGGTGTTGGAGAACAGTTCATTGTTTATACAATATAGTCAATATATTTAGTTTGCACAGGCTATTAAATATAAATTTAAATATATTTCTGATATCAGCCTCGCTCTTTATTGAATTCAGCAGTCACAGAGAGTTTAAAGTGCAGTATTTAAATAATGAATTACCATCAGTGAAAAACTGATTCTATTCAGTTCATGCAGTCACTAAGTAAGGAATAGGAACTTTCTACAAAACAAAATGAGGACCTGACAGAAATCAACACAGAGGATCAAGTCCAACAGGAAAATGAACACAATCTGACAACCGACAACTTCAACTCACAGTTTCTCTCACTAATTGTTCTGAACATTCCAGCTGCTTCTTTTCCTTTCTCTTTACTTCTGCTTATCTCTTTCCCTCGGTTACGTTCTCTCTGTTCCTTTTCCTCTTTCCTATTTCCCTGGAGCACTCACACTCTGAAAACTTTTACTAAATGATGCTTTTCGCATATGATTTATTCCTAACATTCTGCGTCTGTGTTCACCAGCCCCAGGTTCAATGATTCTATTCTCAGAGTCAGTTTCTTCAATGGTGAAACAGCTGTGAATAATTTAATGTATCTACAGAACACTCAAGTCTCCACCTGTTCACCTCCACTCTTCATTTCATCTACAATACATGGAATAAACAGGATCGAAAGCGACTTCCAGACAAACCTCACAATCATTGAAATTCATTCTCCTGGAATTATAAAGTAATCCATTAGAATGTGGGATTGTTTAATTAATAAAACATCAACGTCAGCGCTGCAGCTGATAATCTACAGATAAATGGAAAGATTCTCGATTCCAACTGATAGAGTGAAAACCAGTAAAACATCAGATCAATACTTCCTATTTTACAATGTAGTCCAGTGACAGTGAAGGTCCACAGTGAAGCAGAGAAGGAGAAGTGAAAGTGTCAGCAGAAAACTCAGTTCAGTAGCCAGACTTCTGAAGAAGCGTCAGACACACACAGAGTGAAATAATATTTGATAACAGTGATAATCAATAAATACATTGAAATCCAAGTTAAACTGCGCCATGTTATTGGGGAGGGAGGATATTGTTCTGTCCGCTTGTAACACTGAGACCGTGAAATGTCTCATTATCAATCACTGAAAACAAAATCATAAAATTATTCTAGGACTGGTTAAATCCACATCATGAAACTGTTACAAGCTCCTGATGATCTAATTCTTGATCCTAACCAAGACCTCTCCTTCAAATACTGTCCATACACAGAACAATCCAGTAACAATGCCAGGGTTACTTAAAACAATACCATTAAAGACATAATGCAGCTCCTGCAAGAATAAAAGTGTAGACAGTGAGGAGATTCCATCAGTAAATTGCTGGAAAAGAGCTGGTGGATGTATAATACACACATTGAGAAATAATACAGCGTACAGCAGCACAGTTAACATCGATTTACACCATTAACAGCTCAGATACTGCCTTCCCAGCAACTCCAATTGCTGCAAGTACTGGATAGTAAATATCTTGTATCTGATACATTACTGGATATCCCATTTCTGTGAGAAGCAGAGGCTTCTTTTAGCCTGGAATCCACAGCTCCACTAGGCACTCTGAGCTGATCCATTCCAATGGATCCTGATTTTCCAGGGGATAAGTCTCCACTGACACGGTTATAACCCTGATCATTGCTATTAGTTGCACTCTCCTGAACAAACACATTACATCAGCAGCTTTGACTCTGGTGTAAATAATGTGGCGGAGAAAACACAATAATTTCAATGTCAATGACATTTTCTGAGTAAGACCTCTCTCGGGAATAAACCTGAAATCTGTACTCATGCGGCATGGCTGCTACAATTACTAGTGGCGTCATTTATATTTTCCATATTATTGCATTGACCTTGTTCACTCTTAGCGTTTCCATTATAAATGTAACTGATCTGTCTGCAGTGGACACTGAATCCAGGGACAAAAACATTCCCGCTTCACTCTGTTCCAGCCTTTTCCCAGTTAAAATGTGAACTTTGAGACTGTATCGGGACCATGTTCAGGTAATTGCCTAAAAACTACTGTGAGTGATATTAGGGGACGGACACAGTACATATCCATTAAGGAAGCAGTCACATAGTGATAATATCACTAATCATGTAATCCAGAGGCCCAATCTAATGGCCTTTGGACAGAGGCTCCAATCCCAGCATGGCAGGTGTATAAATTAGAGGGAGCTCCCACTGAACGTTTAAACGGGACGAAGCTCCCTCTCTATGTATAAAGTGGACGGAGCTCCCTCTCTATCTATAAAGTGGAGGGATCTCCTTCTCTATGTATAAAGTGGAGGGAGCTCCATCTCTATGTACAAAGTGGAGGGAGCTCCCTCTCTACGTATAAAGTGGTTCATATTTTCAAACTGCAGTGACATTTAATGTTGTTGAAAAAAGATTATCAGAAATTGACAAACTTTATAAGCAAGGGTGAGGGGACACAGGGTGTGAGGGGACCTTGACAGAACCTCAGTAACAATCCCCATTATCTGCACTGTCCTGTATTGGGGGTTTAGTGTGAGAGTTTAGTGGGCGAGTGTTGATCAGTGACAAACTGCAGTGACGTTCCCAGGAAGGGCAAGAATTGCAGGTTCAAAATTAGCCAAGAAATGGATTAAAACATTTCTGTCCAAGGAGAGAGAGAGGGAGAGACGGTGTAAGAGAGGCACAGGCACAGTCATGGACTGAGGTGGAGAAAGAGGGAGAAGAAGATAGAGGGAGCGAGAGAGAGAAATGGAGAAAGACAGGCATGAGAGGGAGAGACAGATAGAGGATGAGACAAGATGTAACAGTCAGTAACAATCCTTATTATCTGCCCAATCCTGTATTAGGCGTTTAGTGTTAATGTTTTACGGATGAGTGTTGGATCAGTATTAGATATTTTCACACTGCAGTGACCTTTCCAACAAGGCAGGTATAGAATAGAAGAGCAGGGAGGTTATGCTGAAACTGTATAACCCATTGGTTGGACCACAACATGAGTACTGTGTGCAATTCTGGTCACATCATTACAGAAAGGATGTAATTGCACTGGAGAGGGTACAGAGGAGATTTACGAGGATGTTACCAGAACTGGAAAATGTAGCTATGAGGAAAGATTAGATCGGCCAGGCTTGTTCTCCCTGGAACAGAGAAGGCTGAGGGGAGATCTGATTGAAATGTGAAGAGCTTGGATAGAGTGGAGGTGAAGGGTCTGTTCACCTTAGCAGAGAGGTCAGTGACGAAGGGGCATAGACTTAAAGTGATTGGTTGAAAGATTAGAGGGGTGCTGAGGAAAATATTTTTCACCCAGAGGGTGGTGAGGGTCTGGAACAAACGGCCTGAAAGGGTAGTAGAGGCGGAAAACTTCAACTCATTCAAAAGGAGTCTGGACATGCACCTCAAGTGCTGTAATCTAAAGGGCTATGGACCAAATGGTGGCAGGTGGGATTGGAATAGGTGAATCGTTTTTCGGCTGGCACAGACACCATGGGCCAAGTGGCCTCTTTATTTGCTTTAAATTTTATGTGATTCTAAAGGAAAGAGTTACTGGTGCAAAATTAACCAAGAAATGTCTGAAAGCATTGCTGGCCTGGGACAGAGAGATGAAAGGAGAGATGAAAGGAGGGAGAGAGAGACAGAGTGAGGCAAAGAGGGAGATACAGAGAGAGAGGGAGAGACGGAGAGCGAGGGACGACAGAGAGAGAAAGAGAGAGGCGGGAGACAGAGACAGAGCGAGAGGGAGAAAGAGAGACAGGAGAGGCAGAGGGGAGGGAAAGACAGACAGAGAGGGTGTGGCAGAGAGAGAGAGGGAGCGGTAGAGGGAGAGAGAGAGGGAGGGACAGAGGGAGAGGGAAAGACAGACAGAGCGACGGATGGAGATGGAGAGACAGAGGGAGTCAGAACGATTGGGAGCGAAAGGGATTGCAGGAGATAGGGATAGAGGGAGAGACACAGGGAGAGAGAGACAGAGAGAGAGAGAGAGAGAGAGTGGCAGAGAGAGAGAGACAGAGGGAGGGACAGAAGGAAGGACAGAGGCAGGGGCAGAGAAAGAGACGGGGAGACCGAGAGAGAGAGATAGGACAAAGAGAGAGAGAGAGAGAAGGGGAATAAAGATTGAAACTTGGAGAGAGAGAGAGAGTGACAGTGAGTGGGGCAGACAACAACAGCAACTTTAGGTCAGTTATTCTAACTTCGGTGGTGGGAAATCCTCTAGAAAAAAATAATTTGGGTCAATATCAATAGTCACATGGACAAATACGAGTTAATTAAGGAAAGGCAGTATGGATTTCATAAGGGAAAATCATGTTCAACGAACAGGCTGGAGTTTTTTGAGGAGGTGACAGAGAGGGTTGATGAGGGCAATGTTGTTGATGTGGTGTACATGGAGTTTCAAAAGGCGTTTGATACAGTGCCACACAACAGACCTGTGAGCAAACTTGTAGCTCATAGAATAAATACGACGGTAGCAACATGGATACGGAATTCGCTGAGTGACAGGAACAAAGAGTAGTGATTAATGGATGTTTTTCAGGCTGGAGGAAGGTTTGTAGTGGAGTTCCCCAGGGATCAGTGTTGGGACCCTTGAGTTTCTTGATATATATTAATGACCGAGACCTCGGTGTACAGGCTACAATTTCAAAGTTTGCGGATGATACGAAATTTGGAAGCATTGTGAACTGTGAGGAGGATAGTGACGAATTTCAAAAGGACATAGACAAGTTGGTGGAATGGGCAGGCAGGTGGCAGATGACGTTCAATGCATAGAAATGTGAAGTGATTAATTTTGGTAGGAAGAACATGGAGTGACAATATCGAAAAAGGGAACAATTCCAAAGGAGGAGCAGGAGCAGAGGGACCTGGGTGTAAATGTGCAGAAGTAATTGAAAGTGGTAGGACAGGTTGACAGGGCAGTTAATTAAGCATGCAGTATCCTGGGATTTATTAATAGGGGCATAGGGCACAAGAGCAAGGAGGTTATGTAGAATTTGTATAAGACACTAGTTCATCCTCAGCACGAGTATTGCGTCCATTTCTGAGTGCAGCACTTTAGTAAAGAAGTGACGACATTGGAGAGAGTACAGAAGAGATTCACGAGAATGGTTCCAGGGATGAGGAATTTCAGTTATGAAGATAGATTGGAGAAGTTAGGACTGTTTTCCTTGGAGAAGAGAAGGCTGAGAGGGGATTTGATAGAGGTATTCAAAATCATGAGGGATCTGGACAGAGTAGATAGGGAGAAACTGTTCCCACGTGTGAAAGGATCGAGTATCCAATTAGTCAGATAGAAAATATTTGGTAAGAGAAGCAAAAGTGACGTGGAGAAATACTTTTTCATGCAGAGAGTGCCTGAGAACGTGGTGGAGGCAAGTTTAATTGAAGCATTCAAAAGGCAATTAGAAAGTGACATGAAAAGGAACAATGTGCAGGGTTATGAGGAGAAGGCAGGGTAATGGAACGGAGTGAATTGCACTCTCGGAAAACCAGTGCAGACATGATGGCCCGAATGGCCTCATTAAGCACTGCAACAACTCTGAGACAGAGGTAGAGAAAGAGAGAGAGGGAGAGATAGAGAGAGAGGCAGAGGGAGAGGCAGAAGGAGAGACAGACAGACAAACAGAGGGAGACAGAGAGACAAAGACATAGAGAGAGAGGGAGATCCAGCGAGAGAGGTAGAGAGAGAGAATGACAGATGGGGAGGTAGAGAAGGAGAGAGAGTGGGAAGGAGAGATAATCTGAGAGAAAAACAGAGTTTAGATTGAGAAAGAAGAAGGGGGAAAGAGAGAGGGAGAGAGAGTGACAAAGAGAGGGAGAAAGAGAGAAAGAGACAGAAAGAGAGAAGGAGAGGCAGAGAAAGGGAGTGGGAGGAAGAGACAGAAAGAAACTCATGGTGGAGATTCAATAATAACAGACCAGCTCAGTGACTCTCCCTGTGGAGATACTATAAAAACAGACCCACTCGGTGACTCCCCCTATGGAGATACTATAACAACAGACCCAGTCAATGACTCTCCCTGTGGAGATACTATAATAACAGACCCAATCAGTGACTCTCCCTGTGGAGATACTACAACAACAGACCCACTCAGTGACTCGCCCTGTGGAGGTACTACAACAAAAGAGCCACTCGGTGACTCTCCCTGTGGAGATACTATAATAAAAGACCCACTCGGTGACTCCCCCTGTGGAGATACTATAACAACAGACCCGGTCAGTGACTCTCCCTGTGGAGATACTATAATAACGGACCCAGTCAGTGACTCTCCCTGTGGAGATACTATAATAACAGACCCAGTCAGTGACTCTCCCTGTGGAGAAACTATAATAGCAGACCCACTCAGTGACTCTCCCTGTGGAGATAATATAATAACAGAACCAGTCAGTGACTCTCCCTGAGCAAATACTACAGCAACAGAACCAATCAGTGACTCTCCCTGTGGAGATACCACAACAACAGACCCACTCAGTTACTCTCCCTTTGGAGAT
Organism: Heterodontus francisci; assembly: GCF_036365525.1. Classification (NCBI taxonomy): domain Eukaryota; kingdom Metazoa; phylum Chordata; class Chondrichthyes; order Heterodontiformes; family Heterodontidae; genus Heterodontus; species Heterodontus francisci. The sequence goes on from NW_027140442.1 coordinate 5,292,583, forward strand.
ACTACAACAAAAGAGCCACTCAGTGACTCTCCCTGTGGAGATACTATAATAACAGATCCACTCAGTGACCCTCCCTGAGAAAATACTGCAACAACAGACCCACGCACTGGCTCTCCCTGTGGAGATACTATAATAACAGAACCACTCACTGACTCTCCCTGTGAAGATAATATAATAACAGTCCCACTCAGTGACTCTCCCTGTGGAGATACCACAACAACAGAGCCTTTCAGTGACTCTCCCTGCGGAGATACTACAATAACAGTCCCACTCAGTGACACTCCCTATGGAAATACTATAATAACAGACACAATCATTCACTCTCCTATGGAGAACAATAATAAGACACACTCAGTGACTCTGCCTGTGGAGATATTACAATAACAGACCCACTCAGTGACTCTCCCGGTGGTGATACTATAATAACAGACCCACTCAGTGACTCTCTCTGTGGAGATACTATAAAAGCAAAACGACTCCGTGACTCTCTCTGTGTATTAATCTGAGTTCTTTTTGCCCTCAGTCTGGTTCAGTAAATATACTGAGTTGGATGTGTAGGTAAAATCAATTACTTTATTTGCGCAGTCGCCGGCGGACTTACTCTGAAAACAGCGGCACTGACTCCAACAGAGTCTGTCGGGTCCCCCAGAGTAAGTGTTCATTCGTGATACAGATACTACAGTTTATACATTAAGATTCATTCTACACCTCCTTGTTTAACCATTCAGTGGGTACAATTCAACCTCACCCACGTGGTAACATGCAGTACATCTGTTATTGAGGTTAACAATACACTCCATTCTCCATACATACTTGTTACTAACATAATGTTGGTTTACACCAGCAAGATAAGAGGAAGCAGTCAAGCAAGATAACGAGCAAGCGCATAGGAATCATCAATAAACATTCTGGTCCCACTCCCTTCATTCATCCTGTCCCTACCTTGTGGCAGTTAATTGCGGCGCATCCTGCTATCTCTATCAAGTTTGCATTCCTGCGTGCTTCGTGCAGTCTGCAATTCCCCAAAGCAGGGTAGTATATACTGATAAGAGGGGCCCTGTTTTGTCAGGCGGATCGTCGGTGCTGAGCAGTACCAGGCTCAAGACTGCCAAATAACTAACTTGTCCCACAATGCCTTGGGTAAATACTCCATTTTGTAACAATATGTGGCTGTACTTTCAACTTGTATATTAGCTACAAGCTGCGTCCTGTTATCATCAGCATTTACTTCTAACTATTTAATTGCGGTTTCTGCAAACTTAAATCATACTATCAAAGCTCAGCAAAGCTACTATTCCTAACTTGGCTATATTTCCCATTCAGCATAGTGCCATGTCTTTCTGCTCATTTCCACATTCCCCCCTTTTATCATTCTATGATAACCGTCTCATGTATATATATTCACTCGAATTATATGAATCTATTTAATCAATAACATTTAAACAGTATAATATAAAAGCAAAAAGCTCAGCATTTGCTGAACCAGAAGGGTAGTCTGAGCCACCCTCGGATAAGGGGGCGTGGGTTGGCCTGGTCATTATGTTTCTCTCACTAACTGTTTCTTAGGATTGTGTCATGTCTGGGTGATGAGATAAGAAGAGTGCTGTTGAAGTACAATGTCTCTCTCTCTCTATCAGCTGCAAGACCAATTTGCTTCTGCAGCCCTGAAGTTATGAAGTCATTTCTGATAAACAGTCCCTCCCTGCAGCACTGAAGCTAGCTTGTTAGCAATACATGATTGATTAATTATTTCATCTTAAATGTCCCCATAAAATTCTGTTCTTAAAATTCTGTTCTCACAGTCCCCCATTTAATTCTTCAAAACACTAAGAATCCTTCCCTTGATCCCACCTAGGTGCCTTTGATGGTCTCTATTTGTCCAGTAACAGCCTTCAACATCCGGAGGGGTCGCACTCAATACGTTGCCTGCTTGCCCCACAAGAGGGGCCTGCGGGAACTCTGTAAAGGCATAAGTTTTGCAGGGGCTTCAACTACTTGCTTACAACATAAAAGGTGGTACACTTGTACAATTACAATTTCATTTAAGCATCACTGTTACATAATCGATTGTACAAACATAATACAATTTCATTCTTAAAGTACATTGATCATTCATTAACTCATTTTAAGTATATCTGAAAAGGTTATACAATCACCCTTTTATGGCATATCTAATTGTCCCTCCTTTGACAGAGCAAGTTCGAACACTAATTGCTTTTCGGGTAGCTGTCCAACCTGTGTTCATACATCCTCTTACATCGCCTAATTAATTTCTTAAATTGCCAAATTAAGTATGTCACATCTAACACCATGATACCCAAAACCACTATCAGGACATGGGAGATAATTCTAAACCAGGGGTGTATCTGCACGTCTGACCCCCAGTTCCATAAGTCATCCTGCCAGGTAGAATCATTTATCTTGTCAATCGCATCTTGTAGCATCTTCGACTGTTGTTCCAAATTGTAGTACACTACAGCAATGACTTCTAGCTGCTGTCTATCTTTACCCAAGCGTGTGGGCAATGGCTGAATAGTATATTCATAGTCCCAGAGGTAATATGTCAAATCCTCCTTAATACTTTCTGTCACAGTTATCGTTTCTGTCTTTCGTTTATGCATGTCTACCAACTCCATCTTCCCTTCTCGGGTTGGTATTTGTGGGTTGAACCAAAATGTACTGTTGCTCACCGGCCAAGTCCATTTATGTCCATACTGGTACTCCTTCGCTGTGGTTGTTAAGCAATATCTCCCATTTCCCATATAGGCCACATGGGTTAGCCCTGACAATGCTTTCCAAGTCTCCATGGTGCAATTTACAGTGGCATTAAATCCACATTTTGATTCTGCCAATTTATCTATAGGATGAGGACATATGACTACCTGGTTTTCCAGACTACACTCAGACAATGGACAATGTTGTTCCAATTACCTCTTTTCCAATTTCCATAACATAGGGTAATGTTTCATAATATTTTATGTAATCTTATCCCCTTACCACCCCTATATTTTCTACTTTGTATAATTGCATCCCTAACTTATCTCAGAATTACAGGTATTCCCAATACTACTCCAATATTCTTAGATCCTGTATTTACACATTCCTGACCTTTCCATACTTTAAGTTTTCTGATTTGGCACCAAGTGATTTTATCATTTGTGTGACTGGCTAAATCCTCCAACTGGGTGTAATTTATCCAAACTGGTACCTGTCCTACATCAATTTGCCTCCAATTTTCCTTTTTTTGTTCTAACATCCACGGACCATATGTACTACAAACACTTTCATTAATTGAAATGTCACTGTTCACAAATATCATATGTTACTGGTTACTTGGCCCTGAGTCCCTACAGTGACTATTGGGATCATCAGGACTATTGCCACTCCTGTAGCTTTGCCCATTTCACAATCTGGGATCGCTGGGTATACTCTGGTGAGTCCTTTCGGAGTACAATTGTCCAGTGTCCCATTTCTCTCGGCTAGCCGAGCCAGATGTGGGCTGTCTATCCAATCGGGCACCTCCCCCCTTTGGAGCTGATCGAGGTTGTGTCGTGTCTGTCCCACCATCCACAAGCCAGAAGCATGACCGAGTTGTCACTGCCTTAGCTTTGCGGAATCTTCCTCTTCTCTATCTATGAGGTGGTTGACGGTTCTGGCATGTGCCCCTAATATCGTAATTCCATCTAATTGTATCTTTGTGCCCTCTTTTCCCAGATTGGTCTGATCCTCCTGATTTTTATCTTCTCTCTTTAAGAGTCCCTTCATTACTCCTTTAAGGTGTTCCATCTTTTCATTCATGCCAAAGACTTGCTGGTTGATAGGTTAATTGGCCACTATAAATTGACCCCTAGTATAGGTAGGTGGTAGGGAAACACAGGGAAGGTGGGGATGTGGAAGGAACACGGAATCAGTGTCGGATTAATAAAAATGGGTGGTTGATGGTCGGCACAGACTCGATGGGTCGAAGGGCCTGCTTCAGTGCCGTATCTCCAAACTAAATTAAACTAATCCTTGTATATCTAATGAGTTTACTATTGAATCCGGTAGCAACGTCATTGACTATTCCCCTGTTTGTTCTATGAAGCTGATCCTGGCCTCTAAATATACTGGCACCCATGGCATCGGCAGCCTGCTGCATTACAATCTTACTTAATACACTATACATATTTCTTGCCTGTTCCGCACAATATCCTGGCATTTGCATCCCTGAGATATTGACCAGGACAGGCACAATCTCATGTTTAACATCATCATACAACGCTTCCCCTGGGCTCGATGTACCCACACACATGCATGTTCCTTTCAACTTTCCTTATCATCTGTTGCCCAATGGGAGGGGCACAATCAATTCCAATGTCACAGCTCTCAGTTACCCCGTCCCCTTTCTGTCTGGTCACGCAGTTAGCACGGTCATCCGTGGAACACCGTACACATACTGCATCTTTGCCCGGATTCACCGTAAGCCATGCAGTCAAGTAGGTTTACTCGCCGTTATACACTTCCCATCCAACATGTTGTGCAATGACCCATAGTTCATATAGTCCATATTAATACTCCTTTCATGAATCCGTTGTGCATCCATTACCGGGTCTTTGTTCTTCCTCTCCGGATAGTAGCATTAGGCCCCACAGCCACTGCAGTCCGGTTCATTCCCATTCGCCACTAGTGGTTATATCTGTAATTTAAACATACTGCCCTGGTGGTCACCAGGTGTTAGTGCATGTCCATGTTGTGAGTATCCCCCGATGAGGGACACATGTCGACCTGTGGGGACCGAACATATTTTGGGGAATCCAGGAGTTAATTTATATTCTTATCATCTCTGCTCTTTCGAAATTATCTATATGGTCCCGTAGTGCTCGGGTTTCGTTCCCCACAATCCTTGCCCAGTTAGTAACCCATCTAATAATAATCCAAATGCATATCAATACTACCATTATTCCCTCATTTCCAAATTCCTGTCTCAGCAATTGTTACAGTAATATCTTGTACAACTCTTGGGTCTTCTCAGGGCACCAGCCAGGTAGCTGGATATCTGAGATATTCAATATTACCGGTACCAACTCAAGCTTTATATTATCATATAACATTTTATTAGTTTTTATTATCGCAAGTCCATTTTCTGGTCCTGTAGTCAAGGCCGGGCAAGGGAGACCAGTCACTTGTGGCTGTTGGGTCATAACCTCATTCGTTAGTAATTAAAATGCGGGGGGTAATTGTGGTAATTGGAGCTTGTTGTCCGTTTAATAAATTTTGATTGCTGGCTCCTTCCCTTGTACACCCCTATATGATTTTGACACAAAAGGTCCCTGGAGGGCTTTTGCTGTCAAAATCTGACACACCTAGTAGATTACATTGTCCACTAAAATGAAAGCAAAATACTGCAAATGCTGAAAATTGTCTCATTGATAAAGATGCTGTGATATTTTATGTCTGCAATTAAGGTCTTAAATTCTCAAAGCTGCTGGATCTCTTGCTGTGGCATTGATTCTCACATGGTCTGCCGTCACCTGCTTAAAAACAACCCACAAAGAATCTATTGTGGCTATGTCCCTGAGCCCAATGGGTTAATTTTTCCACTTACATCTGTCAATTTGGAAATTTAAAATTTAACAATGTCCAATATGTATAGATTTTACTCTCAGCAATGTAAAATTTTGTGGTGGGTTAAATGGAAAAACAGCAGCTGCAGCGGAGGTTTTTTTTCAAGGGGTGGAACAAAATGGTCTCAGCTGTGACACTTTATAAAACCTTTTTCTCTCTGATCGAAAAAAAACCCCACACTGCATTTTAATCTTTTTTTTATCCTTTTGGTATCCTTAGGGTTGCTCTCCTTTGAAGTTGAAAATGCCACAATTGCTTCCGCTGCTTTCCAAATAACAAATCACATCTGCACAGTTACACTGGCATTCAACTGTCATGCCACATATTCTGAACTCTCAGGTGATCTTATCAAAATATCAAATATTAGCGGTGGAAAAAGGGGGGGGGCGCTGGTGGTGTCTGTCTGAGATCTTTGCTTATCTCCCCCTGCAGGGTCCTGATGTCTCAGGTTATGGCCAGACTTTCAAATGTCGCTCTCTTAAAAACTCATATCTCCAAGAGAAAACTGTCAATTGCTAGTCTTATCTACACTTCCCCGACTGTCACTGGAAAATTCGAGGCTTCTTGGAAATTAGCTGTTTATTTCACTATTTGCTTATCCCCAGCATTCCATTATTAGCACTTCCATCAGCCAGATCTGATTGCCAATTCCCATTAATTATAATTCTATTTCATTTTGAGCCCTGGAGAACATTTACAATTAATATTCATAATCCCTTAAAACAGAAATCAAACATTTCCATTTGATTCCAAACATTAGTGTATATTGTTTATGTTTTTTTTAACCTTAGATGACATTTTAATTCCTTAAATAACTTGCCAAATTAAACTGGATTTTCGACATCTCAGATTATTCCAAATTCAAATAACAGTAAATTTCCCTTTGAATGCTTTAAATAACCACTCATATCAATTAAATTTTGTTTATCGATTCCAATTTCTTCTGCCCAGACTTGGTTGTACTTTTTATACATTAAAGACAGAAGTGCTTGCAACTATCTCTCCTCCTCAAGCACTTTGTCTCATTGATAAAGATAGTTGCAGCAGTGTTAATTTCTTGCTTGTCTCCAAGGGGGCGGAGCAAAGCATTCTCCGCTGCGTCGCTTTACGTAACCCTTTTGTTTTAATGGAAAAGAACTAAACTCCATTTTAATTTTTTTTTTTATCCGTAGGATTTTTAAACAACAAAATCTCTAGTAACATTATCAACTTCAAAGGAAACCATCTCCATCAGGAATTTTAGATTAAACTCCAATTGTTTCCAAACTTATTTTTTTCATCTTTTATAAGAGGTTTCTAATCCGAGGATTATTATTTTTTTTAACAAAGATGATTCCAAATTCCATTTCACTGCAATAATATTTAAAATCAAAGCTGACAATGTTATATGAGTGAGTCCTCTGTCCGGAACTGAAGACTCCTCCAAAACATGACATAATAAATTTGAAAGTTCATTGTGGCAACAAATGAACTTTCCAGTTCTTCAACTTAAGCAGGTCAGTTAACCGGAACAGTATTAATTCAATTCAGACTTATTAACTTATAATACTTATTAACTACACACAGAACAGAATAGCACGTGCATATTTTAAAAGATACCTAAATTCCGTCATTTTCTTGTTCTTCAGGCGTCTTTCAAATGACTGTAATAAAATCAAAAACTAAAGAAAAAGTTATTTAACATTCTTAGCACAAAATATTTAACACCAGCTTCTTAAACAAACATTAAACAGACAGAATCTTTCCTATATCTCCTTTGTTTATCCTTCTCTCCCTTAAACCAATATCCAATTTTTTTACATTTGCTGCTTAAAAACAATCAGTAAACATGTCTGCAATTTAAACTCCAAAAAAACAGACGAGATTTTAAACTGGAACTCCAATTAAAGCAGGAGTGGTAAACTTCAAATTGGATTTCTGCCAAACATCTTCAGACCTTCAAGGCTGAAGCTTATCTCTTAGAAAATTGTTCATTGCCTTTTCACAGTTGCAAAACCAACTTAAAAAAAAATAAAACTTTAACTTAAAATATAATTCAATTTTATATCCCATTCCTGGGTGCACAACTCTAAATAGAAATGAACACACTGAACAATCACTTTTCACACTCTTTCAATTCCAAACAACTTAATAGACTCATGCTTTCAACATTAAAGCCAGAGAACAAAGAGTTAACGACAGTCAGTTCTACATAACATAAGCTGTCCATCCCAGACATTCAATTCATTCGCGGAAGCTTCCAACATTCTCACATTCAAATCAAAGACACAGTAACTTGTTTTTACTGTAAAACATACCTATCTTTAAAAACACATATTTTACCATGGCGCTTCTGCGTTTTTCTCGAGTGGGCAAACGGACGTGGGTCGCCTTTCTCCAGAGGACACGGATTACTTGTCCCCGGTGGCAACCCTTCCTCCTTACAAGCCGTCAAGCCCATTCTTCCTTCTACTTTCTCAAACCCTAGTTCTTTTCTATGAATCAAGCAGCATTAAAACGAAAGAAAACGAACAAGACACAAGAAAACGAATAGACACGGTAACACAAAGGACGAACCACACACAAGGAGACGAACAGGCGCAGTTAATGTTGTGATCAACAGAATTTTTAGAGTCCTTTGGTTTCCTCCTTCACGAATTGTTATTCCTAATTTAAGGGCGTTTTCTTGCCAACTTGATAGGAGGGTTATATTTTTTCCTCCTGACAATATTGTCTCCATAATCCAATTAATTCGTTGGCCCTATTGCCTTTATTTTGTTTCCAGATTTTTTCTTGGGTTTTTTTAGTTACATCCAAGTCTTCTGTACCCCCTAAGGGCCATTGGTCTCCTAATTTCTTATTTAAGGCTGCCGATAATTGTCTGAAGTCTTTCCTTTTATCCGGATATTTATCACACAGTGCTTGTAATGGACAGGATGGATCACTTGTATTGTATAAACAGTTTCCCATTATCACAAATTATTATCACAAACTATTCTTGAACTTCGTTGTTCGCCCCTACAGTCCAAGAGTTAAAATTACTTACAAATTATTATCTAAACAGTTACAATTACTTACAAATTATTGTCTAAACAGTTACTGACAATTTACCTTATTCAAACGTTAAAAATAAAACCTCATTTCTCCCCCAAAAAATTTAACCACAGGGTCCCCGCCCCAAAAAAATCTTAAATCACAGGGTCGCCGCCCCAAAAAAAACTTAAACTTAACCCTCAGGGCCGGAGGCCCGACCTCACTCGTAGTCTAAACTAAACGACTGAACCTGACCTAAAATAACACCTCAATTCCCCGCCGGGTAACCTGACTTAACGATATCAGTTCCCAGCCAGGTAACCTGACCTACACCTCAGTCCCCAGCCGTGTGACCTGACTTGAAGATATCAGTTCCCAGCCGGGTAACTTGACCTAAAGTAACTTAGCTAAACTTTAACCTCATTACCCTCAGTCGTACCAACATCGACTGATCCTTGTCTCTCTAATCCGCCAGACTGTTCGTTGATCTCGTCCAGACGATTTTACCTGACAATAAGCGAGTGATCAAACTTTTATCAGACTACGAGACAGAGGAAAACCGACGTGGTCATCAACTACTCACATCGGGGGCCCATTTCCACTCTCTCCATCCAAGACTAGTCTGATTCTGATTTCGCTGATGATCGGCGGTCGTCTGTTGAGATCTCACTTCTGACACCAAAATGTTAATCTGAGTTCTTTTTGCCCTCAGTCTGGTTCAGTAAATATACTGAGTCGGATGTGTAGGTAAAATCAATTACTTTATTTGCACAGTCGCCGGCGGACTTACTCTGAAAACAGCGGCACTGACTCCAACGTAGTCTGTCGGGACCACCAGAGTAAGTGTCCGTTCGTGATACAGATACAACAGTTTATACATTAAGATTCATTCTACACCTCCTTGCTTAACCAATCAGTGGGTACAATTCAACTTCACCCACGTGGGAACATGCAGTACATCTGTTATTGAGGTTAACCATAAACTCCATTCTCCAAACATACTTGTTACTAACATAATGTTGTTTTACACCAGCAAGATAAGAGGAAGCAGTCAAGCAAGATAACGAGCAAGAGCATAGGAATCATCAATAAACATTCTGGTCTCACTCCCTACTTCATCATGAGTCCTGTCCCGACATTGTGTCAGTTAATTGCGGCGCATCTTGCTATCTCTATCAAGCTTGCATTCCTGAGTGCTTCGTGCAATCTGCAGTTACACCAAGCAGCGGTCGTATAGTGATAAGAGGGGCCCTGTTTGGTCAGGCGGATTGTCGGTGCTGAGCAGTACCAGGCTCAAGACTGCCAGCTAACTAACTTGTCCCACAATGCCTTGGGTAAATACTCCATTTTGTAACAATATGTGGCTACACTATCAACTTGTATATTAGCTACAAGCTGCGTCCTGTTATCACTGTTTCTACAGAGATACACAATCAGACCATAAAGGAAAATATGTCCTTGTAATACAATCTCACACTCTCAGCCATTACTTTTACTATTTCATTGCGGTTTCTGCAACTTTAAATCATACTATCAATGCTCAGCAAAGGTACTATTCCTAACTTGGCTATATTTCCCATCAAGCATAGTTCCATGCCGTTCTGCTCATTTCCACATATCCACAGGGAGAGTCACTGAGTGGGTCTGTTATTATAGTATCTCCACAGGGAGAGTCACTGATTGGGTCTGTTTTTATAGTATCTCTCCAGGGAGAGTCACTGATTGGGTCTGTTATTATCGCATCTCCACAGGGAGAGTCACCGAGTGGGTCTGTCATTATAGTAATCCACAGGGAGAGTCACTGAGTGGGTCCGTTATTATAGTATCTCCACAGCGGGAGTCACTGATTGGGTCTGTTTTTATCGTATCTCCAAAGGGAGAATCATTGAGTGGGTCTGTTATTATAGTATCTCCACAGCGAGAGTCACTGATTGGGTCTGTTTTTCTCGCATCTCCACAGGGAGAGTCACTGAGTGTGTCTGTTATTATAGTATCTACACAGGGAGAGTCAATGACTGGGTCTGTTGTTATAATATCCCCACAGGGAGAGTCACTGAGTGGGTCTGTTATTATAATATCCCCACAGGGAGAGTCACTGAGTGGGTCCGTTATTATAGTATCTCCACAGGGAGAGTCACGGAGTGGGACTGTTATTATATTATCTCCACAGCGAGAGTCACTGATTGGTTATGTTTTTATCGTATCTCCACAGGAAGAGTCACTGGGTGGGTCTGTTGTTAACTATTTCCACAGGGAGAGTCAGTGAGTGGGTCTGTTATTATAGTGTCTCCAATGGGCGAATCACTGATTGCTCTGTTACTATAATATCTCCACAGGGAGAGTCACTGAATGGGTCTGTAATTATAGGATTTCCACAGGGAGAGTCAGAAAGTGGGTCTGTTATTATAGTGTCCCCAATGGGCGAATCACTGTGTGTGTCTGTTACTGTAATATCTCCACAGCGGGAGTGTCTGAGTGGATCTGTTGTCAAAGTATCTCGACAGGGAGAGCCACCGAGTGGGTCTGTTCTTATAGTAATCCACAGGAAGAGTCACTGAGTGGGTCTGTTATTATCGTATCTCCACAGGGAGAGTCAGTGATTGGGTCTGATTTTATCGTATCTCCAGAGGGCGAGTCACTGACTGGGTCTGTTATTATAGTATCTCCACAGGGAGAATCTCTGAGTGAGACTGTTATTATAGTTTATCCAGTGGGTGCTTCACTGAGTCTCTCTGGCATTATACTATCTTCACAGGGAGAGTGAATGATTGTGTCTGTTATTCTAGAATCTCCACTGGGAGAGTCACTGAGATGGTCTGTTATTATAGATCTCCACAGAGAGAGTCACTGAGTGGGTCTGTTATTATAGTATCTCCACAGGGAGAGTCACTGATTGGGTCCGATTTTATCGTATCTCCAAAGGGAGAGTCACTGAGTGGGTCTGTTATTATCGTATCTCCACAGGGAGAGTCACTGAGTGGGTCTGTTATTATAGTATTTCCACAGCGAGAGTCACTGAGTGGGTCTGTTATTATAGTATCTCCACAGGCAGAATCTCTGAGTGGGTCTTTTGTTATAGTATCTCCACATGGAGAGTCACTGAGTGTGTCTGTTATTCTACTATCTCCAAAGGGAGTGTCACTGAGTGGATCTGTCATTATAGTATCTCCATAGAGAGAGTCACTGAGTGGGTCCGTTGTTGCAGTATTTCCTCAGGGAGAGTCACTGAGTGGGTCTGTTATTATAGTGTCTCCAAAGGGTGAATCACACAGTGGGTCTGTTACTATAATATCTGCACAGGATTAGTGACTGAGTGGGTCTGTTATAATATTATCTCCACAGGGAGAGTCACTGAGTGGGTCCGTTGTTCCAGCATTTCCTCAGGGAGAGTCACTGAGTGGGTCTGTTATTATAGTGTCTCCAAAGGGTGAGTCACAGAGTGGGTCTGTTACTATAATATCTGCACAGGGATAGTGACTGAGTGGGTCTGTTATTATAGTATCTCCACAGGGAGAATCACTGAGTGGGTCCGTTGTTACAGCATTTCCTCAGGGAGAGTCACTGAGTGGGTCTGTTATTATGGTGTCTCCAAAGGGTGAGTCACAGAGTGGGTCTGTTACTATAATATCTGCACAGGGATAGTGACTGAGTGGGTCTGTTATTATAGTATCTCCACAGGGAGAGTCACTGAGTGGGTCTGTTATTATAGTATCTCCACAAGGAATTTCACTGAGTGGGTCTGTTATTAGTGTATCTCCACAGAGAGAGAGTCACTGAATCGGTCTCTTGTTGTCGTTTAGCCTCAGGGCGAGTCACTGAGTGGTTCTGTTATTATTGTATCTCCACAGTGCGAGACAGTGAGTGGGTCTGTAATGATAGTATTTCTCCAGGGAGAGTCACTGCGTGAGTCTGTTATTATAGTATCATCACAGGGAGAGTCACGGAGTGGATCTGTTATTGTAGTATCTCCACAGTGAGAGTCACTTATTACGTCTGTTATTATAGTATCTCCACATGGAGAGTCACTGAGTGGGTCTGTTATTATAGTATCTCCAGAGGGAGAGTCACTGAGTGGGTCTGTTATTATAGGATTTCCTCATGGAGAGTTGCCGAGTGGGTCTGTTGTAATATCTCAACAGGGAGTTTCACTGAGTTGGTCTGTTGCTGTAGGATCTCCACAGGGAGAGTCTCTGAGTGGGTCTGATATTATAATGTCTCTCAAGGGCGAGTCACTGATTGGTTCTGTTATTATCGTATTTCCATCGGGAGAGCCACTGAGTGGGTCTTAAGGTAAATTATTTCGACAGGGAGAATCACTGAGTTGGCCTGTTGTTATAGGATCTCCACAGGGGGAGTCACTGAGTGAGTCTGTTATTGTAGTTTCTCCAGTGGGGGCGTCACTGAGTCTTTCTGGCATTATACTATCTCAACAGGGAGAGTGAAAGATTGTGTCTGTTATTCTCGTATCTCCACTGGGAGAGTCACTGAGTGGGGCTGTTATTATAGAATCTCCACAGGGAGACTCACTGAGTGGATCTGTTATTACAGTATCTCGACAGGGTGAATGACATAGTGGGTCTGTTCTGAATGTATGGGCGGCACAGTGGCGCAGTGGTTGGCACCGCAGCCTCACAGCTTCAGCGACCCGGGTTCAATTCTGGGTACTGCCTGTGTGGAGTTTGCAAGTTCTCCCTGTGTCTGCGTGGGTTTCCTCCGGGTGCTCCGGTTTCCTCCCACAGCCAAAAGGCTTGCAGTTTGATAGGTCAATTGGCCATTATATATTGCCCCTAGTATAGGTAAGTGGTCGGGGAATATAGGGACAGTGAGGATGTGGTAGCAATATGGGATTAATGTAGGATTAGTATAAATGGGTGGTTAATGGTCGGCACATACTCGGTGGGCCGATGGGCCTGTTTCAGTGCTGTATCTATAAATCTAAAATGTAAATCTCCACGTCGAGATTCACCGATTGTGTGTTTTATCATAGTATTTCCACAAGAAGAGTGACTGAATGCGTCTGTTATTATGTTATCTTCACAGGGAGAGTGACTGAGTGGTTCTGTTTTTTAGTATATCCACAGGCAGAGTGACTGAGTGGGTCTGTTATTATAGTATCTCCGCAAGGAGTGTCTCTGTGTGGTTCTCTTATTTGTGTATCTCCACCATGTGATCTCTCTCTCTCTCCATCTCCCTTTCACTGCCTCCTTCTCTCTTTCTGTCTCTGTCTCTCTTTCTCCCTCTCTCTCTCACTGTCTCTCCTTCTCTCTGTCCCTCTTATCTGTCTCAATACTTAACTCTGTTTTTCTCTCAGATAATCTCTCCCTCCCACTCTGTCTCCTTCTCTGACTCCCTATCTGTCGTTATCTCGCTCTCTCTCTCTTTCTCTATCTCTGTCTCCCTCTCTCTCTCTCTATGTCTCTGTCTCTCTGTCTCCCTCTGTCTGTCTGTCTGTCTCTCTCTCTCTCTGCTTCTCCTTCTCTAACTTTGCCGCGGCCTTTCCCTCTCTCTGTCTCCCTCTCTTTCTATGTCTCTGTCTCTGTCTCTCTGTCTTCCTCTGTCTGTCTGTCTGTCTCTCTGCCTCTCCCTCTCTCACTTTGCCGCTGCCAGTCCCTCTCTCTGTTTCACCTTCTCTGTCTCTGTCACTCTCACATGCTTTCTCTCGATCTTTCTCTCCTTCTCTCCCTTTCTCTGCCTCTGTCTCAGAGTCGTTGCAGTGCTTAAGGAGGCCATTCGGGCCATCTTGTCTGCACTGGTTTTCCGAGAGTGCAATTCTCTCAGTTCCATTACCTCGCCTTCTCTTCATAACCCTGCACATTCTTCCTTTTCATATCACTGTCTAATTCCCTTTTGAATGCTTCAATTAAGTTTGCCTCCACCACGTTCTCAGGCAGCGCATTCCAGACATTAACAACTCACTGCATGAAAAGGTTTTTCTCCATGTCACTTTTGCTTCTCTTACCAAATATTTTCTGTCTGTGTCATCTCGTTCTCGAAACTTTCACAAGTGGGAACAGTTTCTCCCGATCTACTCTGTCCAGATCCCTCATGATTTTGAATACCTCTATCAAATCACCTCTCAGCCTTCTCTTCTCCAAGGAAAACAGTCCTAACTTCTCCAATCTATCTTCATAACTGAAATTCCTCATCCCTGGAACCATTCTCGTGAATCTCTTCTGTACTCCCTCCAATACCCTCACATCTTTCCTAAAGTGTGGCACTCAGAAATGGACGCAATCCTCCAACTGAGGATGAACTTGTGTCTTATACAAATTCTACATAACCTCCTTGCTCTTGTGCTCTATGCCCCTATTAATAACTCCCAGGATACTGTACGCTTTATTAACCACTCTCTCAACCTGTCCTACCACTTTCAATGACTTCTGCTCATATACACCCAGGTCCCTCTGCTCCTGCTCCTCCTTTGGAATTGTTCCCTTTTTCGATATTGTCACTCCATGTTCTTCCTACTAAAATGAATCACTTCACATTTCTATGCATTGAACGTCATCTGCCACCTGTCTGCCCATTCCACCAACCTGACGATGTCCTTTTGAAATTCGTCACTATTCTCCTCAAAGTTCACAATGCTTCCACGTTTCGTATCACCTGCAAACTTTGAAATTGTACCCTGAAAACCGAGGTCTCGGTCATTAATATATATCAAGAAACTCAAGGGTCCCAACACTGACTCCATGGGGAACTCCACTACAAACCTTCCTCCAGCCTGAAAAACATCCATTAACCACTACTCTTCGTTTCCTGTCACTCAGCCAATTCCGTATCCATGTTGCTACCGTAGTATTTATTCTATGAGCTCCAAGCTTGCTCACAAGACTGTTGTGTGGCACTGTATCAAACGCCTTTTGAAAATCCATGTCCACCACATCAACAACATTGGGTGTTGTTGAAAGGGGCGGCACAGTGGCGCAGTGGTTAGCACCGCAGCCTCACAACTCCAGCGACCCGGGTTCAATTCTGGGTACTGCCTGTGTGGAGTTTGCAAGTTCTCCCTGTGTCTGCGTGGGTTTCCTCCGGGTGCTCCGGTTTCCTCCCACACACCAAAGACTTGCAGGTTGATAGGTACATTGGCCATTATAAATTGCCCCTAGTATAGGTAGGGGGTAGGGAAAATATAGGGACAGGTGGGGAATGTGGTAGGAATATGGAATTAGTGTCGGATAAGTACAAATGGATGGTTGATGGTCGGCACAGACTCGGTGGGCCGAAGGGCCTGTTTCAGTGCTGTATCTCTAAACTAAACTAAACTGAACATTGCCCTCATCAACTCTCTCAGTTACCTCCTCAAAAAACTCCAGCCAGTTCGTTAAACATGACTTTCCCTGTAGATATCCATACTGCCTTTCCTTAATTAACTCACATTTGTCCATGTGACTATAGATGTTCATCCGAATTATTTTTTCTAGATGTTTTCCACCACCGAAGTTAAAATAACTGACCTAAAGTTGCTGCGGTAGTCTCCCCACTCTCTATCTCTGTCTCTCTCCATGTTTCTATCTTTACTCTCTCTCTCTTTCGCTCTCTCTCTACTTGCCCTGTCTCTCTTCTCGGTCTCTCTCTGTCCCTCTTTCTGTTCCTCCCTCTATCACTCCCTCTGTCCCTCCCTCTGTCCCTGAATCAGTCTCTCTTGCTCTGCCTCGCTCTCTCTTGGTCTCTCCTTCTTTCGCTGCCCCTCTCTCTGCCAATCCCCATCTCTCCCCTCTCTCTCTTTGTCTCAGACTCTCCCTCTATCCCTGTCTCCCCCAGTCTCTGTCTCTCCCAATCGTTCTCTCTGTCTCTGTCTTTCCTCTCCATCTGTCTCTCCGTCTCCCTCTGTCCCTCTGTCTGTCTTTCCCTCTCCCTCTGTCCCTCCCTCTCTCCCTCTACCGCTCTATCCCTCTCTCTGCCACTCCCTCTCTGTTTGAATATCCCTCCACTCTGTCTCCCTTGTCTCTATCTCCCTTGTTTCTGTCTCTCCCTCCTTCTTTGTCTCTTTTTTTCTCTCTCCCTCTGTCACTTTCTCCCCTCTCTCTCTCTGCCCCTTCGTCTCCATCTTTCCCTCTGTCTGTCTTTCCCTCTCCCTCTGTCCCTCCCCCTCTCCCTCCCTCTCTCTCTCTGCCGCTCCCTTTCTGTCTTTCTTTCCCTCCCTCGCTGTCTCTGTCTCCCCTGTCTCGATTTCCACTGCTTCTGTCTCTCCCTCCTTCTCTGCCTCTGTTTCTCCTTCTCGCTCTGTCTCTGTCTCCCCCCTATCTCTCGGTCTGTGTCTTCCCCCTCTCTTTGTCTCTCCCTCTCTCTCTCTGTCTCTCCCTCCCCTCTTTCTCTGCCTCACTCTCTCTCTCTCTCTCTCTCTTTTCATCTCCCCCTTCATCTCCCTGTCCCAGGACAGCAATGCTTTCAGACATGTCTTTGTTAATTTAGAACCAGTAACTCTTTCCTTTAGAATCACAGAAAATCTAAAGCACAGAAAGAGGCCACTTGGCTCATCGTGTATGTGCCAGCCGAAAAACGATCCTCCTACTCTAATCCCACCTGCCACCCTTTGTTCCGTAGCCCTGCAGATTCCGGCACTTGAGGTGCATGTCCAGACTCCTTTTGAATGACTTGAGGGTTTCTGCCTCAACTCCCCTTTCAGACCGTCTGTTCCAGACCCTCACCACCCTCTGGGTGAAAAATATTTTCCTCATCTCCCTTCTAAGCTTTCTACCAATCACTTTAAGTCTATGCCCCTTCGTCACTGAGCTCTCTGCGAAGGTGAATAGACCCTTCACCTCCATTCTATCCACGCCCTTCACATTTCAGTCAGATCTCCCCTCAGCCTTCTCTGTTCCAAGGAGAACAACCCCAGCCGATCCAATCTTCCCTCATAGCTGCATTTTCCAGTTCTGGCAACATCCTCGCAAATCTCCTCCGTACCCTCTCTAGTGCAATTGCATCCTTTCTGTAATGATGTGACCAGAACTGCACACAGTACTTGAGTTGTGGTCTAACCAATGGGTTATACAGTTTCAGCGTATCCTCCCTGCTCTTCTATTCTAAACCTGCCTTGTTGGGAAGGTCACTGCAGTGTGAAAATATCAAACACTGATCCAACATTCACGCGTAAAACATTCACACTAAACTCCCAATACAGGATTGGGCAGATAATGAGGATTGTTACTGACTGTTACATCTTGTCTCATCCTCTATCTGTCTCTGCCTCTCATGTCTGTCTCTCTCCATCTCTTTCTCTCTCTCCCTCTATCTCCTTCTCCCTCTTTCTCCGCCGCAGTCCATGACTGTTTCTGTGCCTCTCTCACACCATCTCTCCCTCTCTCTCTCCTTGGAAAGAAATGGTTTAGTCCATTTATTGGTTAATTTTGAACCTACAATTCTTTCCCTTGCTGGGAACGTCACTGCAGTTTGAAAATATCAAACACTGATCGACACTCGCCCCCTAAACTCTCATGTTAAACCCCCAATACAGGACTGGGCAGATAATGGGGACTGTTACTGAGGTTCTGTCAAATTCCCCTCACACCCTGTCTCCCCTTTCGGCTACTTCTAAAGTTTGTCAATTTTTGATAATATATTGTCAACAACAATAAATTTCCCTGCAGTTTGAAAATATTAAACACTGATCCAACAGTTGCCTCCAAAACACTCACACTAAACCCCAAATATTTCCTTTCAAATTTAGTTTTTGCACACAGCCAGCTTTAGTTTTTAATTTTCTCTTTTTTCAAACATTATTAGATCTAAAATTTCTCATTGAAACCCGCCCTGTCACACTCTCTCTGTCTGTCTCTCCCTCAGTCTCTGTTTCACCCTCTGTCTTTCACCCTCTAACAAAAGCCTGTAAGGAACTGAGGTAGCAACAAAAGCCTGTAAGGAGCTAGATAATGAAGTCAGTGTGTCTAAGGGGAAGAACAGGCAGGGAGCAGATGATGAATATAAAGGGACTGGTGGTCTGAGGTGCATTTGTTTTAATGCAAGAAGTGTAGTAGGTAAGGCAGATGAACTTAGGGCTTGGATTAGTACCTGGGTGTATGATGTTATTGCTATTACTGAGACTTGGTTGAGGGAAGGGCATGATTGGCAACTAAATATCCCAGGATATCGATGCTTCAGGCGGGATAGAGAGGGAGGTAAAAGGGGTGGAGGAGTTGCATTACTGGTCAAAGAGGATATCACAGCTGTGCTGAAGGAGGGCACTATGGAGGACTCGAGCAGTGAGGCAATATGGACAGAACTCAGAAATAGGAAGGGTGCGGTAACAATGTTGGGGCTGTACTACAGGGCTCCCAACAGCGAGCGTGAGATAGAGGTACAAATATATAAACAGATTATGGAAAGATGTAGGAGCAACAGGGTGGTTGTGATAGGAGATTTTAATTTTCCCAACATTGACTGGGATTCGCTTAGTGTTAGAGGTCCAGATGGAGCAGAATTTGTAAGGAGCATCCAGGAAGGTTTTCTAGAGCAGTATGTAAATAGTCCAACTCGGGAAGGGGCCATACTGGACCTGGTGTTGGGGAATGAGCCCGGCCAGGTTGTTGAAGTTTCAGTAGGGGACTACTTTGGGAATAGTGATCACAATTCCGTAAGCTTTAAAATACTCATGGACAAAGACGAGAGTGGTCCTAAAGGAAGAGTGCTAAATTGGGGGAAGGCCAACTATACCAAAATTCGGCAGGAGCTGGGAAATGTAGATTGGGAGCAGCTGTTTGAAGGTAAATCCACATGTGATATGTGGGAGGCTTTTAAAGAGAGGTTGATTAGCGTTCAGGAGAGACATGTTCCTGTGAAAATGAGGGATAGAAATGGCAAGATTAGGGAACCATGGATGACAGGTGAAATTGTGAGACTAGCTAAGAGGAAAAAGGAAGCAGACATAAGGTGGAGGAGGCTGATGAAAGACGAAGCTTTGAAAGAATATCGGGAATGTAGGACCAATCTGAAACGAGGAATTAAGAGGGCTAAAAGGGGTCATGAAATATCTTTAGCAAACAGGGTTAAGGAAAATCCCAAAGCCTTTTATTCATATATAAGGAGAAAGAGGGTAACTAGAGAAAGGATTGGCCCACTAAAGGACAAAGGAGGAATGTTATGCTTGGATTCAGAGAAAATGGGTGAGATTCTAAACGAGTACTTTGCATCGGTATTCACCGAGGAGAGGGACATGACGGATGTTGAGGTTAGGAACAGATGTTTGATTACTCTAGGTCAAGTCGGCATAAGGAGGGAGGAAGTGTTGGGTATTCTAAAGGGCATTAAGGTGGACAAGTCCCCAGGTCCGGATGGGATCTATCCCAGGTTACTGAGGGAAGCGAGAGAGGAAATAGCTGGGGCCTTAACAGATATCTTTGCAGCATCCTTAAACACGGGTGAGGTCCCGGAGGACTGGAGAATTGCTAATGTTGTCCCCTTGTTTAGGAAGGGTAGCAGGGATAATCCAGGTAATTATAGACCGGTGAGCCTGACGTCAGTGGCAGGGAAGCTGCTGGAGAAGATACTGAGGGATAGGATCTATTCCCATTTGGAAGAAAATGGGCTCATCAGTGATAGGCAACATGGTTTTGTGCAGGGAAGGTCATGTCTTACCAACTTAATAGAATTCTTTGAGGAAGTGACAAAGTTGATTGATGAGGGAAGGGCTGTCGATGTCATATACATGGACTTCAGTAAGGCGTTTGATAAGGTTCCCCATGGCAGGCTGATGGAGAAAGTGAAGGCGCATGGGGTCCAAGGTGTACTAGCTAGATGGATAAAGAACTGGCAGGGCAACAGGAGACAGAGAGTAGCAGTAGAGGGGAGTTTCTCAAAATGGAGACGTGTGACCAGTGGTGTTCCACAGGGATCCGTGCTGGGACCACTGTTGTTTGTGATATACATTAATGATTTGGAGGAAAGTATAGGTGGACTGATTAGCAAGTTTGCAGACGACACTAAGATTGGTGGAGTAGCAGATAGTGAAGGGGACTGTCAGAGAATACAGCAGAAGATAGATAGATTAGAGAGTTGGGCAGAGAAATGGCAGATGGAGTTCAATCAGGGCAAATGCGAGGTGATGCATTTTGGAAGATCCAATTCAAGAGTGAACTATTCAGTAAATGGAAAAGTCCTGGGGAAAATTGATGTCCAGAGAGATTTGGGTGTTCAGGTCCACTGTTCCCTGAAGGTGGCAACGCAGGTAAATAGAGTGGTCAAGAAGGCATACGGCATGCTTTCCTTCATCGGACGGGGCATTGAGTACAAGAGTTGGCAGGTCATGTTACAGTTGTATAGGACTTTGGTTCGGCCACATTTGGAATACTGCGTACAGTTCTGGTCGCCACATTATCAAAAGGATGTGGATGCTTTGGAGAGGGTGCAGAGGAGGTTCACCAGGATGTTGCCTGGTATGGAGGGCGCTAGCTATGAAGAGAGGTTGAGTAGATTAGGATTATTTTCATTAGAAAGACGGAGCTTGAGGGGGGACCTGATTGAGGTGTACAAAATCATGAGAGGTATCGACAGGGTGGACAGCAAGAGGCTTGTTCCCAGAGTGGGGGTTTCAATTACGAGAGGACACGAGTTCAAAGTGAAAGGGGAAATGTTTAGGGGGGATATGCGTGGTAAGATCTTTACGCAGAGGGTGGTGGGCACCTGGAACGCGTTGCCAGCGGAGGTGGTAGACGCGGGCACGATGGAGTCTTTTAAGATGTATCTAGACAGATACATGAATGGGCAGGAAGAAAAGAGATACAGAACCTTAGAAAATAGGCGACATGTTTAGAGAGAGGATCTGGATCGGCGCAGGCTTGGAGGGCCGAAGGGCCTGTTCCTGTGCTGTAATTATCTTTGTTCTTTGTTCTTCGTTCTTTGTAACTCTCTTTCTCTCCCTCCCTCTGTCTCTGTCCCACTCTGTCTGTGTCTGTCTCCCTCCATCTATCCCTCTCTCTCTCTATGGACAGCAATGCTTCGAGCCATTCAGTTGTTAATTTTGAATCTGTAACTCTTGCGCTTGTTGGGAATGTCACTCCAGTTTGAGCAAAAACTCAGCCCCAAAACTCTCACACCAGATCCCCAATACCAGACGGGTCAGACAATGGACATTGTTACTGGGGTTCTGACAAGGTCTAATTTCACTATCTCTACTGTCCCTCAGTCTTTCACTTCGTTCTTCTCCCCAATTCTCCATTTGTTTACATTTCCCTCTCTCCTTTGTCCTTAATCACCCTTCACTTTATACGTAGAGAGGGTGCTCCTTCAACTGTCGACGTACAGAGGGTTCTCCCTCCAATTTCTCCGGAGAGAGAGAGCTCCCTCCACTTTATACGTAGAGAGGGAGCTGCCTCCACTTTATACATAGAGAGGGAGCTGGCTCCACTTTATACATAGAGAGGGAGCTGCCTCCACTTTATGCATAGAGAGGGAGCTGCCTCCACATTATACATAGAGAGGGAGCTCCCTCCACTTTATACATAGAGAGGGAGCTCCGTCCAGATTATACATAGTGCTTCCTCCACTTTACATACATATGAGGGAGCTGCCTCCATTTTATTCATAGAGGGGGAGCTCGCTCCACTTTATACATAGAGAGGGTGCTCCCTAAAGTTTATACATACAGAGGGAGTTCCCTCATCTTTATACATAGAGAGGAAGCTCCCTCCACATAAGACATAGAGAGAAGGAATTTCAATGATTGTGAGGTTTGTCTGGGAATGGCTTTCGATCCTGTTTATTCCATGTATTATAGATGAAGTGAAGAGTGTAGTTGAACAGGTGGAGACTTCACTGTTTTGCAGATGCCTTAAATTATTCACAGAGGTTTCACCATTGAACACACGTACTCTGAGAATAGAATCATTGAACCTGGGGCTGGTGAACAGAACACAGATGCAGAATGTTAGGAATAAAGCAGATGTGAAAAGTAACATTTAGCAGCAGTTTGCAGGTGTGAGTACTCCAGCGAAATAGGGAAGGAGAAAAGGAGCAGGGAGAACGAAACCGTTGGAAAAAGAAAAGCAGAAGTAAAGAGAAAGAGAAAGAAGCAGCAGTGAAAATAATTCACTATCATAAAGTGCTGGAATGTCCAGAACAATTAGTGAGAGAAACTGTGAGTTGAAGTTGTCTGTTGTCAGATTGTGTTCATTTTCCTGCTGGACTTGATCCTCTATGTTGATTTCTGTCAGGTCCTCATTTTGTTTTGTAGAAAGTTCCTATTTCTCACTTAGTGACTGAATAAACAGAATAGAATCAGTTCTTCACTGATGGTAATTCATTATTTAAATACTGCACTTTAAAATCTCTGTGACTGCTGAATTCAATAAAGAGCGAGGCTGATATCAGAAATATATTTAAATTTATATTTAATCGCCTGTATAAGCTAAATATATTGACTATATTGTGGAAACAATGAACTGTTCTCCGACACCAATAACCACAGGGATTATTGTTTGAATGTGTTAATTGAGTTGTATTACTGGGATCTATAGATTAGATTTCCTCTAAGACTCTGCTGCAGTCTCTCGCTGTGAATCTCAGCCTCTTCTCTCACTGTATTGAATCCACAATCTCCTCATCTATTGCTTCAGTTTATCCACTTTCCCAAACCATCTGCTCCAGTCTCCCACCTGCTCCAACATGTCCTTTCCATGGAATTTAGAAGGTTATGGGGTGATTTGATTAATGTTTTCAAAATAATAAGGGAAACGGAACGGGTGGACAGAAAGTAACTATTCCCACTGGCCGTGGAGTCAGGAACTTGGGGGCATGGTCTAAAAATCTAAACGCAGTCTTTAAAGCTTTCAGGAGTGAAATGAAGAAACACTTCAGCACACCAGTTGTGGTATCAGTTTGGAACTTTCTTGCACAAACGGCAATTGATGCTGAGACACTTGTTAGTTTTTAAATCTGAGTTTGATAGATTTTTGTTAACCAAAGGTATAAAGGGGCAAAGATAGTTACATGGAGTTAGATCACACATCAGCCATGAGCTCATTGAAAGACAGAAGGGGGTTGAGGGGCCAAATGGCCTCCTCCTCTTCCTCTGTTCAATGACAAATATCTTGCTACCATTCTCTGTGTCTTGGTCTGTGTCTCTCTCTTTGTCTCTCTTTCTGTCTGTCTGTCTGTCTCTCTCTCTCCTCTCACAAACATCTGTGGAAATCCACAAACATTAGTCAGACATTTTGGGCTGGTTCTCGGTGGCCATTTTATGTTATCACGTATCTCTCCCTTTTCTCTCTCTATCTCCCTCTGCACACTATCTCAATCTCTCTCTCTTGCTCTCAGGATGGGAAGAGGGAGAAGGAGAGGCAGAGAAAGGGTGTCGCAGGCAGTGAGAGATGTGAAGAAAGAGACAGAGGAACAGGGAGTCTGGCATTGGTAGATGGATCTTTACTCTGTATCTAACCCCGTGCGTACCTGCCCTGTGAGTATTCGATGGGGACAGTCTCGGACGGGGGCGGGCGGGGTGGGGGACTACTGTCTAAAAATCAAACATTAGTCGAAAGCCCTTTCAAAGATGATGTTTAGAAGCACTTCTACATACAAAGGGTGGTAGAAGTTTGGAACTGTCTTCCACAAATGACCCCACCCTATCTCTGCAATCTCCTCCAGCTCCACAATCCACCAATATCTGAGATCCTCTAATTCTGGCCTCTTGAGCATCCCCAATTTGAATCGTCCCATAATTGGTGGCCGTGCCTTCAAGCTGCCAAGAGCCTAACTCTGGAATTCCTTTCCTAAACCTCCCCATCTCACTAACTCTCTTTCTTCTTTGAAGACGCTCCCTCAAACCGCTCTCTTTGCCCAAGTATTTGTTCGTCTAGTGTAATATCTCCTTAAGTGACTCGTGTCAAGTTTTTATTTGCCTTATTTAATTTGTTGGATGTGTTCGTTACTGGTCAGTCCAGCATTTATTACCCATCCCTAATTGCGCTTGAGAAGGTGGTGTTGAGCCTCCTTCTTAAACCGCTGCAGTCCAGATGGGGTAGGTACACCCACAGTGCTGTTAGGAAGGGAGTTCCAGGATTTTGACCCAGTAACAGTGACGGAACGGCAATATAGTTTCAAGTTACGATGGTGTCTGACTTTAGTTGTTGCGTGCGGACAGTATTTTCAGTGCGCAGTCCATTTATATTTTTAATTATTTATTATTTTCACGTGGTTAGATGTAAAGTTTTTCCTACAATCTGCCTGCCTCTCTGTATCTCCTCACTCTTTCTGTCCGTCTCTTCCTCCTTCTCTAAATCCACTGCTTTACTCTGTATCTAAACTCACACTGTACCTGCCCTGGGAGGTCTCATTATTTTACTTAAGTAATGAGCTATACACTTCCAGCATAACCTCCCTGCTCTTATATACTTTAACAGCCTTGTTGGGAATCGCACTGCAGTTTGAAAATATGAAACACTGATCCAACATTCACCCCTAAAACACTCTCACTAACTTCCAAAAACAAGACTGGGCAAATAATGAGGATTGTTAATGATTGTTACAACTTGTCTCATCCTCTCTCTGACTCTCCCTCTTATGTCTGTTTCTTCCTGTTAGCGGGAATGAATCTAGAAGAATCACTCGACACTCAGGTCTGCTCCAATGTCAAACAGTTATTGAGTTACGCCAGCGGGGAGCAGGTCACTGGTCTGTCTAGATGCCTCGCCACTGAACAATGGACAATCCACAACAGATATGCAGTTAGTCAGCCCATCCCGGCTGGACATAATCCAATCATAACGGTTATTGATTACATATATTACATTCATTACCAATAACATTATTAATTATGCATCATGTGATTGTGGGGATAGCTCATGGTATGCCCCTGACCATCTCAGCTTGTTTACCAAACCCTCTTCTGAACTATCCTTGAGTTTTTACAATGAATCCTTCTACCTCTATCAGGCCTGCATTCCTCGTTGCTTTGTCTAGTGCGCAATCAGACAGAGTAGCTGTCTTATGCACTGATATGGGGGGCCCTCCTTGGTCAGGCTAATCGCCTGTGCTAAGCAGTACCATGGACAAAGCTGCAAGTCAACTAACTTGTCCCACAATGCCTTGGGTAAATACCCCATTTTGTAACAATATGTGGCTACACTTTCATCTTGTATATCTATATGTGTGTATTTATTCAGCTGCATCGGCCACACTTTTTCCCTCTACAATCCCCCCATTCGGTAAAGGACTACCTCTAGTCCTGTTAACCAACATACCTACTTTATTATCCCCGTTATAACCCTGTCCGTTATTCCCTGCCTCTACGTGCTGGCCAGTCACGTGATTTCAGGAATCCTGGTCACGTAAATCAAATCAATATGACCCAAGTTATCGTGTCCCTTTGTGGTTAACCTCCTGTGTTGTTCCTTTACCAAAGCCTTTGCTTTCTTTCGCTTCGTATATTGTCCGCATGATCTACAAGCCAATGTTCCCCCGGTGGGAGCCAGTACCAATTGCTCTCCCGCCAACACGTGTGATATTATCCTGTTCCAAGGGTGAATATTGACGTTCATCCCCCAATACCAAACTCATTCCCCGCCAGCTTGTACTTTGAAGTTCCTGTTCATTATATTCCTTGAGAACCTTTAACTTTCTTTTTAACTGATGGTAAAGCTTCACTGAGCGACCTACTTTGTCCCGTAATCCGCTCAACTTCTCATCTATTTGTGGGATCGGGGCTTGCTCTGACTCTTTATAGTGCTGGAGGCGATCGTGGAGCTGATCAGTTGCATTAACGGTTTCCAGTCCCTGTTGTTGGATATAAACTATCCAGGCTAGTCCTATAGTGACTGGTCATTGAGGGGTAAAACAGAAGTCTGGGTATGGTATGGGACAGCATCAACTTCCATAGCATTATGATGATTCGATGGTGGAAACGCAGTACTTTCCATTTCCCCGGCACCCCGACCTTGCAAAATCTCTGTCAGATAATATCGGAGGGAGGTATTGCCCTGTCGATCCAATCTGGTACCTCCCCGCGTTGGAGCTGATCGAGGTTGTGTCTCATTTGTTCCACCATGCACAACCCATAAGTGTGGCACATTTGTCCCTGTCGGGTACGGCATCCAAAGTGATTAATAGTCTTGGCATGGGCCTCCAGCACCGCTATTCCATCTAATTGTATTTCCATTTGTTCTCTGCCCCAGACCTGTTTGATTGGGACCCCTCAGCTTGAATTATGAGCTCCCTTTGCACCCTCCAGAGTCGTTCCACATTCCCGTTTACCGCTTGTGTATGTAAAGAATTGATTAAAGACGTCCCAGTATTGATCCCTGTTACTTCATCATTAATATTGTTTTCCTCTTGTATCTATGAAATGGGTTACGCCCCCTTATCCTTGTGGCCCCTGTGGCGTCAGCAGCTTGTCGCACTATTACAGTCGCTAACATACTGCACATATTCTTAGCCTGTTCTGAACAATACTCTGGAATCCGGAGACCTGAGACATTGCTCAACACAGGCACAATTTCATATTTTACATTATCATACTACGCTTCCCCTGGGCTCACACACATCCATGTTCCTTTCAACTTTCCTTGTCATCTGTTGCCCAATGGGAGGGGCACAAACAATTACAAAGACACAGCTCTCAGTTAGCCCTTCCCCTTTCTGTCTGGTCATGCAGTTAGCACGGCCATCTGTGGAGCACCGTACACCTACTGCATCTTTGCCCGGATTCACGGTAAGCCGTGCATTCAAGTAGAATTACTCGCCATTATACACTTCCCATCCAACATGTTGTGCAATGCCCCATAGTTCATATAGTCCATATTAATACTCCTTTCATGAATCCGTTGTGCATCCATTACCGGGTCTTTGTTCTTTCTCTCCGGGTATTAGCATCAGGCCCGACAGCCACTGCAGTCCGGTTCCTTCCCATTCGCCACTAGTGGTTATATCTGTAATTTAAACACACTGCCCTGGTGGTCACCAGGTGATAGTACTTGTCCATGTTATGAGTATCCCCTGATGAGGGATACATGTCTACCTGTGGGGACCGAACATGTCCTGGGGAATCCAGGAGTTAATTTATATTCTTATCATCTCTGCTCTTTCGAAATTATCTATATGGTCCCGTCGTGCTCGGGCTTCGTTCCCCACAATCCTTGCCCAGTTACTAGCCCATCTAATAATAATCCAAATGCCTATCAATACTACCATTATTCCCAGCCCCCCGAGTAGTCCATTCTCAAGTGTATTCTTCCATTCCCGGTATCTCTTTGCGTACCAGGTTGTGTTTATTTCGGAGTCTGTCATTTGCTGTTGTCTTTATATACCTTCAGTTGGGAGCAGTGTTTCCATCGGCCCTTCTCTTTACCATTACTTTGTCTCCCACAACAGGCACCTTTGTCTGTTCCTCTTTCATGTTTCTATAGAACCTCCTGCCTCACCTTATGCAGTTGTTTAGTTTAGAGATACAGCACTGAAACAGGCCCTTCGGCCCAGCAAATCTGTGCCTACCATCAACCACCCATTTATACCAATCCTACACTAGTCCCATATGCCTACCACATCCCCACCTGTCCCTATATTCCCTACCACCTACCTCAAAGCTCCTTCACAAATCTTTAACCCTTTCTCTCATGGGTCCTACTTCCTCACTGCCTGCTGCGACATACCTTGGCAGTCTCATCACCCTTCCTGTCAGAGTATTCATCAAGTCCTTTCCTACTTTAGCTACACCACTCTGTCCCTTTTGTTCCTTTTTCAAAATATCCTTTACTAGCTGACTAAGAGTTCTAACCTTCTGGTCCACCTTTTCCAAATCTATAGTCTTGACAATTGAAGTTCCCGGATTAAGGACTGTGGCTACGTCATTTACTAAACTACGTTTATGTCTATTTCCCTGTATGTTTCCTTCATCACCAAATTCTTGTCTTAGCAATTGCTACAGTAATACCTTGTACAACTTTCTGGTCTTCTCAGGGCATGAGCCAGGTAGCTGGATATCTGAGATATTCAATGTTACCGGTACCAACTCAAGCTTTATACTATCATATAAAATTTTATTCGTTTTTATTATCGCAAGTCCATTTTCTGGTCCTGCCGTTAAGGCAGGGCAGGGGAGACCAGTCACTTGTGACTGCTGGGTCGTAACCTTACTCGTCGGGAATTCGGATGTGGGGGTAACCGTGGGGGTTGGTGCTTCTTGTCTGTTTAATCTCACAACCTGGAATAGGAACTGTCCTTTTTTTATCTTAGAGCTTTAATATCTTGCGCTAGGGGGAGTTCGAGGATTGTCTGCACTCACTTTTGCTGTGTCTCATGCTTTCCCTGTGTTATTACTATTCCCAAATAAGAAACCTTTTCCTTCATTATCTGTGCCAAATTAAACCTGGATTTTCAACATCTCAGATTATTCCAAATTCAAATAACATTAAATTTACCTTTGAATGCTTTAAATCACAACTCATATCAATTTAATGTTGTTTATCGATTCCAATTTCTTATGCCCAGACTTGGTGATATTGCATGTTTTATTAAAGACAGAAGTGCTTGCAACCAGGTTAATTTCTTTGCTTGTCTCCAAGGGGGCGGAGCAAAGCTTTCTCAGCTGTGTCGCTTTACGTAACCTTTTTTCCCTTTTCGAAAAGAACTAAACTCCATTTTAAACGTTATCTTTTGGTATCCTTAGGATTTTCAAACAACAAAATCATTAGTAACATTGTCAACTTCAAAGGAAACCATCTCCATCAGGAAAGACAGCATTTTAGATTGAACTACAATTGTTTCCAAACTTTTAGCATCTTTTGTAAGAGATTTCTAGTCCAAGGATTTCATACTACCCAGATGATTACAAATTCCGGTTCACATCAATAAACATTTAAAAGTTTTCCTCAACTTAACAGGTTAGTTAACCTTAACAGTATTAATTTAATTCAGACCTATTAACTTATAATACTTATTAACTACACACAGAACAGACGTGCTTTTTTTAAAAGATAGGTAAATTACGTCATTTTTCTTGTTCTTTCTTCAGGTGCCTTTTCAAAGGCCTGTAATAAAACCAAAAATTAAAGGAAAAGTTATTTAACATTCTTAACACAAAATATTTAACACCACCTCCTTACACAAACTTTAAACAGGATCTCTTGTGTTTATCTTTCTCTCCCTTAAACCAATATCCAATTCCTGACATTTGCTACTGAAACACAATCAGCAAAACATGTCTGTAATTTAAGCTCCAAAAAAAACTAGAACAGATTTTAAACTGGAACTCCGATTAAAGCAGCAGTTATAAACTTCAAATTGGTTTCTGCCAGACATCTTCAGACCTTCAAGGCTGAAGCTTATCGCTTAGAAAATTGTTCATTGCCTTTTCACAGTTGCAAAACCAACTTTTAAAATCAAAATAAAATTTTAACTTAAAATATAATTCAATGTTATATCCCATTCCTGGGTGCACAACACTAAATAGAAATGAACACATTCAACAATCACATTTCACACTCATTCAATTCCAAACAACTTAATACACTCATGCTTTCAACATTAAAGCCAGACAACAAAGAGTTAACGACAGTCAGTTGCACAGAACACAAGCTGCACATCCCAGACATTCAATTCATTTGTGGACGCTTCCAACATTCACACATTCGAATCAAAGACACAGTAACTTGTTTTTACTCAAAAACATAGTCTTTTATGTCGCTCTGCCATAAACTTAGTGAATGCTTTTTTTATTTTTGTCACCACTCCCTTTGTTTTGCGGCAGGGTCGTGGGGATTCCAAACTAAGTCAATCATCTTTCCTATTAACTTGTTGTGTTTCTCTGCCAGGTGGCAGGTAAGGGACCCCTCCGGTCCCCACTCGAGCTCCATCATTTCACTGGCCATGCTTGGGTAGGATTAGAACCGTTAGAATATACTTTCAGAGGTCCGCTTTCAACCAAGCGCAACTTGTAGTCGACCATCTCCTTGCTAACATTCGGCTCACAAGTTTGTCAGCATTTGACACAACAAGCTTATTATATATACACATATACATATTCCAAACCCTTCTGGACAGTGCCTACGTATCTTAACGAGCTACCTACCACCGTTTGACCATTGGTCAGATCCTGTACACAAACTTGGCATTCGTCGGTCGCGGAACACCACCCGGCCCTGGGATAAGCTTTAAAGATACTCACCCCGTATTCCTGATGGCATGAAGTGACCGCCGAATCCTGTTCTCAAGTTCGGGATCAGGCTCCAGCCAACTCCCTCTTGGCCCCTTTGTTCCCCACCCCCGCCCCCCCGCCCGCTTGATCCTGACCGTCACGTGGGGCTAGGTCCTCTTAATTCAGGCTCAGGCTGGGTGATTGGGATATCGGGGTTACAGAAGAGCTGACTTACACCTGATCCTGCCGACTACGCCAATTGTTAGCGGGAATGAATCTAGAAGAATCACTCGACCCTCAGGTCTGCTCCAATGTCAAACAGTTTGTGTAGTTATGCCAGTGGGGAACAGGTCACTGGGCTGTCCAGATGCCTCTGCAACGAACAAAGGAAAATCATCAATACGTAAACATGTTCAAACAGTTACTCAGCCCATCCGGGCTGGACATGGTCCAATCACAACGATTATAGATCATATTCATTGATTATTAGAGCCAACAGAAGTGGTTACTAGGTATGGAGGTACTGCAGAACCGGCCCACAGACAGATAGGGGATTAGTCATGATGTTTCCCATTCCCTCTTACACATTATCCTTGGTTCTCATGTACGCTCACCATCTTATCTTAACTTCGTTACAGGCTGGTACCTTTGTCAGCATTCCACAAGGACATCTGCTTGCCATTTAATGAGTCTTTTTTTGAATTTATGTTACTCAGCTCCTGTGTAGAATGTGGTCAAGTTGGCTAAGCCCCATGATGCCTTGCAACCTCTTCATTGTTCACTAAGATTATACGTTACTGGTTACTCAAATAACATTTAAACAGTATGATATTTACTGCAGGTGCCTCTGTGCTTGGGAATACCCTACAACAATATCTTCACAGGGACAGCAACGGACCGCGTCTTTTATGATAGCATATCGACAGGGACAGTCACGGAGTGGGTCTGTTTCATAGTATCTCCAGTGGGACAGTGACTGAGTGTCTCTGTTATTATAGTATTTCCAAAGGGAGAGTCACTGAGTGGGAATGTTATTATAGTAACTCCACATAAAGAGTCACTGAGTGTGTCTGTTATTATAGTATTTCCACAGGGAGAGTCACTGAGTGGGACTGTTGTTGTAGTATTTCCAAAGGGAGAGTCACTGAGGCAGTCTGTTGTAGAGTATCTCGACAGGGAGAGTGAATGATTGTGTCTGTTATTACAGTATCTCCACAGGGAGAGTCACTGAATGGCTCAGTTGCTGTAGTTTCTCCACAGGGAGATTCACTGAGTGCGTCTGTTGTTACAGTATCTCCACAGGGAGAGTCACTGAGTGGGTCTATCATTATAGAATCTCCAAAGGGGGAGTCACTGAGTGCGTCTGTTATTATAGTATCTCCACAGGAAGAGTCACTGAGTGTGTCTGTTGCCGTAGTTCTCCACTGGAAGAATCACCGAGTGTATCCGTTATTCTCGTATCTCCACAGGAAAAGTCACTGAGTGTGTCTGTTATTATAGTATTTCTATAGGGAGAGTGACTGGGGGGGTCTGATATTACAGAATCTCCACAGGGAGCATCACTAATTTGGCATGTTATTATAGAATCTCCACATGGAGAGTCACAGAGTGGGTCTGATATTATCGTATCTCCACTGGGGAAGTCACTGAGTGGGTCTGTTATTATAGTATCTCCACACGGAGAGTAGCTGAGTGGGTCTGTTATGATAGTATCTCCACAGGGCGTGTCACTGAGTGGGTCTGTAAATGTAATATCTCCACTGGGAGCGTCGCCAAGTGTGTCTGTTATTGTAGTATCTCCACAGGGCGAGTCACTGAGGGTGTCAGTTTTATAGTAGCTCCACAGGGAGAGTGAATGTGTGGGTCTGTTATTAGAGTATCTCCGCAGGGAACGTCACTGAGTGGATCTGTTATCGTAGTATCTCCACAGGGAGAGTTACTGAGTGGGTCTGTTACTATAGTATTTCCACAGGGAGAGTCACAGAGTGGGTCTGTTGTTTTAATATCAACGCAGGGGGAGTCACAGAGTGGGTCTGTTCTAATAATATCTCCACAGGGAGAGTGAATGAGTGGGACTGTTATCGTAGTAACTCCACAGGGGGCGTCACTGAGTGGGTCCGTTATTATAGTATCTCCACAGGGAGTGTCTCTTAGTGGCTCTGTTGGAGTTTCTCCACAGTGAGAGTCTCTGACTGGGTCTGTTATTATAGTATCTCCACAGGGAGAGTTGCTGAGTGGGTCTGTGATTCTAGAATCTCCACAAGGAGAGTCACTGAGAGGGTCTGTTATTATAGTATCTCCACAGGAAGAGTCACTGAGTGTATCTGTTATTCCAAAATCTCCACAGGAAGCGTCTCTGAGTTGGTTTGTCATTACATAATCTCCACATGGAGAGTCACTGAGTGGGTCTGATATTATCGTATCTCCACTGAGGAAGTCACTGAGTGGGTCTGTTATTATAGTATCTCCACACGGAGTGTAGCTGAGTGGGTCTGTTTTATAGTAGCTCCACAGGGAGAGTGAATGAGTGGGTCTGTTTTTAGAGTATCTCCACAGGGAACGTCACTGAGTGGGTCTGTTATTATGGTATTTCCACAGGGAGAGTGAATGAGTGGGTCTGTTATTACAGTATCTACACAGGGAGAGTCACTGAGTGGGTCTGTTATTTTAATATCAACAGAGGGGGAGTCACTAGTGGGTCTGTTATTATTATATCTCCACAGGGAGAGTCACTGAGTGGGTCTGTTGTTTTAATATCAACAGAGGGGCAGTCACTAGTGGGTCTGTTATTATAATATCTCCACAGGGAGAGTCACTGATTGGTCTGTTATTGTATTATCTCCACAGGGAGAGTCACCTTGTGTATCTGTTATTTTAGTATCTCCACAGGGACAGTCACTGAAAGGGAATGTTATTATAGTATCTCCAAAGGGTGAGTCACTGAGTGGGTCTGTTATTATATTATTTCCAGAGGGAAAGTCGCGAAGTGGGTCTGTTGTTTTAGTAACTCCACAGGGAGAGTCATTGAGTGGGTCTGTTATTACAGTTTCTCCACAGGAAGAGTCACTGAGTGCGTCTGTGATTATCGTATCTGCACTGGTAGAGTGACTGAGTTGTTCGGTTATTATAGTATCTTCACTGCAAGAGTTACTGAGTTGACTGTTATAGTATCTCCACAGGGACAGTCACTGAATGTGTCTGTTATATTAGTATCTCCACAGGTAGAGTGACTGAGTGGTTCTGTTATTATAGTATCTACACTGGGAGAGTTACTGAGTTGACTGTTATAGTATCTCCACAGGGACACTCACTGAATGCGTCTGTTGTATTAGTATCTCCACAGGGAGAGTCACCGAGTGGGCCTGTTATTATAGTATCTCCACAGGGAGAGTCACTGACTGGGTCTGTTATTATAGTTTCTCCACAGGGAGAGTAGCTGAGTGGGACTGTTATTATAGTATTTCCACAGGGGGAGTCACTGAGTGGGTCTCTTATTGTAATATCTCCACAGGGAGAGTCACCTTCTGTATCTGTTATTATAGTATCTCCACAGGGAGAGTAGCTGAGTGGGTCTGTTATTATAGTATCTCCTCAGGGAGAACAGCTGAGTGGGACTGTTATTATAGTATTTCCACAGGGGGAGTCACTGAGAGGGTATGTTATTGCAATATCGTCCACAGGGAGAGTCACCTTGTGTATCTGTTATTATCGTATTTCTATAGGGAGAGTGACTGAGTGGGTCTGTTGTTACAAAATCTCCACAGGAAGCGTCACTGAGTTGGTTTGTCATTACATAATCTCCACATGGAGAGTCACTGAGTGGGTCTGATATTATCGTATCTCCACTGAGGAAGTCACTGAGTGGGTCTGTTATCATAGTATCTCCACACGGAGTGTAGCTGAGTGGGTCTGTTTTATAGCAACCCCAGAGGGAGACTGAATTATTGGGTCTGTTATTAGAGTATCTCCACAGGGAACGTCACTGAGTCGGTCTGTTATTATGGTATTTCCACAGGGAGAGTGACTGAGCGTGTCTGTTATTACAGTATCTCCACAGGGAGAGTCACTGAGTGGGTCTGTTGTTTTAATATCAAAAGAGGGGGAGTCACTAGTGGGTCTGTTATTATAATATCTCCACAGGAAGAGTCACTGAGTGGGTCTGTTGTTTTAATATCAACAGAGGTGGAGCCACTAGTGGGTCTGTTATTATAATATCTCCACAGGAAGAGTCACTGATTGGTCTGTTATTGTAATATCTCCACAGGGAGAGTCACTTTGTGTATCTGTTATTATAGTATCTCCACAGGGACAGTCACTGAAAGGGAATGTTATTATAGTATCTCCACAGGGAGAGTCACTGAGTGGTTCTGTTGTTGTTGTATTTCCAAAGGGAGAGTCACTGAGTGGGTCTGTTATTATAGTATCTCCACAGGGAGCGTCATTGAGTGGTTCTGTTATTATATTATCTACAGAGGGAGAGTCAATGAATGGGTCTGTTATTATAGTATCTCCACAGGGAGAGTCACTAAGTGGGTCTGTTGTTTTAGTAACTCCACAGGGAGAGTCATTGAGTGGGTCTGTTATTACAGTTTCTCCACAGGGAGAGTCACTGAGTGCGTCTGTGATTATCGTATCTGCACAGGTAGAGTGACTGAGTTGTTCGGTTATTATAGTATCTTCACTGCGAGAGTTACTGAGTTGACTGTTATAGTATCTCCACAGGGACACTCACTGAATGTGTCTGTTGTATTAGTATCTCCACAGGGACAGTCACTGAGTGAGTCTTTTATTATCGTATCTGCACAGGTAGAGTGACTGAGTTGTTCGGTTATTATAGTATCTTCACTGCGAGAGTTACTGAGTTGACTGTTATAGTATCTCCACAGGGACACTCACTGAATGTGTCTGTTGTATTAGTATCTCCACAGGGACAGTCACTGAGTGAGTCTGTTATTATAGTATCTCCACTTTGAGAGTCACTGAGTGGGTCTGTTTGTATAGTATCTCCACAGGGAGAGTAGCTGAGTGGGACTGTTATTATAGTATTTCCACAGGGGGAGTGACTGGGTGGGTCTGTTATACTATCTCCACAGGGAGATGCACTGAGTGTGCCTGTTATTATTTTATCTCCACAGGGAGAGTCTCTGCCTGGGTCTGTTATTGCAGTATCTCGGCAGGGAGAGTTGCTGAGTGGGTCTGTGAATCTAGTGTCTCCACAAGGAGAGTCACTGAGAGGGTCTGTCGTTATAGTTTCCCCACTGGGAGCGTCGCAGAGATTTTCTGTTATTACAGTATCTCCACGGGAGAGTCACTGAGTGTGTCTGTTTTCTGGTATCTCCAGTGGGAGAGTCACTGAGTGTCACTGTGGTTATATTATCTCCAATGGGAGACGTATAATTGTGTCTGTTATTCTGGTATCTCCATAGGGAGAGTGAATGATTGGGTCTGTTACTGCAGTATCTCCGCAGGGATTGTCACTGAGTGGGTCTGTTATTATAGTATCTCCACGTTAATATTGACTGTGTGGGTCTGTTGTTATACTATTTCCACTGGGATTGTCACTGAGTGGATCTGATATGATGCTATCTCCACAGGAAGATTGATTGAGTGGGTCTGTTATTATATTATCTCCACAGGGACAGTCACTGTGTGGGTCTGTTGTTATACTATCTCCACAGGGATTGTCACAGAGTGGATCTATTATTATGGTATCTCCACAGGAAGATTGAATGAGTGGATCTGTTATTATACTATCTCCACAGGGAGTGTCGCTGAGTGGGTCTGTTACTATAGTATCTCCAGAGGGACAGTCACTGAGTGGCTCCGGTGTTGCAGTATCAACAGTGGGAGGGTCACTGAGTGGGTCTGTTGTTATAGTAACTCCACAGGGAGAGTCACTGAGTGCGCCTGTGATTATCGTATCTCCACAGGGAGAGTCACTGAGTGGATCTGTTATTATAGTATCTCCACAAGGAGAGTCACTGAGTGGTTCTTTTGTTGTTGTATTTTCAAAGGGAGAGTCACTGAATGGGTCTGTAATATTTGTATCTCCACAGGGAGAGTCACTCAGTGGGTCTGTTATTATATTATCTCCACTTTGAGAGTTACTGAGTGGTTCTGTTATTATAAAATCTCCACAGGGAGTGTCACTGAGTGGGTCTGTTATTTTAGCATCTCCACAGGGAGAGTAGCTGAGTGGGACTGCTATTATAGTATTTCCACAGGGAGAGTGACTGGGTGGGTCTGTTGTAGTGTCTCCACTGGGCGTGTCACTGAATGGGTCTGTTATTATAGTATCTCCACGGGGAGAGTCACTGAGTGGGTCAGTTATTATCGTATCTCCACAGGGAGAGTCACTGAGTGGGTCTGTTATTATGGTATCTGCACAGGGAGATGCACTGAGTGGGTCTGTTATTATCGTATCTCCACAGGGAGAGTCACTGAGTGGGTCTGTTATAATAGTATCTCCACAGGGAGAGTTACTGAGTGGGTCTGTTATTATAGTATCTCCACAGGGAGAGTTACTGAGTTGGTCTGTTATTATGGTATCTGCACAGGGAGATGCACTGAGTGGGTCTGTTATTATAGTATCTCCACAGGGAGAGTCATTGAGTGGGTCTGTTATTATAGTCTCTGCATAGGGAGAGTCATTGAGTGGGTGTGCTATTATAGTCTCTCCATAGGGAGAGTCATTGAGTGGGTCTGTTATTATAGTATCTCCACAGGGAGAGTCATTGAGTGGGTCTGTTATTATAGTCTCTCCATAGGGAGAGTCACTGAGTTCGTCTGTGATTATCGTATCTCCACAGGTCGAGTGACTGAGTGGGTCTGTTATTATAGTATCGCCACTGGGAGAGTTACTGAGTTGACTGTTATAGTATCTCCACAGGGACACTCAACGAATGTGTCTGTTATATTTGTATCTCCATAGGGAGAGTCACTGAGTGGGTCTGTTATTATAGTATCTCCACTTTAAGAGTTACTGAGTGGTTCTGTTGTTATAGTATCTCCACAGGTAGAGTCACTGAGAGGGTCTGCTTTAATAAAATCTCCACAGGGAGTGTCACTGAGTGGGTCATTTATTATGGTATCTGCACAGGGAGATTCACTGAATGGGTCTGTTATTATAGTATCTCCACAGGGAGATTTACTGATTGGGTCTGTTCTTATAGTATCTCCACAGGGAGATTCACTGAGTGGGTCTGTTGTTATAGTATCTCCACAGGGAGAGTTACTGAGTGGGTCTGATATTATGGTATCTCCACAGGGATATGCATGAGTGAGCCTGTTATGATAGTATCTCCACAGCAAGAGTCACTGAGTGGTTCTGTTATTGCAGTATCTCCACAGGGAGTGTCACTTAGTGGGTCTGTTGTTGTAGTTTCTCCACAGGGAGAGTCTCTGAATGGCTCTGTTGTTGTAGTAACCCCACGGGAGATTCACTGAGCGAGTCCGTTTTCTGGTATCTCCAGTGGGAGTGTCACTGAGTGTCTCTGTGTTTATAGTATCTCCAAAGGGAGAAGAATGATTGTTTCTGTTTTTCTGGTATCTCCATAGGGAGAGTGAATGATTGGGTCTGTTACTGCAGTATCTCCGCAGGGATTGTCACTGAGTGGGTCTGTTATTATAGTATCTCCACGTTAATATTGACTGTGTGCGTCTGTCGTTATAGTATCTCCACAGGGATTGTCACTGAGTGGATCTGATATGATGGTATCTCCACAGGAAGATTGACTGAGTGGGTCTGTTCTTATAGTATCTCCACAGGGAGTTTCACTGAGCTGGTCTGTTATTATATTATCTCCAAAGGGACAGTCACTGAGTGCGTCTGTTATTAAAGTATCCCCACAGGGAGAGTCAGTGAGTTTGGCTGTTGTTGTTGTATTTGCACAGGGAGAGTCACTGATTGAGTCTGCTATATAGTATTTCCACAGGAGAGTCACTGAGTGGATCTGTTATTATAGTATCTCCACAGGGAGTGACACAGAGTGCCTCCGTTAGTATAGTATCTCCACAGGGAGAGTCACTGAATGGCTCTGTTGTTGTAGTTTCTCCACGGGAGAGTCACAGAGTATCTCTGTGGTTCTAGTATCTCCAAAGGGAGACGAATGATTGTGTCTGTTATTATCGTATCTCCAAAGGGTGAGTCACTGCATGGGTCTGTTATTGCAGTATCTCCACATAGAGCGTCACTGAGTGGGACTGTTATTATAGTATTTCCACAGGGAGAGTGACTGGGTGGGTCTGTTGTAGTGTCTCCACTGGGTGTGTCACTGAATGGGTCTGTTATTATAGTATCTCCACGGGGAGAGTCACTGAGTGGTCTGTTATTATAGTATCTCCACAGGGAGAGTCACTGAGTGGGTCTGTTGTTGTCGTATCTCCACAGGGAGAGTCACTGAGTGGGTCTGTTATTATAGTATCTCCACAGGGAGTGTTACTGAGTGGGTCAGTTATTATGGTATCTGCACAGGGAGATTCACTGAGTGGGTCTGTTATTACAGTATCTCCACAGGGAGAGTCACTGAATGGATCTGTTATTGTAGTATCTCCACAGGGAGTTTTACTGATTGTGTCTGTTATTATAGTATCTCCACAGGGAGATTCACGGAGTGGGTCTGTTATTACAATATCTCCTCAGGGAGAATCACTGAATGGGTCTGTTATTATAGTATCTCCACAGGGAGAGCTACTGAGTTGGTCTGATATTATGGTATCTCCACAGGGAGAGTCAGTGAGCGGGTCTGTTATTGTAGTATTTGCTCAGGTGGACTCAGAGGGAGTCTGTTATCTAGAATTTCCACAGGGAGAGTAACTGAGTTGGTCTATTATTATAGTATTTCCATAGCCAGTGTCGTTGACAGCGTCTGTTATGATAGTATCTCCACATGGAGAGTCACTGGGTCTCTTGTTGTAGTATCTCCTCAGGTAGAGTCACTGAGTGGGTCTTTTTTTGTAGTACCTCCACAGGGAGAGTCACTGAGTGGGTCTGTTATTATAATATCTCATCAGGGAAAGTCTCTGAGTGGTTCTGTTCTTGTTGTATTTCCACAGAGAGAGTCATTGAGTAGGTCTGTTATTATAGTATCTCCACAGGGAGTGTCACTGAGTGGGTCTGTTATTATATTATCTTCACAGGGAGGCTCAGTGAGTGGGTCTGTTGTTATAGTATCTCCACAAGGAGAGTCACTGGGTGTGTCTGTTATATAGTATCTCCACAGGCAGAGTCACTGAGTGGGTCTGTTATTGTAGTATCTCCGCAGGGAGTGTCTCTTAGTGGGTCGGTTGTTCCAGTTTCTCCACAGGGAGAGATTCTGCCTGCGTCTGTTATTATAGTATCTCCACAGGGAGATTTGCTGAGTGGGTCTGTGATTCTAGTATCTCCAAAGGGAGAGTTACTGAGTGGACTGTTATTACAGTATCTCCACAGGGAGAGTCTCCGAGTGGGTCTGTTATTATAGTATCTCCGCAGGGAGTGACACAGAGTGCCTCCGTTAGTATAGTTTCTCCACGGGAGAGTCACTGAGTGTCTCTGTGGTTCTGGTATCTCCAAAGGGAGACGAATGATTGTGTCTGTT
Organism: Heterodontus francisci; assembly: GCF_036365525.1. Taxonomy (NCBI): domain Eukaryota; kingdom Metazoa; phylum Chordata; class Chondrichthyes; order Heterodontiformes; family Heterodontidae; genus Heterodontus; species Heterodontus francisci. The sequence continues at coordinate 5,332,837 of NW_027140442.1, forward strand.
ATTATCGTATCTCCAAAGGGTGAGTCACTGCATGGGTCTGTTATTGTAGTATCTCCACAGAGAGAGTCACTGAGTGGGTCTGTTATTCCAGTATTTCCACAGGGAGAGTCACTGCGCGGGTCTGTTATTGTAGTATTTGCTCAGGTGGACTCAGAGGGAGTCTGTTATATAGTATTTCCACAGGGACAGTAACTGAGTTGGTCTATTATTATAGTATTTCCATAGCGAGTGTCGTTGACAGGGTCTGTTATGATAGTATCTCCACATGGAGAGTCACTGGGTCTCTTGTTGTAGTATCTCCTCAGGTAGATTCACTGAGTGGGTCTTTTTTTGCAGTACCTCCACAGGGAGCGTCACTGAGTGGGTCTGTTATTATAGTATCTCCACAGGGAGAGTCGCTGAGTGGGTCTGCTATTGTAGTATCTCCACAGGGAGTGTCACATAGTGGGTCTGTTGTAGTAGTTTCTCCACAGGGAGAGACTACGAGTGGGTCTGTTATTGTCGTATCTCCAGCGGGACAGTCACTGAGTGACTCCGTTGTTGTAGTATCTCCAAAGAGAGAGTCACTGAATGGGTCTATTATTATAATATCTCATCAGGGAAAGTCACTGAGTGGTTCTGTTCTTGTTGTATTTCCACAGAGAGAGTCATTGAGTGGGTCTGTTATTCTAGTATTTCCGATGGCAGAGTCACTGAGTGGATCTGTTGTTATAGTATCTCCACAAGGAGAGTCACTGGGTGTGCCTGTTATATAGTATCTCCACAGGCAGAGTCACTGAATGGGTCTGTTATTGTAGTATCTCCACAAGGAGAGTCGCTGAGTGGGACTGTTATTGCAGTATCTCCACAGGGAGTGTCTCTTAGTGGGTCGGTTGTTGTAGTTTCTCCACAGGGAGAGATTCTGCCTGCGTCTGTTATTATAGTATCGCCACAGGGAGATTTGCTGAGTGGGTCTGTGATTCTAGTATCTCCAAATGGAGAGTCACTGAGTGGACTGTTATTACAGTATCTCCACAGGGAGACTCACTGAGTGGGTCTGTTATTATAGTATCTCCACAGGGAGAGTCTCCGAGTGGGTCTGTTATTATAGTATCTCCACAGGGAGAGTCACTGAGTGTGTCTGTTATTATAGTATCTCCACAGGGAGAGACACTGACTTGGTCTGTTATTATATTATCTCCACAGGGCGAGTCACTGAGTGGTTCTGTTCTTGTAGTATCTCCACAGGGAGAGTCACCGTGAGTGTCTGTGGTTCTATTATCTCCAAACGAAGAGGAATGATTGTGTCTGTTATTCTGGTATCTCCATTGGGAGAGTGAATGAGTGGGTCTGTTGTTACAGTATCTCCGCAGGGATTGTCACTGAGTGGATCTGTTATTATATTTTCTCCACAGGAAGATTGACTGAGCTGGTCTGTTATTATTGTACCTCCACATGGCTAGTCAATGAGTGGGTCTGTTATTTTAGTTTCTCCACAGGGAGAGTCACTGAATGGGTCTGTTATTATAGTATCTCCAGAGGGAAAGTCAGTGAGTGGCTTCGTTGTTGTAGTATCTCCACAGGGAGAGTCACTGAGTGGTTCTGTTATTATAGTATCTACACAGGTAAAGTCACTGAGTGGTTCTGTTCTTGTAGTATTTCCACAGGGAGAGTCTCTGAGTTGGTATTTTATTATATTATCTCCACAGGTAGCGTCACTTTGTGGGTCTGTTGTTGTAGTTTCTCCACAGGGAGTGATTCTGCCTGCGTCTGTTATTATAGTATCTCCACAGGGAGATTTGCTGAATGGGTCTGTGATTCTAGCATCTCCAAAGGGAGAGTTACTGAGCGGACTGTTATTACAGTATCTCCACAGGGAGAGTCACTGAGAGTGTCTGTTATTATAGTATCTCCACAGGGAGAGACACTGACTGGGTCTGTTATTATATTATCTCCACAGGGCGAGTCACTGAGTGGTTCTGTTCTTGTAGTATCTCCACAGGGAGAGTCACCGAGAGTGTCTGTGGTTCTAATATCTCCAAACGAAGAGGAATGATTGTGTCTGTTATTCTGGTATCTCCATTGGGAGAGTGAATGAGTGGGTCTGTTGTTACAGTATCTCCGCAGGGATTGTCACTGAGTGGATCTGTTATTATATTTTCTCCACAGGAAGATTGACTGAGCGAGTCTGTTATTATAGTACCTCCACATGGCTAGTCAATGAGTGGCTCTGTTATTTTAGTTTCTCCACAGGGAGACTGACTGAAACGGTCTGTTATTATAGTATCTCCAGAGGGATAGTTACTGAGTGGCTTCGTTGTTGTAGTATCTCCACAGGGAGAGTCACTGAGTGGGTCTGTTATTATAGTATCTCCACAGGGAGAGTCACTGAGTGGGTTAGTTATTATAGTATCTCCACAGGGAGAGTCACTGAATGGGTCTGTTATTATAGTATCTCCACAGGGAGAGTCACTGAGTGTGTCTGTTATTATAGTATCTCCACAGGGAGAGTCACTGAATGGGTCTGTTATTATAGTATCTCCACAGGGCAAGTCACTGAGTGGTTCTGTTCTTGTAGTATTTCCACAGGGAGAGTCTCTGAGTTGGTCTTTTATTATATTATCTCCACAGGGAGATTAGATGAGATGGTCTGTTGTTGTAGTATTTGCTCAGGGAGAGTCACTGAGTGGATCTTTTATTATAGTAACTCCACAGGTAGGGTCACTTTCTGGGTCTGCTGTTGTTGTATCTCCACAGGGAGAGATTCTGCCTGCGTCCGTTATTATCGTATCTCCACAGGGAGATTTGCTGAGTGGGTCTGTGATTCTAGCATCTCCAAAGGGAGAGTTACTGAGTGGACTGTTAGTACATTATCTCCACAGGGAGACTCACTGAGTGTGTCTGTTGTTATAGTATCGCCAGAGGGAGAGTCACTGGCTGTGTCTTTTATTGTAGTAACTCCAGAGGGAGAGTCACTGAGTGTGTCTGTTATGAAAGTATCTCCACATGGAGAGTCACTGAGTGGGTTGTTATTGTAGTATCGCCACAGGGATTGTCACTGAGTGGGTCTGTTATTATATTATCTCCACATGAGAGTCAGTGCGTGGGTCTGTTATTCCAGTATTTCTGCAGGGAGAGTCACTGAGTGGGTCTGTTGTTATAGTATCGCCACAGGGAAAGTTACTGGGTGTGTCTGTTATATAGAATCTCCACAGGCAGAGTCACTGAGTGGGTCTGTTATTATAGTATCTCCACAGGGAGATGCGTTGAGTGGGTCTGCTATTTTAGTATCTCCACAGGGAGAGTCACTGCGTGGATCTGTTATTGCAGTATCTCCACAGGGACTGTCACTTTGTGGGTCTGTTGTTGTAGTTACTCCACAGGGAGAGATTCTGCCTGCGTCTGTTATTGTAGTATCTCCACAGGGATATTTGCTGAGTGGGTGTGTGATTCTAGTATCTCCAAAGGGAGAGTTACTGAGTGGACTGTTCTTACAGTATCTCCACAGGGAGACTCACTGATTGGATCTGTTATTATAGTATCTCCACAGGGAGATTCGCCGAGTGAGTCTGTTATTGTCATATCTCCACAGGGAGAGTCACTGAGTGTGTCTGTTATTATAGTATCTCCACAGGGAGAGTCACTGACTGGGGCTGTTATTGCAGTATCTCCACAGGGAGAGTCACCGAGAGTGTCTGTGGTTATAGTATCTCCAAACGGAGACGAATGATTGTGTCTCTTATTCTGGTATCTCCATTGGGAGAGTGAATGATTGGATCTGTTAGTACAGTATCTCCGCAGGGATTGTCACTGAGTGAACCTGTTATTATAGTTTCTCCACAGGAATATTTACTGAGTGGATCTGTTATTATACTATCCCCAGAGGGAGTGTCGCTGAGTGGGTCTGTTCTTATAGTATCGCCAGAGGGAGAGTCACTGGGTGTGTCTTTTATTGTAGTAACTCCAGAGGGAGAGTCACTGAGTGTGTCTGTTATGAAAGTATCTCCACATGGAGAGTCACTGAGTGGGTTGTTATTGTAGTATCTCCACAGGGATTGTCACTGAGTGGGTCTGTTATTATATTATCTCCACATGAGAGTCAGTGCGTGGGTCTGTTATTCCAGTATTTCTGCAGGGAGAGTCACTGAGTGGGTCTGTTGTTATAGTATCGCCACAGGGAAAGTCACTGGGTGTGTCTGTTATATAGAATCTCCACAGGCAGAGTCACTGAGTGGGTCTGTTATTATAGTATCTCCACAGGGAGATGCGTTGAGTGGGTCTGCTATTGTCGTATCTCCACAGGGAGAGTCACTGCGTGGATCTGTTATTGCAGTATCTCCACAGGGAGTGTCACTTTGTGGGTCTGTTGTTGTAGTTACTCCACAGGGAGAGATTCTGCCTGCGTCTGTTATTATAGTATCTCCACAGGGATATTTGCTGAGTGGGTCTGTGATTCTAGTATCTCCAAAGGGAGAGTTACTGAGTGGACTGTTCTTACAGTATCTCCACAGGGAGACTCACTGATTGGATCTGTTATTATAGTATCTCCACAGGGAGAGTCGCCGAGTGAGTCTGTTATTGTCATATCTCCACAGGGAGAGTCACTGAGTGTGTCTGTTATTATAGTATCTCCACAGGGAGAGTCACTGACTGGGTCTGTTATTGCAGTATCTCCACAGGGAGAGTCACCGAGAGCGTCTGTGGTTATAGTATCTCCAAACGGAGACGAATGATTGTGTCTCTTATTCTGGTATCTCCATTGGGAGAGTGAATGATTGGATCTGTTAGTACAGTATCTCCGCAGGGATTGTCACTGAGTGAATCTGTTATTATAGTTTCTCCACAGGAATATTTACTGAGTGGATCTGTTATTATACTATCTCCAGAGGGGGTGTCGCTGAGTGGGTCTGTTGTTATAGTATCGCCAGAGGGAGAGTCACTGGGTGGATCTGTTATAATAGTATCTCCACAGGGAGAGTCACTGAGTGTGTCTGTTATGAAAGTATCTCCACATGGAGAGTCACTGAGTGGGTTGTTATTGTAGTATCTCCACAGGGATTGTCACTGAGTGGGTCTGTTATTATATTATCTCCACATGAGAGTCAGTGCGTGGGTCTGTTATTCCAGTATTTCTGCAGGGAGAGTCACTGAGTGGGTCTGTTGTTATAGTATCGCCACAGGGAAAGTCACTGGGTGTGTCTGTTATATAGAATCTCCACAGGCAGAGTCACTGAGTGGGTCTGTTATTGCAGTATCTCCAGAGGGAGTGTCACTTTGTGGGTCTGTTGTTGCAGTTACTCCACAGGGAGAGATTCTGCCTGCGTCTGTTATTATAGTATCTCCACAGGGAGATTTGCTGAGTGGGTCTGTGATTCTAGTATCTCCAAAGGGAGAGTTACTGAGTGGACTGTTCTTACAGTATCTCCACAGGGAGACTCACTGATTGGATTTGTTATTATAGTATCTCCACAGGGAGAGTCGCCGAGTGAGTCTGTTATTGTCATATCTCCACAGGGAGAGTCACTGACTGGGTCTGTTATTGCAGTATCTCCACAGGGAGAGTCACCGAGAGTGTCTGTGGTTATAGTATCACCAAACGGAGACGAATGATTGTGTCTCTTATTCTGGTATCTCCATTGGGAGAGTGAATGATTGGGTCTGTTAGTACAGTATCTCCGCAGGGATTGTCACTGAGTGAATCTGTTATTATAGTTTCTCCACAGGAATATTTCCTGAGTGGATCTGTTATTATACTATCTCCAGAGGGAGTGTCGCTGAGTGGGTCTGTTACTATAGTATCTCCAGAGGGACAGTCACTGAGTGGCTCCGTTGTTGTATCTCCACAGGGAGAGTCACTGAGTGGGTCTTTTATTATAGTATCTCCACAGGGATAGTCACTGAGTGGGTCTGTTATTATAGTATCTCCAGAGGGACAGTCACTAGGTGGCTCCGTTGTTGTAGTATCTCCACAGGGAGAATCACTGAGTGGGTCTGTTATTATAGTATCTCCACAGGGCGAGTCACTGAATGGGTCTGTTATTATAGTATCCCCACAGGGAAAGTCACTGAGTGGCTCTGTACTTGTTGTATTTCCACAGGGAGAGTCACTGAGCCGGTCTGTTATTGTAGTATCTCCAGAGGGACAGTCACTGGGTGGCTCCGTTGTTGTTGTATCTCTACAGGGAGAGTCACTGAGTGGGTCTGTTATTATGGTATCGCCACAGGGACAGTCACTGAATCGGTCTGCTATTACAGTATCTCCACAGGGAGAGTCACTGAGTGTGTCTGTTATTATAGTATCTCCACAGGGAGAGTCACTGAGTGGGTCTGTTATTCCAGTATCCCAACAGGGAGAGTCACTGAGTGGGTCTGTTATTATAGTATCTCCACAGTGAGATGCGCTGAGTGGGTCTGCTATTGTAGTATCTCCACAGGGAGAGTCACTGAGTGGGTCTGTTGTTATAGTATCGCCACGGGGAGAGTCACTGGGTGTGTCTTTTATTGTAGTAACTCCAGAGGGAGAGTCACTGAGTGTGACTTTTATGAAAGTATCTCCACATGGAGAGTCACTGAGTGGGTTGTTATTGTAGTATCTCCACAGGGATTGTCACTGAGTGGGTCTTTTATTATATTATCTCCACATGAGAGTCAGTGAGTGGGTCTGTTATTCCAGTATTTCTGCAGGGAGAGTCACTGAGTGGGTCTGTTATTATAGTATCGCCACAGGGAAGGTCACTGGGTGTGTCTGTTATATAGTATCTCCACAGGCAGAGTCACTGAGTGGGTCTGTTATTATAGTATCTCCAAAGTGAGATGCGTTGAGTGGGTCTGCTATTGTAGTATCTCCACAGGGAGAATCACTGAGTGGATCTGTTATTATAGTATCTCCACAGGGAGAGTCACTGAGTGGATCTGTTATTATAGCATCTCAGCAGGGAGAGTCACTGAGTGGGTCTGTTATTATAGTATCTCCAGAGAGTGAGTCACTGAGTCGGTCTGTTGTTATAGTTTCTCCACTGGGAGAGATTCTGCCTGCGTCTGTTATTATAGTATCTCCACAGGGAGGTTTGCTGAGTGGGTCTGTGATTCTAGCATCTCCAAAGGGAGACTTGCTGAGTGGACTGTTATTCCAGTATCTCTACAGGGAGAATCACTGAGAGGGTCTGTGATTATAGTATCTCCACAGGGAGAGTCTCCGAGTGGGTCTGTTATTGTCATATCTCCGCAGGGAGAGTCACTGAGTGTGTCTGTTATCATCCTATCTCCACAGGGAGAGTCACTGACTGGGTCTGTTATTGCAGTATCTCCACAGGGAGAGTCACCGAGAGTCTCTGTGGTTATAGCATCTCCAAACGGAGATGAATGATTGTGTCTGTTATTCTGGTATCTCCATTGGGAGAGTGAATGATTGGGTCTGTTATTACAGTATCTCCGCAGGGATTGTCACTGAGTGAATATGTTATTACAGTTTCTTCACAGGAAGATTGACTGAGTGGATCTGTTATTATACTATCTCCACAGGGAGAGTCACTGAGTGGGTCTATTATTATAGTATCTCCATAGGTAGAGTCACTGAGTGGGACTGTTATTATAGTATCTCCAGAGGGACAGTCACTGGGTGGCTCCGTTGTTGTAGTATCTCCACAGGGAGAGTCACTGAGTGGGTCTGTTATTATAGTATCTCCACAGGGTGTGTCGCTGAGTGGGTCTGTTATTGTCGTATCTCCACAGGGAGAGTCACTGAATGGGTCAGTTATTATAATATCTCCACAGGGAAAGTCACTGAGTGGTTCTGTTCTTGTTGTATTTCCACGGGGAGAGTCATAGAGTGGGTCTGTTATTGTAGTATCTCCACAGGGAGAGTCACTGAATGGGTCCGTTATTATAGTATCTCCACAGGAAGAGTCACTGAGTGGGTCTGTTATTATGGTATATCCACAGGGAGAGTCACTGAGTCCTTCTGTTCTTGTAGTATTACCACAGGGAGAGTCTCTGAGTGGGTCTTTTATTATATTATCTCCACAGGGAGAGTCAATGAGTTGGTCTGTTGTTGTAGTATTTGCTCAGGGAGGGTCACTGAGTGGGTCTTTTATTATAGTATCTCCACAGGGAGAGTTAATGAGTTGGTCTGTTGTTGTAGTATTTGCTCAGGGAGTGTCACTGAGTGCGTCTTTTATTATAGTATCTCCACAGGTAGCGTCGCTGAGTGGGTCTTTTTTTGTAGTACCTGCAGAGGAAGAGTCACTGAGTGGGTCTGTTATGAAAGTATCTCCACATGGAGAGTCACTGAGTGGGTTGTTATTATATTATCTCCACAGGGAGTGTCACTGAGTGGGTCTGTTGTTCTAGTATCTCCAAAGGGAAAGTCACTGAATGGGTCTGTTATGACATTATCTCCACTGGGAGAGTCAGTGAGTGGGTCTGTTGTTTTAGGATTTCCTCAGGTGGACTCCGAGGGAGTCTGTTATATAGTATTTCCTCAGGGAGAGTAACTGAGTTGGTCTGTTATTATAGCATTTCCATAGGGAGTGTCATTGACAGGGTCTGTTAGGATAGTAACTCCACATGGAGAGTCACTGGGTCTCTTGTTGTAGTATCTCCTCAGGTAGAGTCACTGAGTGGGTCTTTTGTTGCAGTACTTCCACAGGGAGCGTCACTGAGTGGGTCTGTTATTATAGTATCTCCACAGGGAGAGTCACTGAATGGGTCTGTTATTATGGTATCTCCACAGGGAGAGTCACTGAGTGGGTCTGTTATTATAGTATCTCCACAGGGAGAGTCACTGAGTGGGTCAGTTATTATGCTATCTCCACAGGGAGAGTCACTGAGTGGGTATGTTATTATAGTATCTCCACAGGGAGAGTCACTGATTGGGTCTGTTATTATATTATCTCCACAGGGAGAGTCAATGAGTTGGTTTGTTGTTGTAATATTTGCTCAGGGAGGGTCACTGAGTGGGTCTTTTATTATAGTATCTCCACAGGGAGAGTAAATGAGTTGGTCTGTTGTTGTAGTATTTGCTCTGGGAGGGTCACTGAGTGCGTCTTTTATTGTAGCATCTCCTCAGGTAGCGTCGCTGAGTGGCTCTTTTTTGTAGTACCTCCAGAGGAAGAGTCACTGAGTGGGTTGTTATTATAATATCTCCACAGGGAGTGCCACTGAGCGGGACTGTTATTATATTATCTCCACAGGGAGAGTCACTGAGTTGGTCTGTTGTTGTAATATCTCCTCAGGTAGAGTCACTGATTGGGTCTGGTATGACATTATCTCCACAGGGAGAGTCAGTGAGTGGGTCTGTTGTTTCAGGATTTGCTCAGGTGGACTCAGAGGGAGTCTGTTATATAGAATTTGCACAGGGAGAGTAACTGAGTTGGTCTGTTATGATAGCATTTCCATAGGGAGTGTCTTTGACAGGGTCTGTTATGATAGTTTCTCCACATGGAGAGTCACTGGGTCTCTTGTTGTAATATCTCCTCAGGCAGAGCCACTGAGTGGGTCTTTTTTGTAGTACCTCCACAGGGAGCGTCACTGAGTGGGTCTGTTATTATATTGTCTCCACAGGGAGAGTCAGTGAGTTGGTCTGTCGTTGCAGTATTTGCTCAGGGAGGGTCACTGAGTGGGTCTTTTATTATAGTATCTCCATCGCGAGATTCACCGAGTTGCTCTGTTGTGGTATCTCCACAGGGCGATTCACTGAGTGGGTCTGTTATTATAGCATCTCCACCATGAGATTCTTTCTGTCTCTTTCGACCTCTCCCTTTCTCTGCCTCTCCTTCTTTCTTTCTGTCTCTTTGTCTCTTTCTCCCTTTCCCTGTCACTGTCTCTCCATCTCTCTTTCCCTCTTATTCTGTCTCAATACATAACTCTGTATTTCTCTCAGATCAACTCTCCATCCCACTCTCTCTCCTTCTCTACCTCCCTATCTGTCACTCCCTCTCTCTCTGTATCTCCCTCTCCCTGTCTGTCTGTCTCTCTGCCTCTCCGTCTCTCACTTTGCCGCTGCCTCTCCCTCTCTCTGTCTCACCCTCTGTGTCTCTGTCTCTCTCACATGCTCTCTTTGAAAATATCAAACACCGATCCAACCAACACTCACTCGTAAAACATTCACACTAAACGCCCAATACAGGATTGGGCAAATAATGAGGATTGTTACTGACTGTTACATCTTGTCTCATCCTCTATCTGTCTCTCCCTCTCATGTCTGTCTCTCTCCAATTCTCTCTCTCTCTCCTTCTTTCTTCTTCGCCCTCTTTCTCCACCTCAGTCCATGGCTGTGCCTGTACCTATCTCACACCATCTCTCCCTCTCTCTCTCCTTGGACAGAGATGTTTTACTCCATTTCTTGGCTAATTTTGAACCTGCAATCCTTGCCCTCGCTGGGAATGTCACTGCAGTTTGAAGATATCAAACACGGATCAACACTCGCCCCCTAAACTCTCACACTAAACACCCAATACAGGACTGTGCAGGTAATGGGGATTGTTACTGAGGTTCTGTCAAGGTCCCCTCACAACCTATCTCCCCTTCCCCCGCTTATAAAGTTTGTCAATTTCTGATAATATTTTTTCAACAACATTAAATGTCCCTGCAGTTTGAAAATGTGAAAACTTTATACGGAGAGAGGGAGCTCCCTCCACTTTGTACATGGAGAGGGAACTCCGCCCACTTTATACATAGAGAGGGAACTCCGTGCACTTTATTCATAGAGATGGAACTCCCTCCACTTGATACATGGAGAGGGAACTCCGCCCACTTTATACATAGAGAGGGAGCTCCGTCCCGTTTATACGTTGTGGGGGAGCTCCCTCTAATTTATACACCTGCCATGGTGGGATTGGAGCCTCTGTCCCCAGGCCATTAGGCTGGGCCTCTAGATTACTTGACTAGTCATATTATCACTATGCGACTGCTTCCTTAATGGATATGTACTGTGTCCGTCCCCTAATATCACACTCAGCAGTTTCAAGGCTGCGACCCTCAACATGGTCCCGATGCAGACACTCAAAGTTCACATTTTAACTGCAAAAAGGCAAGAACAAAGTGAAACGGGAATGTTTTTGTCCCTGGATTCAGTGTCCACTGCATACAGTTCAGTTACATTTACAATGGAAACGCCAGGAGTGAACAAGGTCAATGCAATAATATGGAAAATATAAATGACGCCACTAGTAATTGTAGCAGCCATGCCGCATGAGTACAGATTTCAGGTTTATCCCCGAAAGAGGTCTTACTCAGAAAATGTCATTGACATTGAAATGATTGTGTTTTATCCACCACATTATTTACACCAGAGTCAAAGCTGCTGATGTAATGTGTTTGTTCAGGTGAGTGTAACTAATAGCAATGATCAGGGGTATAACCGTATCAGTGGAGACTTATCCCCTGTATAAATCAGGACCCATTGGAATGGTTCAGCTCAGAGTGCTGGTGGAGCTGTGGATTCCAGGCTAACAGAAGACTCTACTTCTCACAAAAATGGGATATCCAGTAATGTATCAGATAGAACACATTTACTATCCGGTACTTGCAGCAATTGGAGTTCCTGGTAAGGCAGCATCTCAGCTGTTAATGGTGTAAATCGATGATAACTATGCTGCTGTACTAGGTATTATTTCTCAATGTGTGTGTTACACATCCCCCAGGTCTTTTCCAGAAATTTACTGATGGAATCTCCTCACTGTCTACACTTTCATTCTTGCAGGAACTGCATAACGTCTTTAATGGTATTGTTTTAAGTAACCCTGGCATTGTTACTGGATTATTCTGTGTATGGAATGTATTTGAAGTAGAGGTCTTGGTTAGGATCAAGAATCAGACCATCAGGAGCTTTTAACAGTTTCATGATGTGGATTTAACCAGTCATGGAATATTTTTATGATTTTGTTTTCAGTGATTGATAATGAGACATCTCACGGTCTCAGTGTTCCAAGCGGACAGAACAATATCCTCCCTCCCCAATAACATGGCTCGGTTTAACTGGGATTTCAATGTATTTTTTGGTTATCACTGTTATCAAATATTATTTCACTCTGTGTGTGTCTGACGCTGCTTCAGAAGTCTGGCTACTGAACTGAGTTTTCTGCTGACACTTTCACTTCTCCTTCTCTGCTTCACTGTGGACCTTCACTGTCACTGGACTACATTGTAAAATAGAAGATATTGAAGTGATGTTTTCCTGGTTTTCACTCTGTCAGTTGCAATCAAGAGTCTTTCCATTTATCTTTAGATTATCAGCTGCAGCGCTGACGTTAGTGTTTTATTAATTAAACAATCCCACAATCTAACAGATTACTTTATAATTCCAGGAGAAGAAATTTCAATGATTGTGAGGTATGTCTGCAAGTAGCTTTCGATCCTGTTTATTCCATGTATTGTAGATGAATTGAAGAGTGTAGGTGAACAGGTGGAGATTTGAGTGTTCTCTGGATACATTAAATTATTCACAGAGGTTTCACCATTGAACAAACTGACTGTGGGAATGGAATCATTGAACCTGGGGCTGGTGAACGCAGACACAGAGTGTTAGGAATAAATCATATGCGAAAAGTAACATTTAGTAGCAGTTTTCAGAGTGTGAGTGCTCCAGGGAAACAGGAAAGAAGAAACGGAGTAGGGAGAACGAAACCGATGGAAAAAGAAAAGCAGAAGAAAAGAGAAAGAGAAAGAAGCGGCAGTGTGAATAATTCACTGTCATAATGTGCTGGAATGTCCAGAACAATTAGTGAGAGAAACTGTGAGTTGAAGTTGTCTGTTGTCAGATTGTGTTCATTTTCCTGTTGGACTTGATCCTCTGTGTTGATTTCTGTCAGGTCCTCATTTTGTTTTGTAGAAAGTTCCTATTCCTTACTTAGTGACTGCATGAACTGACTCGAATCAGTTCTTTACTGATGGTAATTCATTATTTAAATACTGCACTTTTAAATCTCTGTGACTGCTGAATTCAATAAAAAGTGAGGCTGATATCAGAAATATATTTAAATTTATATTTAATAGCCTGTACAAACTAAATATATTGACTATATTGTATAAACCATGAACTGTTCTCCAACACCAATAACCACAGGGATTATTGTTTAAATGTATTAATTGAGTTGTATTACTGGGATCTATAGATTAGATTTCCTCTAACACTCTTCTGCAGTCTCTCCCTGTGAATCTCAGCCTCTGCTCTCATTGCATTGAATCCTCAGTCTCCTCATCCATTGCTTCAGTTTATCCACTTTCCCAAACCATCTGCTCCAGTCTCCCACCTGCTCCAACATGTCCTTTCCCTGGAATTTAGAAGGTTATGGGGTTATTTGATTAATGTTTTCAAGATAATAAGGGAAATTGATAGGGTGGACAGATAGTAACAATTCCCAATGGCTGCGGAGTCAGGAACTTGGGGGCATAGTCGAAAAATCTAAACGCAGTCTTAAATCCTTTCAGGAGTGAAATGAAGAAACACTTCAACACACCAGGTGTGGTATCAGTTTGGAACTCTCTTCCACAAACAGCAATTGATGCTGAGACACTTGTTAGTTTTTAAGTCTGAGTTTGATAGATTTTTATTGACCAAAGGTATTAAGGGGCAAAAATAGGTACATGGAGTGAGATCACAGATCAGCCATGAGCTCATTGAATGCCAGGAGAAAGTAGAGGGGCGAAATGGCCCCCTCCTCTTCCCCTGTCCAATGACAAATATCTTGCTGTCACTCTCTGTGTCTTGGTCTGTGTCTCTCTCTTTGTCTCTCTTTCTGTCTGTCTGTCTCTCTCTATCACTCCTCTCTCAAACATCTGTGGAAATCCACAAACATTAGTCAGCCATTTTAGGCTGGTTCTCGCCCTTATTATATTACCACAACACTGGGACATATATTCCAGAGACCGACTCCTCACCAATGTAAGGGTAGTGCTTAAAATGTGGCAGAGACATAGACGTGGAGACACTGAGAGACACAGAAAGGAATTAATCATTCCGTTGTGCCCAATAATTTGCCCTCCTCTGTGATTACGCTGGGTGGCCTGTAATTACTCAGTCTATTACTTTCTCCCTTGTTAATCAATAGCACAACACGCGCAGTCCTCTAGTCCTCTGGCAGCACGACTGTAACCAGAGATGATTGGAAAATGATGGTCAGAGCCTCTGATATTTCCTCCCTTGCGCCTCTAAACAGTCTGAGCCTGGTGAATTATCAACTTTCAAAGATGCTAAACCCCTGAATATTTCCTCACTCACTGTTTATCCCATTCAATATTTCAAACCCCTCCTCATTGACTGCAATGTATGTCTCATCCCCTCTTTTGTGAAGACAGTTGCTATGTATTCATTAAAAACCATGCCGGCATCTTCCGCCTCCGCGGTTAAGAAAAAGGAGGAGAGACGATGCAAAGACAAGATAGAATTCTAAAGGAGGTGCAGGAACAGAAACATCTGGGGAGTATTTGTGCACCAATCACTGAAGGTGACAGGGCAGGTTCAGAAAGTGGTTAAACGGCAGAAGGAGTCCTGAGATTATAAATAGAGACATTGAATACAAAAGCAAGGAAAATATGACCTTTGTAAAACGCTGGTTTGCCTTCGACTGGAGCATTGTTCAACTCTGGACACCGTACTTTTGGAAGAATGTGGGGGCATTAGAGAGGGTGCAGAAAAGATTCACAAGAATGGTTCCAGGGATGAGGGATTTCAATTACGTGGATAGATTGGAGAAGCTGGGGCTGTTCTCTGTGTCTCTCTCTGTCTTGCTCTCTCTCTCTTCCGCCTGCTATCTCTGACACGAAGAGGGAGACAGAGGGAGAGAGGCTTAGGTATGCAGATAGAGAGAGTGCTGTGGAGAGGGACAAGGTCGGAGAGAGAGGGATTGTTGGGGTGGATTGAAAGGGGTAATGTAAGATATATTCATTTAATGTAATCCTTTACTGCAGTGTATGTAAACAGAGAAGGATGGGTATGTAGAGTGAAATATAGGTAGAGTGGGAGAAATGTGGATGACGTTGGGGCCCCGGCGGCCAGGTTTGATGATCAGGAAGGAAAACGCTCCATTGTAAACATCCAGCAAGGTATTCCACCATGGAAACCATCACACCCTCATGATATTGGTTTGCAAATCTTGTAATCTATGCCCATGGCAATTGACCCCTCTGTTAAGGGAAATAGGTCCTTCCTATCCACTCAATCTCGGCCCGTCATTATTTTATACACCTCAATTAAATCTTCCCTTCAACCTTCTTTGTTCCAAAGAAAACAATTCCAGCCGATCCAATCTTTACTCATAGTTAAAATTCTCCATTCCTGACAACATCCTCTGTAAATGTACACTGTACTCTCTCTAGTGTGATCACATCCTTCCTTTAATGTGGTGACCAGAACTGTACACAGTACTCTTGCTGTGGTCTAACTCGTGTTTTATACAGTTCTAGCATGACCTCCCTGCTCTTATATTCGCTACATCGGCCAATAAAGGGAAGTATTCCGTAAGCCTTCTTAACCACCTTACCCACCTGTCCTGTTACCCTCAGGAATCAGTGTACAGTTACTCCAAGGCCCCTCTGTTCCCAGACAGAGCGATTGTTCGGTAAGATTGAAAGAGCAAATGTAAAACATAATAATTTGATGTAAAATTTCACTGCAGTATCCACAGACATACGATCGAGAGGCATGGAGTGTGAAACATCGGGGTAGAGGGAGAAAAATAGATGGAGATGGTAATAAATTGGAAAGGAGTGATGGGCTCTGAGAGAGCGGTAATCTCTGGTAAACTCTCTTGCTGGTAATCTCTCACCATCTCTATCTCTCTCTTCCCCTCTCTTCTACTCTCTGAAACCTTATTTCTTTTCTTTGTTACTCACTTTCCAAGTCTTTCAATCTACATTTCTCCCTCGATCTCTATCTCCCTCTGCACACTATCTCAATCTCTCCCTCTTGCTCTCAGGATGGGAAGAGGGAGGAAGAGAGGCAGAGAAAGGGTTTTGCAGGCAGTGAGATATGAGGAGAAAGAGACAGAGGAACAGTGAGTCCTGCATTGGTAGATCGATCTTTACTCTGTATCTAACCCCGTGCGTACCTGCCCTGTGAGTATTCGATGGGGACAGTCTCGGACCGGGGGGACTGTCTAAAAATCAAAAAATAGTCGAAACCCCTTTCAAAGATGAAATTTAGAAACACCTCTCCATACAAAGGGTGGTAGAAGTTTGGAACTGTCTTCCACAAATGACCCCTCCCTATCTCTGCAATCTCCTCCAGTTCCACAATCCACCAATATCTGCGATCCTCGAGTTCTGGCCTCTTTAGGATCCCCAGTCTGAATCGTCCCACCATTGGTGGCCGGGCCTTCAAGCTGCCAAGACCCTTACTCTGAAATTCCTTTCCTAAACCTCTCCGTCTCACTAACTCTCTTTCCTCTTTGAAGACGCTCCCTCAAACCAACCTCTTTGACTACGTTTTTGTTCGTCTCGTGTAATAGCTCCTTAAGTGACTCGGTGCCAACTTTTTATTTGCCTTATTTATTTGTTGGATGTGGGGGTTACTGACCAGGACAGCATTTATTGACCATTCCGAATTGCATTTGAGAAGGTGGTGTTGCGCCTCCTTCTTGATCCGCTGCAGTCCATGTCGGGTAGGTGCACCCACAGTGCTGTTCAGAAGGGAGTTCCAGGATTTTGACCCAGTAACAGTGAAGGAATGGCGATATCCTTTCAAGTTAGGATGGTGTGTGACTTTAGTTGCTTTTCGTTGTGCAGCTTTTCCAGGAGCACAGGCATTGCGAGCGAGCAGTGAACAGCTGGGAAGTCAATTTCATCGGGAGTTTCGGTGGAGCAGGGACTGCTGGGTTAGTAGAAAACTATATATTTGGGCTGTGTAAATTCTCTTACCTTTCCGTTGTGCAGCTTTTCCAGGAGCACAGGCATTGCGAGCGAGGAGTGAACAGCTGGGAAGTCAATTTCATCGGGAGTTTCGGTGGAGCTGGGACTGCTGGGTAAGGAGAAACCTATATATTTGGGCTGTGTAAATTCTCTCACCTTTTCGTTGTGCAGCTTTTCCAGGAGCACAGGCATTGCGAGCGAGGAGTGAACAGCTGGGAAGTCAATTTCATCGGGAGTTTCGGTGGAGCAGGGACTGCTGGGTAAGTAGAAACCAATATATTTGGGCTGTGTAAATTCTCTTACCTTTTCGTTGTGCAGCTATTCCAGGAGCACAGGCATTGCGAGCGAGGAGTGAACAGCTGGGAAGTCAATTTCATCGGGAGTTTCGGTGGAGCAGGGACTGCTGGTTAAGTAGAAACCTATATATTTGGGCTGTTTCTGAACCCGAGACACTACTCTTGTAGTGTCTCCCACCCGCCCTCCTCCGCTTCACAAAAAAAAGGACTCGGTTGTGTGTGGGTAAGGTAAGGCTTCTTCTATTTCTCTTCTTGTTTTATCGTGTAATTGGTTAAGAACTTGGGAATTTAGAATAGTGGGAATGGAGGTTAAGGCAGTTGAATGTTCCTCCTGCAGAATGTGGGAGGTAAGGGTCGCCAAGGGTGTCCCTGCTGACTGCATCTGCGGGAAGTGCACCCAGCTCCAGCTCCTCGAGGACCGTGTTAGGGAACTGGAGCTGGAGCTGGAGGAACTTCGGATCATTCGGGAGGCGAAGGGGATTATTGAGAGGAGTTATCGGGAGGCAGTCACACCTCAGGTAAAAGAAGAAGGAAGATGGGTTACCGTCAGGGGAAGGAGAGGGAACCAGCAGGCAGTGCAGGGATCCCCTATGGCCGTTTCCCTCAACAACAGGTATACCGTTTTGGATACTGTTGGGGGAGACGACTTACCAGGGGTAGGCAATGGGATACAGGTCTCTGGCGCAGAGTCTGTCCCTGTTGCTCAGAAGGGAAGGGGTAAGAGAAGCTGAGCATTAGTCATTGGGGACTCCATAGTTAGGGGAACAGATAGGAGGTTTTGTGGGAACGAGAGAGACTCGCGGTTGGTGTGTTGCCTCCCAGGTGCCAGGGTACGTGATGTCTCGGATCGTGTTTTTGGGATCCTCAAGGGGAGGGGGAGCAGCCCCAAGACGTGGTACACATAGACACCAACGACATAGGTAGGAAGACAGATGGGGATTTAAGGCAGAAATTCAGGGAGCTAGGGTGGAAGCTTAGAGCGAGAACAAACAGAGTTGTTATCTCTGGGTTGTTGCCCGTGCCACGTGATGGCGAAGCGAGGAATAGGGAGAGAGAGGAGTTGAACACGTGGCTGCAGGGATGGTGCATGAGGGAGGGTTTTGGTTTCCTGGATAATTGGGGCTCTTTCTGGGGTAGGTGGGACCTCTACAAACAGGATGGTCTTCACCTGAACCAGAGGGGTAAAAATATCCTGGGGGTGGGGGGGGGGGGAGATTTGCTAGTGCTCTTCGCGGGGGTTTAAACTAATTCAGCAGGTGGATGGAAACCTAAATTGTAGTTCCAGTGTACAGGATATTGAGAGTGGTGAGGTCAGGGATAAGGTTATAAGGGCACAAGAGGGCAATGGCGAGCAAGAGCTTGGTTTGAAATGTGTCGACTTCAACGCCAGTAGCATCCGGAATAAGGTGGGTGAGCTTGCAGCATGGGTTGGTACCTGGGATCTCGATGTTGTGGCCATTTCAGAGACATGGGTAGAGCAGGGACATAGAGATGTTGCGTGTTCCGGGATTTAGATGTTTCACTAAGCACAGAGAAGATGGTAAAAGGTGGGGGGGGGGGGGGGAAGGGGGGGTGTGGCATTGTTAATCAAGGAAAGTATTACAGCGGCAGAAAGGACGTTTGAGGACTCGTCCACTGAGGTAGTCTGTGCCGAGGTTAGAAACAGGAGAGGTGAGGTCACCCTGTTGGGAGTTTTCTATGGACCTCCAAATAGTTCCAGAGATGTAGAGGAAAGGATAGCAAAGATAATTCTTGACAGGAGCGAGAGGAACAGGGTAGTGGTTAAGGGGGACTTTAACTTTCCAAATATTGACTGGAAATACTATAGTTCGAGTAATTTAGATGGGTCAGTTTTTGTCCAGTGTGTGCAGGAGGGTTTTCTGACACAGTATGTAGACAGGCCAACCAGGGGCGATGCCACATTGGATTTGGTACTGGGTAATGAACCCGGCCAGGTGTTAGATTTAGAAGTTGGTGAGCACTTTGGTGGTAGTGATCACAATTCGGTTAGGTTTACCTTAGCGATGGGCAGGGACAGGCATATACAGCAGGGCAAGAATTATGGCTGGGGGAAAGGAAATTATGACGCGATTAGGCAAGTTTTATGATGCGTAGGATGGGGAAGGAAACTGCAGGGGATGGGCACAATCGAAATGTTGAGCTTATTCAAGGAGCAGCTAATGCGTGTCATTGATAAGTATGTACCTGTCAGGCAGGGAGGAATTTGTCGAGCGAGGGAGCCGAGGTTTACTAAAGAAGTTGAAGAGCTTGTCAAGAGGAAGATGAAGGCTTATGTTAGGATGAGACGTGAAGGCTCAGTTAGGGCGCTTGAGAGTTACAAGCTAGCCAGGAAGGATCTAAAGGGAGAGACAAGAAGAGCAAGGAGAGGACACGGGATGTCATTGGCAGATAGGATCAAAGAAAACCCTAAGGCTTTCTATAGGTATATCAGGAATAGAAGAATGACTAGAGATAGGTTAGGGCCAATCAAGGATAGTAGTGGTAAGTTGTGTGTGGAATCGGAGGAGATAGGGGAAGTGTTAAATGAATATTTTGCGTCAGTATTTACAGTAGAGAAAGAAAATGTTCTCGAGGAGAATACTGAGATACAGACTACTAGGCTAGATGGGATTGAGGTTCACAAGGAGGAGGTGCTAGCAATTTTGGAAAGTGTGTAAATAAATAAGTCCCCTGGGCCAGATGGCATTTATCCTAGGATTCTCTGGGAAGCCAGGGAGGAGATTGCAGAGCGTTTGTCCTTGATTTTTATGTCGTCATTGTCGACAGGAATAGTGCCGGAAGACTGGAGGATAGCAAATGTTGTCCCCTTGTTCAAGAAGGGGAGTAGAGACAGCCCTGGTAATTATAGACCTGTGAGCCTTTCTTCGGTTGTGTGTAAAATGTTGGAAAATGTTATAAGAGATAGGATTTATAATCATCTTGAAAAGAATAAGTTCATTAGAGATAGTCAGCACGGTTTTGTGAAAGGTCGGTCGTGCCTCACAAACCTTATTGAGTTTTTTGACAAGGTGACCAAACAGGTGGATGAGGGTAAAGCCGTGGATGTGGTCGAGATGGATTTCAGTAATGCGTTTGATAAAGTTCCCCACGGTAGGCTATTGCAGAAAATGCAGAAGTATGGGATTGAAGGTGAATTCGTGCTTTGGATCAGAAATTGGCTAGCTGAAAGAAGACAGAGGGTGGTGGTTGATGGTAAATGTTCATCCTGGAGTATAGTTTCTAGTGGTGTACCGCAAGGATCTGTTTTGGGGCCACTGCTGTTTGTCATTTTTATAAATGACCTGGATGAGGGTGTAGAAGGACGGGTTAGTAAATTTGCGGATGACACGAACGTCGGTGGAGTTGTGTATAGTGCCGAAGGATGTTGTAGGTTACAGAGGGACATAGATAGGCTGCAGAGCTGGGCTGAGAGATGGCAAATGGAGTTTAATGCGGAAAAGTGTGAGCTGATTCACTTCGGAAGGAGGAACAGGATTGCAGAATACTGGGCTAATGGGAAGATTCTTGGTCGTGTAGATGAGCACAGAGATCTTGGTGTCCAGGTACATAAATCCCTGAAAGTTGCCACCCAGGTTAATAGAGCTGTTAAGAAGGCATATGGTGTGTTAGCTTTTATTAGTAGGTGGATTGAGTTTAGGAGCCACGAGGTCATGCTGCAGCTGTACAGAACTCTGGTGCGGCCGCACCTGGAGTATTGTGCGCAGTTCTGGTCACCGCATTATAGGAAGGATGTGGAAGCTTTGGAAAAGGTGCAGAGGAGATTTACTAGGATGTTGCCTGGTATGGAGGGAAGGTCTTACGAGGAAAGGCTGAGGGACTTGAGGTTGTTTTCGTCAGAGAGAAGGAGGAGAAGAGGTGACTTAATAGAGACATATAAGATAATCAGAGGGCTGGACAGGGTGGATAGTGAGAGCCTTTTTCCTCGCATGGTGATGGCAAACACGAGGGGACATAGCTTTAAGTTGTGGGATGATAGGTATAGGACAGATGTCAGAGGTAGTTTCTTTACACAGAGAGTCGTAGGGGCGTGGAACGCCCTGCCTGCAACAGTAGTAGACTCGCCAACTTTAAGGGCATTTAAGTGGTCATTGGATAGACATATGAATGAAAATGGAATAGTGTAGGTCAGATGATTTCACAGGTCGGCGCAACATCGAGGGCTGAAGGGCCTGTACTGCGCTGTAATTTTCGATGTTCTATGTTCTATGTGTGCGGACAGTATTTTCAGTGCGCAGTCCATTTTTATTTTTATTATTTAATGTTTTCATGTGGTTAGATGTAAAGTTTCTCCGACAATCAGCCTGCCTCCCTGTATCTCCTCACTCTTTCTGCCCGTCTCTCCCTCCTTCTCTAAATCCACTGTTGTACTCTGTATCTGAACTCACACTGCACCTGCCCTGGGAGGTCTCATTATGGTGCTTGATCAATGAGTTATCCAGTTCCAGCATAACTTCCCTGCTCTGATATACTTTAACAGCCTTGTTGGGAATGTCACTGCAGTTTGAAAATATGAAACACGTATCCAATATTCACTCCTAAAACACTCACATTAACCTCCAAAAACAGGACTGGGCAGATAATGAAGAATGTTAATGATTGTTACAACTTGTCTCATCCTCTCTCTGTCTCTCCCTCTCATGTCTGTTTCTTCCCATATTTCTCTCTCTCTCTCTCTCTCTCTCTCCCTCTCCCTCTTTCTCTGCCTCTTCCCATGACTCTGTCTCTAACACCATCTCTCTCTCCTTGGACAGAAATGTTTTTATCCATTTCTTGGTTAATTTTCAACCTGTAAATCTTGCCCTTGCTGGGAACGTCACTGCAGTTTGAAAATATTAAACACTGATCAACACACGCCCCCTAAACTCTCTCACTAAATCCAGAATACCGGACTGTGCAGATAATGGGGATTGTTACTGAGGTTCTGTCAAAGTCCCCTCACACACTGTATCCCATTTCCCCTGCTTCTAAAGTTTGTCAGTGTTTAGTACTATTCTTTTCAATAATATTGAATCTCACTTCAGTTTAAAAATATCAATCACTGATCCAACACTTGCCCCCAAAACACTCTCAATAAACCCCTAATCTTTCCTTACAATATTAGTTCTTGCACACAGCCAGTTTTACTTTTTAATTCTATCTTTTTTCAACATTATTAGAAGTAAATTTTTCCTATTATCTCGCCCTCCCTCTCTCTCTGTCTGTATCTAGCTCTGTCTCAGATTCTCCCTCTGTTTTTCGTTCTCCCCCTCTCTCTCTCTCTGTCCCTTTCTCCATCTGCATCTGTCTCTCTCCCTCGGTATCTTTCTCCCTTGATTTCTCCCTGTCTCTCTCCCTCTTCATTTGCCTGCCTCCCTTTCTGACTCTCTCCCTCTGTATTTGCATGCCTCCCTTTCTGTCTCTCTCCCACTGTCACTGTTTCTCCTTATTTCTCTATCATTCTAGCTCTGTCTCTCTCTCTCTCCCTGTTTCTCGGTCCCACTCTTTCTGTGTCTCTCTCCGTCTGTGTCTCACTCACTCCATCTCTCCATCCGTCTGTACATTGACAGCAATGATCTGAACCTTTTGTTTGGTTAATTTTGAATCAGAAAATCTTTCTTTTGTTGGGAATGTCAATGCAGATTGAAAATATCAAACACTAATGTAACACTCATCCCTAAAACACTCACATTAAACCCCAAATACCGGACTGGGCTGACAATGGGGATTGTTACTGGGGTTCCATCAAGGTCTCATTTCGCTACTTCTTCTGTCTCTCACTGTCTTCCACTTTGTCCCTCTCTCTCCATTTCCCCATTTGTTTCCATTTCCCTCTCTGCTCTTTCCTTCATCGCCACCAACTTCATAAATAGAGAGGGTGCTCCTTCCACTTTATAAATAGAGAGGGTGCTCCTTCCACTTTATAAATAGAGAGGGAGCTCCCTCCACTTTATACATAGAGAGGGCGCTCCCTCCACTTTATACGTAGAGGCGGAGCTCTCTCTACTTTATAAATAGAAAGGGAGCTCCCTCTGTTTTATATAGCTGCCGTGGTGGGATTTGAACCCCTGTCCACAGGCCATCAGTTTGGGCCTCTGGATTACGTGACCAGTGATATTCTCACTACCCAACTGCCTGCCAAATGGATGTTTCCAGTGTCTGCCCCGTAATATCACTCACAGCAGTTTCTGGGCTGTAATCCTGAACATGATCCCGAATCAGAGACTCAAAGTTCAATTTTAACTGGGAAATGGTTCAGATAAAACGCGTTTATTATCCTGTACTTGCAGCAATTGGAGTTCCTGGTAAGCAGTATCTCAGCTGTTTATGGTGTAGCTCGATGTTAACTGTGCTGCTGTACGGGGTATTATTTCCCTCT
Organism: Heterodontus francisci; assembly: GCF_036365525.1. Lineage (NCBI taxonomy): Eukaryota > Metazoa > Chordata > Chondrichthyes > Heterodontiformes > Heterodontidae > Heterodontus > Heterodontus francisci. The sequence continues at coordinate 5,356,333 of NW_027140442.1, forward strand.
GTGAGTGTTACACAGCCGCCTGTTCTGTTCCAGCAATTTCCTGATGGAATCTCCTCATTGTCTACTCTTTCATTCAACTGCATTATGTCTTTAATGGTATTGTTTTAAGTAACTGTGGCATTATTACTGGATTATTCTGTGCATTGTATGTATTGGAATGAGATGTTTCAGAGAGGATCAACAATCAGACCTTCAAGGGCTTTAAACATTTTCATGATGTGGATCTTTTTATGATTTTTTTTCCAGTGATTGGTAATGAGACATCTCACAGTCTCAGTGTTACAAGGGAACAGTACAATGTCCTCCCTCGCCAATAACATGGCTCAGTTTAACTGGTATTTCAATGTATTTAATGATTATCACTGTTATTAAATATGGTTTCATTCCTTGTGTGTCTGACGCTGCTTCAGAGGTCTGGCTACTGAAATGAGTTTGCTGCTGACACTTTCACATCTCCTTCTCTGCTTCACTGTGGACCTTCACTGACACTGGGCTATATTGTAAAATAGCATGCATTGATGTGATGTTTTACTGGTTTTCACGCTATCAGTTGGAATCAAGAGTCTTTCCATTTATCTGTAGATTATCAGCTGCAGCGCTGATGTTGGTGTTTTATTAATTAAACAATCCCACAATCTGACAAATTACTTTATATTTCCAGGAGAAGGAATTTCTATGATTGTGAGGTTTGTCTGGAAGTAGCTTTCGATCCTGTTTATTCCATGTATTGTAGATGAAGTGAAGAGTGCAGGTGAACAGGTGGAGACTTGAGTGTTCTGTAGATACATTAAATTATTCACAGAGGTTTCACCATTGAACAAACTGACTCTGAGAATAGAGTCATTGAACCTGGGGCAGGTGAACGGAACACAGACGCAGAATGTTATGAATAAATCGTATGTGAAAAGTCGCATTAAGTAACAATTTACAGAGTGTGAGTACTCCAGAGAGATAGGGAAGGAGAAAAGGCGCAGGGAGAACGAAACTGAGAGAAAGAGAAAAGCAGAATTTAAAAGAAAGAGAAAGAAGCAGCAGTGTGAATAATTCACTATCATAAAGTGCTGGAATGTCCAAAACAATTAGTGAGAGAATCTGTGAGTTGAAGTTGTCACTTGTCAGATTGTGTTCATTTTCCTGTTGGACTTGATCCTCTGTGTTGATTTCTGTCAGGTCCTCATTTTGTTTTGTAGAAAGTTCCTATTCCTCCCTTAGTGACTGAATAAACAGAATAGAATCAGTACTTCACTGATGGTAATTCAGTATTTAAATACCGCACTTCAAAATCTCTGTGACCACTGAATTCAATAAAGAGGAGGCTGATATCAGAAATATATTTAAATTTATATTTAATAGCCTGTACAAACGAAATATATTGACTATATTGTATAAACAATGAACTGTTCTCCAACACGAATAACGACAGGGATTATCGTTTGAATGTATGAATTGAGTTGTATTACTGGGATCTATAGATTAGATTTCCTCTAACACTCTGCTGAAGTCTCTCCCTGTGAATCTCAGCCTCTCCTCTCACTGCATTGAATTCTCAGTCTCCTCATCCATTGCTTCAGTTTATCCACTTTCCCAAACCATCTGCTCCAGTCTCCCCTCCAGCTCCAACATGTACTTTTCCTTCTCTGCCTCCCAATCTCACTCATTGTCCCCGCCTCCAGCTCCCTCGTCCAACCTGATAGGAATACAGTAACAGAGGAGCAGGAGGAGGCCATTCAGCCCTTCGAGCCTACTCTGCCATTCTTGATCTTTGCTGATTCTCGAACACAGAGCTGCAGTTTTCCCACTTCTTAACAGTCCCTGTCGGTTCCCTGAACCCAGAGTAACAAACTAGTTACACATCCCACTTTCCCCAAACCTTCCCAACCAACAGTCTGGAGACAAATTCCCAATTAACCCATTGGATTCCATCTCTGAAAAACCCCTTCTCATTTCCCCACTGACACTGCATCTTCACTCAGAACTTCCAATAGATCCAGTGTTGACTTTATTCACTTCCTGTATCAATTTCCCAATTCATTATTAATAATTGTATTTTCAAACATTTCACTGTGGGAAAGCACTGTCCGGGTCAATTAATCAGTTTTCATTGCTCGATGCAGCAACAAAGCTGGAAATTTCAGCCCAGATCCTGTCAAACTGCGGCTTTGTCTCCAGGTCTGATCAGTAATTTCTCTGCTTCCTTTTCTCTCTCTCTTCCAGTTAACTGGGTGGAGATTGTGATCCTGTCCCGAGGAAAATGCGGTCTCTCCAAATGTATCACAGTCTACCTGGTGGGAATGGCAGTGTCTGATCTCCTGGTCGTTGTCACTGATACCATATTGGGTTGGATTGTTGTAATTTATTTCCCATATTCGTTGCTGAGAATTACTCCTGTGTGTTCTCTCATTATCGTTCTGCGTTTTGCAGCCACAGTTGTTTCTGTCTGGCTCACAGTCACTTTCACCTTTGATCGATTTGTGGCAATTTGTTGTGAGAAACTGAAAACAAAATATTGCAGCGAGAAAACGGCAGCTGTGGTTGCAGGAACAGTGAGTGTGCTGGGTTGTTTAGAGTCTATCCCCTGGTACTTTACACTGGAACAACATTACATTATTGATAATGTTCCGATGGGTTGTTGTTATAAACTGAGCTTCTTTACTTCCCCCATATGGGAGGCATTTGAATTGTTTGACCGCATTTTAACCCCTTGTGTCCCGGTCTTTCTGATTTTGCTGCTCAATGTTCTGACTGTCAGACGGATTTTATTCTCCAGTAAAGTCCGCAGGGGATTCCGAAGCCACAGCAATGCAGAGAATCACAAGGACCCAAAGATGGAGAATCGCCAGAAATCAATTATTATACTCTTCAGTGTATCTGGCAGTTTTATCCTGTTATGGGTGACCCGGGTTGAGTCTATCATTTATCGGCAAATTGTAGATATGCAGTATTATTCCTCCGACACTGACCCTCTCTACATCACAGATCAAACATCAAAGACGCTGCAGCTTCTCAGTTCCTGCACCAACACATGTATTTACGCTGTGACCCAGACTAAATTCAGACAGGAGCTGAAGAAGGCGATGAAATACCCTTTCAATCTCATTGTTAAATTAGTGAAATCATGGAAAGAGCTGAAGGGTATCAAACACTGGAACATGTACTAGCCAGATGGATAAAGAACTGGCTGGGCAACAGGAGACAGAGAGTGCAGTGGAAGGGAGTTTCTCGAAATGGAGACGTGTGACCAGTGGTGTTCCACAGGGATCCGTGCTGGGGCCACAGTTGTTTGTGATATACATAAATGATTTGGAGGAAAGTATAGGTGGTCTGATTAGCAAGTTTGCAGACGACACTAAGATTGTTGGAGTAGCAGATAGTGAAGGGGACTGTCAGAGAATACAGCAGAATATAGATAGATTGGAGAGTTGGGCAGAGAAATGGCAGATGGAGTTCAATCAGGACAAATGCGAGGTGATGCATTTTGGATGATCCAATTCAAGATTGAACTATACAGTAAATGGAAAAGTCCTGGGGAAAATTGATGTGCGGAGAGATTTGGGTGTTCAGGTCCATTGTTCCCTGAAGGTGGCAACGCAGGTCAATAGAGTGGTCATGAAGGCATACGGCATGCTTTCCTTCATCGGACGGGGTATTGAGTACAATGGTTGGCAGGTCATGTTACAGTTGTATCGGACTTTGGTTCGGCCACATTTGGAATACTGCGTGCATTTCTGGTCGCCACATTACCAAAAGGATGTGGATGCCTTGGAGAGGATGCAGAGGAGGTTCACCAGGATGTTGCCTGGTATGGAGGGCGCTAGCTATGAAGACAGGTTGAGTAGAATAGGATTATTTTCATTAGAAAGACGGAGGTTGAGGGGGGACCTGGTTGAGGTATACAAAATCATGAGAGGTATAGACAGGGTAGATAGCAAGAAGCTTTTTCCCAGAGTGGTGGTTTCAATTACTAGGGGTCACGAGTTCAAAGTGAGAGGGGAAAAATTTAGGTGGGATATGCGTGGAAGGTTCTTTATGCAGAGGGTGGTGGGTGTCTGGAACGCGTTGCCAGCGGAGGTGGTACACGCGGGCACGATAGCATCCTTTAAAATGTATCTAGACAGATACATGAATGGGCAGGACGCAAAGAGATACAGACCCTTAGAAAATTGGCGACAGTTTTAGATAGAGGAGCTGGATTGGCGCAGGCTTGGAGGGCCGAAGGGCCTGTTCCTGTGCTGTAATTTTCTTTGTTCTTTTGTTCTTTGTTCAGTGACTCTCTCTGTGGAGATACTCTAATAACAGACCCACTCAGAGACTCTCCTTGTGGTGATACTATAATTGCAGAGACAATCATTCACCCTCCCTGTGGAGATACTCTAATAACAGATCCACTCAGTGACTCTCCCTGTGGAGACCTGTAATTTCAGATCCACTCACTGACCTCCCTGTGTTGATAGTATAAGAAACGAACCACTCAATGATTGTCCCAGTTGAGATACTATAATTACAGACTGACACAGTGACTCTGCCTGTGGAGATGCAATAATAACAGACCCACTCAGTGACTCTCCTGTGGAGATATTATATAATAACAGACATAATCATTAACTCTCCCTTTGGAGATAGTATAATTCCAGAGACACTCAGTGACTCTCCGACTGGAGATGCTAAAATAACACACACACTCAGTGACTCTCCCTGTGGAGAATCTATGATAACAGACCCACTCAGTGACTCTCCCTGTGGAGAAACTATGATAACAGACTCACTCAGTGACTCTCCCTGTGGAGATAATATATTAACAGTCCCAATCAGTGACTCTCCCGATGGAAATACTATAATAACAGACCCACTCAGTGACTCTCCCTGTTGAGATATTACAACAGACCCATTCAGCAACTCTCCATGTGGAAATCCGAGAATAACAGACCCACTTAGAAACTCGCCCACTGGTGATACTAAAATAACAGACCCATTCAGTGACACTCTCTCTGGAGATACTCCAACAACAGACCCACTCAGTGACTCTCTATGTGAAGATGCTATAATAAAAGACCGACTCAGTGACTCTCTTGTGGATATATTATATCGTAACAGACACAATGCTTCACTCTCCCTGTGGAGATAGTGTAATTCCAGAGACACTCAGTGACTCTCCGACTGGAGATGTTCTAATAGCACACACACTCTGTGACTCTCCCTGTGGAGATAATATATTAACAGACCCAATCAGTGACTCTCCCGATGGAAATACTATAATAACAGACCCAATCAGTGACTCGCCCTTTGGAGACACTTAAATAACAGACCCACTCAGTGACTCTCCCTGTTGATATATTACAACAGACCCACTCAACAACTCTCCATGTGGAAATCCCATAATAACAGACCCACTCAGTAACTCGCCCATTGGTGATACTATAATAACAGACGTACTTACTGACACTCTCTCTGGAGATACTCCAACAACAGAACGACTCAGTGACTCTCTCTCTGGAGATACTATAAGAACAGACCCACTCAGTAACTCGCCCATTGGTGAAATTATAATAACAGACCCACTCACTGACACTCTCTCTGGAGATACTCCAACAACAGACCCAAGCAGTGACTCTCCCTGTGGAGATGCTACAACAACAGACCCACTCAGTGACACTGCCTGTGGAGATACTACAGCAGAACCACTCAGTGACTCTCCTTGAGGAGATACTATAATAACTGACCCACTCAGTGACTCTCCCTTTGGAGATACTATAATAACTGACCCACTCAATGATTCTCCCTTTGGAGCTACTATAATAACAGACCCACTCAGTGACTCTGCCTGTGGAGATACTAATATAGCAGACCCACTCAGAGACTCTGCCTGTGGAGATACTACAGCAGAACCACTCAGTGACTATCCCTGAGGCGATACGACAACAACAGACCGACTCAGTGACTCTCTCTGTGAAGATACTCTAATAACAGACCCACTCAGAGACTCTCCTTGAGGAGATACTATAACAACTGACCAACTCAGTGACTCTCCCTTTGGAGATACTATAATAACTGACCCACTCAGTGACTCTCCCTTTGGAGATACTATAATAACAGACCGACTCAGTGACTCTCCTGTGGAGACATTATATAATAACAGTCACAATGATTCACTCTCCCTGTGGAGATAGTGTAATTCCAGAGACAGTCAGTGACTCTCCGACTGGAGATGCTATAATAAGACACGCACTCAGTGACTCGCCCTGTGGAGAAACTATGATAACAGACTCACTCAGTGACTCTCCCTGTGGAGATACTATAACAACAGTGGGGTGGTGCAGTGGTTAGCACTGCAGCCTCACGGCTCGAGCGGCCCGGATTCAATTCTGGGTACTGCCTGTGTGGAGTTTGCATGTTCTCCCTGTGTCTGCGTGGGTTTCCTCCGGGTGCTCCGGTTTCCTCCCACATACCAATGACTTGCAGTTTGATAGGTAAATTGGCCATTAGCAATTGCCCCTAGTGTGTGTAGGTGGTACGGAAAATATAGGGACAGTTGGGGACGTGGTAGGAATATGGAATTAGTGTAGGATTAGTATAAATGGGTGGTTGATGGTCGGCACAGACTCGGTGGGCCGAAGGGCCTGTTTCAGTGCTGTATCTCCAAACTAAAACTAAACTAAACTAACAGACCCAATCAGTGACTCTCCCGATGGAAATACTGTAACAACAGACCCACTCAGTGACTCTCTCTGGAGATACTGTAATATCAGGACCCAATCAGTGACTCTCGCTGTGGAGATACTATAATAACAGACCCACTCAGTGACTCTCCCTGTAGATGCACTATAATAACAGACACACTAAGTGCCTCTCCCTGTGGGGAAACTGTAATAACTTACCCATTCAGTGAATCTCCCTGTGGAGATACTATAATTCCAGACCCACTCAGTGACTTTCCCTGTGGAGAGACTATTATTTCAGTTCCACTCATTTCCTCTCCCTTTGGAGTTAGTATAATAACAGCCCCATTCATGGTGAGTGTCGCAGTGAGTGGAACTACTATTGAGTCCGTAAGGGAGAGGGAAAGACGGAGATGGAGAGAGATTACCTGCAAGAGTAGCTCTCCGCTTCTCTCTCCATGCCTATCTCTCCCTTTCTCACTGTTACACTCTCTCCATCTATATTTCTCCCTCTCTCCTGATGTTTCGCACTCTATGCTTATTTTATGTACCTCTGTGTACTCAGATTTACATCAAACTCTGATTATATTTGACATTTGCCCTTTCGATCTAACCTAACAACGTGACTGTCTCCAACATTCTCTCTGTGTCTGTGAACAGCGGGACCTTGGAGTGAATGTTCATTGATTCCTGAGGCTGACCGAACAGGTGGATAAGCTGGTTCGGAAGGGATAAGGGAGACTTTCATTTCGCGACCAAATGAAATAATCTCTCAGTGTCGACCCTATCCAGTCCCTTTAGAATATGTTTCAATGAGATCACCTTTCATTCTTCTAAACTCCAGAGAATACAGGTCCAATTTACTCAGCCTCTCATCATAGGACAATGGCAGAGAAGCTAAACAAATACTTTGTGTCTATCTACATGTTCTCTGTCATGCTCTGTAATCTTCCTTGAATCATTGAACACTGCAGTTTATGGATCATTTCACTGTTTGTTGTTGAGCTGATGAATTTATTTTGGACCATTGCATTGAGTCCAATGGGTTGCAACCAGGATTATTGGGTGATTTCTCTCTGCAACCTTTAACCTTTAATAAAGCTAATCTGGGCATTAACCTGCAATCTATTTTTATATGTCTGACTCCACTCATTATGCGGGGGTATCAAGTTAATTTTGTCTGATTGTGCACCCAATTAAAGGACTGTTTGACACCGCAAGACTTTCTTTACTATGAACGTGTGCTGATCTCTGCCTCATAGAGACACACATACATACAATACACATGCAAACACACACATATAACATCTGCCTCTCTCTCTACCCACATCTATCCTGAACTTTCCCTCTCTCTCTGATGGGCACTCTATCTCTAATTCATTTTTCACACTTTCTGTACACCCTGTGTCTGCTCTTTTCCTCTAATTTCTCATTTTCCTTCCCACGCTCTCTCCATCTCTCTCTCTCTTTCGCTCTGTTACTCTCTCCTCACCTTTATCTCTCCATTGATCTGTTTCCTCACTCTCAAACTCTACCTCTCCCTCACTCTCCACCTTCCTTTCTCTTTGATCTCTCTTCACATCTCTCTATCACTCTCTCTCCATCTCTGTCCAGTTGAGGAAATTCTCCCTCCATTTCTCACCATCTCATGCTCTCTCACTCTCTTTCTATCACCTATTTTCTCTGAATCTCTCCATCTCTCTATTATTCTTTCAATCTCATTTATCTCTCTCTCTCCCTCTCTCTCGCCCCATCACTCTCTCTTTTTCATTTCCCTGTCTATTACTTGCTGTCCAACTATCTTGCTCTGTCTGTCCATGTTGGGTCCCTTTAAGAGTTTGGGACAGTTCTGGCGGTGCACGGTCCCTTTAAAAGTCTGGTGCTGGCCCCTCCCCCACCCCGGGGTGGTCACATGCCGCCCAAACCGCGGCTGCGCGGAGGCTGGAGGCAGCTTTTGACCCATGTGATCTCCAAACACTTGGAGTGACGCAGCCAATCAGGGCTCAGGGAGGCGCATGGAGGGACCACGGCATCTTCAGACGCCATGTTTGCCTGACGTCCCGCCGGCTGTTTATTTCCGTCAGAAAGCAGCTGCAAGGAAAAGGAGAAGCGGCTTCAGTTGTCGTTCTCAATGGAGGAAACTTGAAAATATGAGCCGCGCGAAAATGTAAAAAGCGGCAGTTAAGGGGCTTGTCGAAATGCGCATCTGCAGAGCTTCCTCCCAGGGTGCAGCGCGGCCCGTACCACAGGTAGGGGCTTTTTCCAATCCGCGCGGCCTTGTGGGGGCCGCAGGACGCCATTGCCCCCTCATTAACTCAGTCAAAATCAACTCACTCCGTCTCAGCTTCCGCTCTCTCCTTTTCATATTGCAGGCTGAAATCGGCTTTGGTGGCAACAACATCACCATCCAGGGTGTGATCGGATACTCTGTCCCTTCGTAAAAGATTTCCTGTCCCTCCAACAGCTTGTGCCATTGCCCTATTTATCGGTGTTTTTCCCCCTTCTGATGTTATTGAATTTGTTAGTGGCTTTTATCCTGCTGAAATGGCCGCTGTATTTGTTCGTCTTTTTCTCCTGGCTTCATAGCTAACCCTCTTTCCGTCTGTCTTACTCCGAGTGTCAGAGATAGCAGGAGGGAGAGACAGAGAGTGGAAGGCAGAGATAGAGACACAGATAACAACCCCAGCTTCTCCAATCTATCCACGTAACTAAGTCTCTCATCCCTGGAACCTTGCTCGTGATCCCTTTCTGCACCATGTATAATGCCCTCACATCCTTCCTGAACTGTGGTGTCCAGAATTGGATATAATACTACTTGAGGATGCGGTAGTGTTTTATAAAGCTTCATCATACCTTCCTTGCTTTTATACTCTCAGCCTCAATTTACAAAGCCTGGGAACCCATATGCCTTTTAATCACTTTCTCAACTAGCCCTGCCACCTTCAATTTGTGCACAGATGTCCCAGGTCTCTCTGTTGCTGCACCCACTTTCTTCTGTTCTTAGGTTCTCGTAACAGAGAGGGACAGGAGGACAGGGTGGTCTAGAAAGGAAGGGGAGATAGAGAAAACAAAGAGGAAGCATGTATGGGAACACCACAACCTGAAAATTTCCCTTCAATTCGCACACCATCCTGACTTGGAACTATATCGCCGTTCCATTACTGTTACTGTGTCAAAATCCTGGAACTCGCTTCCTAACAGTACTGTGAGTGTATCTACCCCACATGGAATGCAGCGTGTGGGGTTAGATAGAGAGTAAAGCTGCCTCTATTTATGCCTCTCTTTCTCCTCCTGCATCCACATGGGGAGAGTAACAGTGAGAAAGACAGGGATAGGTATAGTGAGAGAATAACAGAGAGAGGGAAGGATAGCAATAGTGAGAGATTATCGGAGAGAAAGAGGAAGAGATTTCAATGGACAATGTCATTGAGTGTTCCTGCAAATCTGTGTGCAGCAGCCTGGAAGGTACCACGCAGGTCCTGTTCCGTGATAAATAACAGGTCTGCAAAGATTCTTCAAATCTTTAAAGGACAGCACACGAAAAAACTAACTGGCCGTGCACAACAACTAGATTTTCAGGGAACATTGGAGCCAGCTGTGGCTCCGTGGGTAATAATCTTGCCTCTGAGTTATATGTTTGTTGGTTTAGGACAGAACACAAAATCCACGCTGATGCCACCCAACAGAAAATCAGAACAGACCAAATCAGAGACTCAGAAAAGGAAACGTGTGTTAAAGTTGTGAGCCTCACGTTTTGGAATGTATTAGTGTTTGAGTACATTTTAAATGTTTGCCGATGATACCAAAATTGGAGGAGATGCAAACAGTGAGGATGACACCAATCGACTGCAACAGGCCATTGATAGTTGAGCAGAATGGGCAGACAAGTGGCAGATGGAATTTAATACAGGGAAATGTGAGGTGATGTATTTTGGCAGAAGTGATAGGGAGAGGCAATATAGACTTAATGGCACAGTTCTAGAGAGTGTGCAGGGACAGAGGGACCTGGAGATACATGTAGATACATCTTTGAAGGTGGTAGAACATATTGAGAGGGCAGTCAGCAAAGCATGTAGCATCTTCGGCTTCATATATAGTTGTGGATACAAATGCATGGAAGCTATGCTAAACTTTCCAAAGCTCTGGTTAGGCCACAACTAGAATATTGCGTCCAGTTCTGGTCACCACACATTAGGAAGGATGTGAGGAGATGGCAGTTTCAGGGAGGGGAGGGTTCAGCAAACTGGATTGGAAACAGCTACCAGAAGGTAAATGAGTGTCAGAGCAGAGAGAATTAGTGAGGGATGATACAAATATTTTCCCACAAAGACAAACAGAGTGAGACTCCCAAATCTAGAGCCCCTTCGATATCAATGATCAAACGGTGTGGGATAAGGCACAAAAGGGAAGCTTATGTCAGATACCGAGAGCTCAATACCATAGAAAGCCGAAAAGTGTGAAGAAAGTTCAGGGCTGAAATTAAAAATCAAATTAGGAAAGCAAAGAGAGGGCTGTTAATATATTACCAAGTAAAATCAAGGAAAACGCAAAGATGTTTTATAAATACATGAAGAGCAACAGGATAACTAAGGATAGAGTATTAGGGACCAGAAAGGGAATGTGTGTGTGGAGGTGGGAGATGTGGGCATGGTTCATAATGAATACTTTGTGTCTGTCTTTATAAAAGAGGGGGAACGATGCAGACATTGTAGTTAAAGAGGAGTGTGAATTATTGGATGGGATAAACAGAGTGAGAGGGAAATATTAAGGTGTTTGGTATATTTGAAAGTGGAGAAATGGTCAGGCCTGGATGCATTGGAACCAGTTCAGAGAAGGTTCACTCGGCTGATTCCTGGGATGAAGGGGTTGTCTTATGAGGAATGGTTGAACAGTTTGGGCCTGTACTCAATGGAGTTCAGAAGAATGAGAGGTGATCTTATTGAAACATACAAGATTCTGAGAGGACTCTACAGGGCGAATGCTGGGAGGATGTTCCCCTTGTGGGTTGTCCAGAACTAGAGGGCACAGTTTAAAAATAAATGGTCTGCCATTTGAGACTGAGATAAGGAAGATTTCTTTCTCCCAGCGGGTGGTTAGACTTTGGAATTCTCTTCCCCAGAGAGCAGTGGAGGTTTGGTCATTGAACATATTCAAGGCTGAGTTAGATAGATTTATGATCGACAAGGGAGTCAAGGGTGATGGGGGGCAGGCAGGAAAGTGGAGTTGAGACAACTATCAGATCAGCAGATCAGTCATGATCGTATTGAATGGCAGTACAGGCTCGAGGGGCCTACTCCTGCTCCTATTTCTTAGAATCTTGTGTATAAATTGGAGGGTTTTCTCTCCATTCTTTAAGACATATTTATCGCAGAGACAGGGCCATGTGTAATCTCAACAGAGACGGGGTCGAGTGCAGGCCTAACCAGTGCATTGATAACTGAGAACAGTGTAAAAGGTATCGAGGATAGAATTCTAAAAGTGAATTCAGGGGAACTTTTTTCGTCCAGTACGTAGCAAGGCCAGCAAGAGATAGGTCAGTTTTCACTTAGTTTTAGGGAATGAAGCTGGGCCGGTGGAAGGCGATTTAGAAAAAGTGGCGTGGAAAAAGCAACTTTAAGGTAAATCAGTGTGAGAGCAGTGAGAGGGAATCATTTCATCTGGGAGGATTTATTATTCCAGATTTATTTTTTATTTTCAGTGAAATTCAAATTCACAAGAGTGGGATTTGAACTCCTGCTTTTTCAGTCATTAGCTCAGGCTTTCAGATTACAAACTGTAAAAGACATTCACCTTCCTCCTGTTGTTGCCTGACTGTCTCAGCATTTGTCTATTGTCCCCACTCTTGTTCTTTCATGTGTCTAAAGACTTTGATGTTATTCAGACATTGGTAAACGACTTCATTATCTCAGGACATCGGCTTAAAGACCTTCAGGGACGCAATCCACAATGTAATTCACACCCTATTCAAGAAACCAAAATCTTCAACTCTATTCAAACACCCCGATATCCTTTCCCTGCACAGATAACTGACAGTTCCACAATGCAGGAATGTCTGAATGAGAAACCACATTTCCCTGACACAATCCAAGCTCAAATTGAATCATTAAGATATCGAAAATACCACAGAAATGCGACTTGTTCCTTGTAACAATGAGACTGAAACATTTCAGGGTACTATTCAACCAAGAATGATTCAGAGAAACGTCAAGATCGGTATTGAAAGAGAAAGAGAGAGAGTTAAATGGGGGGGGGGGGGGGTGGGTAGAGACACTGTCTTCTCCTGTATGTGTAAGGCCTCTCTGTTTCTGCACCCATTTTAACATTGTACCATTTAGTTTGGATTGCTTCTCCCACAGTCTTCCTTCCAAAATCCATCACTTCACATTTCTCAGCATTGAAGTCAACCTGCCATGTGTCTGTCCAATTTACCAGACTGCTAATAGCTTCCTGAAGTCTGCTCCTATTCTCTTCCCTCTTTACTGCATTTCCAAAGTTTTGTGTCGTCTGAAAACTTTGAAGTTCTGCTCTGTAAACCCAAGTCAGGTCATTAATAGACATCAAAAAGAGCAGTGCTCCCAATACAAACCTCTGGGTGACACCACTCAATACCTCCCTCCAGTCTGAAACAACCGTTCACAACAACTCTGTGTTCTGTCTCTTACCCAATGTCGTAACCCCTCTGTCACTGTCCCTTTAATCACAGGAGCAACAATATTGTGCAATAGTCATAAAAGAGGGGGATGATGCAGACATTGTGGTTAAGGAGGAGTGTGAAATATTGGATTGCATAAAGAGATTAGAATGATGCCTGAACTCCACGGGTTAAGCTAAGAGGGAGAATCACAAACCAGAGGAAACAGTTTTTAAATGTGATCTCGGACAGTCCGCAGTGAACTCACCGAATCACAGACTGCTCCAGCACTGAAAGAGGCCAGTCACCCATCGTACCCTTGTGGTATCAATGAAGTTCTCCCTGGTGTCCTGGCCAATATTTATAACACAACCAAAATCACTAAAACATTATTCTGCTTATTATCACATTGCTGTTTGTGGGAGCTTGCTGTGCACGATTGGATGTACCGCTGTACATCTCTACCCACTCTGAGAAACAACTGTTCACAACTATTCTCTGCTTTCTGTGTCTTGGTCAATGTTGGATACAGAGTAAAGATCCCTCAACACTGTCCCCATCAAACACTCCCAGGACAGGTTCCGCACTGGGATTGGCTGGTCAATTTGGAGCACTTCTTGCCAGCAATCAGGGAGAGCAGCTGCACCTGTGCTGCAGCAACTGAAGAGTGGAGAGTGGATACTGCAGCAACTGGAGAGAGGAGACTGGAGAAAGGTGAATACAGAGTGGAGAGAACCCATCAAGGAAGGCTACAATTGTTTTTTAGAGGTGGGTGTCAGGGCACCTGAAAGACTCTTAAATTTGAACTGTTTGGGGGAGGGAGAAGAGGCCTGAAGACTCAGGGGTAGGGCAGCCAAATCCAGTAGGGGCCCCTGTATTTGTATTGGTGCTTGCAAACAGGGAGCTCCCTCCCCACCCCAACCGCCTGCTCGGGCCAGCTGGAGATGCCTGGGTGAAAACTGTCTTGTTAAAATCAGAAGAGGAGAGTACCGGGCGGCTCCAGCCGTCCCGGGCGAAGAAGCCTCCCCCAACTGGAAGACAACAAACAGTTTTTGGCTAATTGTGATAAAGGTGCTCCAACTGGCAGTTGGAGAAAACATCCTTTTCAGCCTTTTTCTCCCTTCCTCCACTCAGTCGCCTCTGTCACCTATCCTCCCCTTTTCCTTTACCATCCTATCCCATCCTGCTCTGCTCCCACTCCACTTTGTTTAAAGTTTGCTTTTTTTTTGTTTCAATTGTGTAAATTTGTTTTGTTTCTTGGCGGTGGACGTGGCTCTTAGACCCTATGGTAAGCCCTCCTTCGCCGGTGGCGGGGCTTTCCCGTACATATGCTGCTGCGGCTGCTGCAGCTGCACCTGTTGCCCCGTCACCGTTTGCTTTATTAACGTCGAAGCATGGTGTCAAGAGCTACCTCCATCCGAACATGACTAGAGAGTCATGTGTGAAAGCAATGGCCGAGGCTGTTGGCCCTTCGGCCATTGTTGCAGCCTCTAAAATGTACGGGAAGGCAGTGTTATTCCTGATAACCGAGCGGGCGGTGTCCCTGGCTCTGAGCAAGGGGCTCACCGTGGCAGGGACCTTTCTGCCAGTGGACCCCCTGGAGGCCACTGCGCAAAGGCTCATTCTATCCAATGTCCCACCCTTCATCCCTGGTGAGCTCCTCCTTCCCCACCTGCACCATCTGGGGGAGGTAAAGACGGGGCTCACCCCAGTCCCGCTCGGTCTTCGGGATAACAGCCTCCGACACGTGTACTTCTTCCGCCGCCAGTTATTCATGCAGCTGGCGCGGGAGGAGGTGACAGAGGGCCACTTTAATTTAGAATTCCAGGGGACGGCCTACCGCGTCTTCTGGACCTTGGACGGGGTGCGGTGCCATGTCAGTAAGGGGGTGGGGCATGTTCGTAAGAATTGCCCCAACCTCCCGGCTGCCAACTCCAACTCGGCGGCCCAGGGTGACGACGCTGCACCTCCTCCCACCACCCCTACACCTCCACCAGATACCATTCAGTCGGTACCGGAGGCTGTGGTTTTCACGGCCTCCGGCAGAGAGGGGGGTGACCGTCCAAGTGGAAGGAAGGCGAGGAGGAGAAATAAACATCGAGAGGCGCGTCCCCTGCACACTGTGACACTACCCGAGTCTGAGCTCAGCACAAAGCCCGATCTCGGGAAGTCAACTTGCCCCAGGGCTGGGCTCAGGCCCAGGGTGAATGAAAAAAAGGAGAGTGTGGAGGTGGAGGCCTCTGATGATATGGAGGTCTCTGAGCCTCTGCGCCCTGGTGGGAAAAAGTGGAGAAGGCACCCCTCCACTGAGGTAATGAGGGGCCCTGAGGCGCAGGGCCCATCTGTTGGAGGGGAGATGTCTCCTGTCTCGGGTCCCCAGGTTACCCCGAGCGCTACCACCAAGGCTACAAAGTCCTGGCAGGAGCTTCCTATTCCTCAGGATTAAGGGGAGGGGAAGGCCCCGGTATATGAGGCCCCTCCTGCAGGAGTAAGTGGGGCCCTGCTTGTGGTGGGGGAGCCTGGGGACTCCGCCCATTCTGCCACTGCTACTGGGTCGGGTGCCCTGAGTGAAGGGGAGGGCGAGGCCCCAGACGGTCGGCCCTCCCAGCCGGAGTCCACCACCAACCATGAGACACCCGACCCGTTTATAACTAAGAATGCTGCCCCATCTGTTGGGCCTGTGGGTGCAGGCGGAGCGGGAGATGGCCTCCTCTCTCCGCCTCCAGTCTCCGCTCCGGCTGGTTTTCCGGAGTCGGGAACTTCTGTCTCCCCTGGACCACCCATTGGCCTGGGGATGGAGGTGGAGGGGTGTCCTGAGCAGCTGGTGCCTACAGGCTCCAGTTTCACAATAGAACCCAGAGAGGACTCCTCCGCCATCGATCCTGGGGGTGGGATCGTGACGGAGGCGGGACCAGCTGGCGCGGCCGGGACGTCCGCCCCACAGTGTGCGGTAGGCGTGTCGGCCTCTGGCGGTGACGACCCGGAGGAGGATGCGGGGCACGGAAGATGATCTTCATTCCATCGCCAGTGAGGTGCTGGAGTCCCTCGTGCCTCCCACCGAATCTACTCTCATCCCCACGGCGGAACTCCGGGATTTCCTCGCGGTTTACAGGGGCTGCCGCAATAAAGTTCAGCTGGCCCTCCACGGCTGGTCGAATCTGGCGCTGATCATCCAGTCCGTCCATGCTGCCCTGAAGATAACGGGCAAGCGCGCGGGCGTGAAACTGGTTGAGAGGCGCCGCTTTCGTGTGTTCCTCAATGGGTTGCTGGGGGAGTGGAAGACCAGGTGCACTTCCACTCCCTCCTCACAGTGAGCTGTTGGTGACGGGTGTTAAGCACCTTTGACATGAAGATAACCATAGCCAGCCTCAACAACAACGGCAGCAGGGGGTCTCACCGCAGATTTCACAATCTCTCAGTCCTCAGGGAAGGGAGATACGTGGTGAGCTTTCTGCAGGAAACCCACACCGTTCCGGGACACGAAGCCACCTGGCTCCTGGAGTGGCAGGGTGGGGTCTACATGAGTCACCTCACACCTATTTCTAGTGGGGTGGCTATCTTGTTGGCCCCGACATTTCAGCCGGAGATCTTGGGGGTCAAGGAGCTAGTGCCGGGCCGCTTGCTCCACATTGCCGTTCGCCTGGGTAGCGTGCCGCTCCACTTTGTGAACGTGTACGCACCCAGACCCGGCGCGTTGCAAGCGCGCTTCTTTGAAGAAGTGTCCGCTCTCTTGAGCTCCATCGATAGCGGCGAGTGCATCATCCTCGGGGGGATTTTAACTGCACCCTCTAGGTGGGGGATCGCTACGGTCCCCAGCGCGGCCAAGGGTCGGTGGAGAAGTTGCGGGGACTTATCAGCTCCCTTAACTTGGTGGACGTCTGGCGGAATCTCCAACCCGACTCCAGCGCCTTCACGTGGAGGTCTGGAGGAGGGGGGTCGCGAATCGACCTCCTCTGCATTTCACAGGCGTACGTCTCCCGCGTCTCGGTGGCCTCCATGCGGCTGGTGCCGTGCTCGGACCACCACCTGGTGTGGGCGGAGTTCACTCCGCTCCGCACGCGGGCGGGATCCGCGTACTGGCACTTTCACAACCGGCTGCTGGAGGACGAGCGATGTCGGGACTCGTTCTGTCGATTCTGGACCGACTGGAGAAGGAAGCAGTGGGGCCTCCCCTCCTTTGAGGCTATGGTGGGATGTGGGCAAGACTCACATCCGCGTCTTCTGTCAGGAGTACGCGAAGGGGTCGACCAAGAGGCGGGAGGCCGAGATCAGGCGCCTTGAGAGGGAGGTGCAGTCGTACAAAGAGAAGAAGGGCGCGCTGATCCACCTGCAGCTCATAGGGTCCCGAGGCGCTTACGTGAGGTCGCGGATCCAGATCCTGGAAGATTTGGACTGCGTCTCACCCTTCTTCTACTCGCTGCAAAAATGGCGGGGGGTCCGTAAGCAGCTCGTCGAGCTGCTGGCCGACGACGGATCCTCCATCACGGATCCGGACGGAATGGGCCTCCTGGTCCGTACTGATTACAGTGCGTTGTTCTCTCCGGATCCGTCCAGCGAGGATGCGCGCAGAGTTTTGTGGGAAGACCTGCCGCAGGTCAGCCCGGAGGGCACCGAAGGATTGGAGGCTCCGCTCACGTTGGCGGCGATGACTGGCGCCCTCTAACAGCTCTCAAGGGGCAAATACCCAGGGCTGGATGGGTTGACCGTGGAGTTCCTCAGTGCGTTCTGGGACGTCCTGGGGCACAATTAAGCTCGGCTCCTGGGGGAAAGACTGGGGACCGAGGAGATGCCCCTCTCGTGGTGCAGGGCAGTCATCGTCCTGCTGCCGAAGAGGGGCGATCTCCGCCTTCTTAAATGCTGGCTTCCAGTCTCCCTCCTCAGCACGGATTGTAAAATATTTGCCTGGGATATGTCTACCCGCCTGGGCTCCGTGCTGGTCCTCATGATGCACCCCGACCAGTCCTATACGGTTCCTGGCCAGTCCATCCAGGATAACATCTACCTGGTCCAGGACCTGATCCACCTTTCCCAGAGGAATGGGCAGTTGGTCGCCATTCTCTCCCTCGATCAGGAGAAGGCGTTCGACAGCGTGGATCACGAATACCTTTTCGGGACTCTGCGCGCTTTCGGACTCGGGCCGCATTTCGTGGCCCGGATCCGACTTTTATACGCTGCTGCAGAGTGCATAGTCAAAGTTAATTGGTCCTTGATGGCGCCCCTTCGCTTTGGGAGTGGGGTGCGTCGGGGATGCCCCATGTCCGGCCAATTGTATACCATCTGCGTGGAGCCCTTCCTGTGCCTGCTTCGCAGGAGGTTGACGGGATTGGCTCTGCGCGAGTCGGCCATGCGGGTCATCCTCTCGGCTGACACCGACGACGTGCTCCTCACGGTCATAGATCCCGTTGACTTGCGGAGGATGCGCGACTGCCAGCAGACCTTTTCTGCTGCGTCCGCCACGAGGATCAATTGGGAGAAACGTTCCGGACTGCTGGTGAGTCAGTGGCGGGTGGACACCCTGCCGGAGGAGATGAGACCTTTTGCGTGGAGCACCACACATTTCCTCTATCTGGGAGTCCACCTTAGCCCTGCTGAGAAAGCCTGGCCGACAAACTGGCAGGAGTTGGAGCCGAAAGTCACGGCTCGGCTGGGGCGCTGGACAGGACTGCTCCGAGTCCTTTCCTACAGGGGCTGAGCGCTGGTCATTAACCAACTGGTGACTTCCATGCTGTGGTGCTGGTTGGTCACTTTGGCCCAGCCCCCTATATTCGCCACCAAAATCCAGAAGAAACTCGTCGATTTCTTCTGGGGCAAGAGGAAACACTGGGTCTCTGCCGCGTTCCTCAGTCTCCCGATTTTGGAGGGCGATCAGTCGCTGGTGTGTGTCCGCACCCAGGCTGCGACACTTCGCCTTCGGACCCTGCAGAGATTCCTGTACATCGAGTGTCCTCCCAGATGGTGTGCACTGGCGACGTGTTTTTTCCGCCAGTGTCACTGCCTTCAAGATGACACGAGGCTGCCGGTGGAGTCTGTTAGCTGCGCCTCTCTGAGGGAGTTGCCTGTCTTTTACCGGGATCTACTCCGAGTCTGGAACATGGCCGCCTCTGGGGATCGTCCGGCGGGCAGAGGAGTAACCGAAACCCACAGGACGACACTCACTGCGGGTGGCGAGCGGGCTCCGGAGTGCGGAGCGCTCCCGGCCGAGCTGACCTCCGCTCCGCC
This sequence comes from Heterodontus francisci, assembly GCF_036365525.1. Taxonomy (NCBI): domain Eukaryota; kingdom Metazoa; phylum Chordata; class Chondrichthyes; order Heterodontiformes; family Heterodontidae; genus Heterodontus; species Heterodontus francisci. Next base: position 5,375,836 of record NW_027140442.1, read on the forward strand.
GGAACTGCTCATTGGACTCAAGCCCCGAAACCCTCCACGGGATCCGGTCCCGCACAACCCGAGCCGATCTCGGAAATGATCTCCGTGACATTCCAATCGGCGTGGAGAGTTTCCTGTACGGGCTGCTCCTGCACATTCTCCTGTTCCTTGCCCTCCTCAGCCGACCAGACGCGCCCTGGTGGTCCGCGTTGCCATCTGGCAGCGAGGGGAAACCCCGATGGAAGCCATTCGACGCGGTAGTCTTCCCCCTTTACATCGGGGACCTGGGGTGGAGGGTGTTGCACAGGGCAGTCCCGTGCAATAGACTTTTAAGTAGGTTCACGGACACCCATGTCGCCTGTACTTCCTGCAGCCTGGACGAGTCCGTGTTCCATATCTCTATGGAGTGTGCGAGGTTGCTGCCCCTCTTTGAGTATCTGAAGGGGCTGCTCCTCAAGTTCTGGCTGCACTTCAGTCCCACGCTCCTGATCTTTGGGCACCCGGAGTGGAGGGGCGTGTGCCGGGAGGAGTATCTCCTCGTTGGTCTGCTCTTGGGCCTGGCCAAGGTGTCAATTCACAGGTCCAGGCTGCGGGCCATCGGGGGGTTCGTCCTCCCCGATTGCCTGCCCCTCTTCCGCGGTTACATTCGCACCCAGGTGCCCCTGGAGAAGGAGCATGCCGTGTCCGCCGGTATGCTTGAGGCCTTCCATGACCAATGGGCACCATGGGGACTGGAGTGCATCATCGACGCCGAGAATGGCATTTTAATTTGAGTTTTTGTTTATTTCTGTTTTTAATGAAGTTATTTAAAAAAAATATAAGTATGTATATGAAGGGGGCCTGAGCAATAAAGGCCCCCTCGTCATGAAAAATATAAAAGGGGACTGGGGTATAAAGGCCACAAAAAATAAACGGGGTTAAATGCAGAGTAAATCTCCCAAAAAAAAGAAAATAAAACGCGGTTAGATACAGAGTAAAGATCCATCTCCCAAGGCCTGCCTCACTCTTCCTCTGTCTCTTTCTCCTCCTCTCTCACTACCTGCGACACCTTTTCTCTGCTCTCTTTCTCCCTCTTCCCATCCTGAGAGCAAGAGGGAGAGACTGAGATAGTGTACAGAGGGAGATAGAGAGAGAAAAGGGAGAGATAGACTTGGAAAGTGAGTAACAGGGAGAATAAATAGGGTTTCAGAGAGTAGGAGAGGGGATGAGAAAGATAGGCACGGAGAGAGACTACCAGGAAGAGATATTACCAGAGATTCCCTCTGTCTCCGTGCCTATCACTCCTTTACGATTTGTTAGCCTCTCCGTCTATTTTTCTCCCTCTACCCCGATGTCTCACACTCCATGCCTCTCGCTCAATTGTGTTTACTGCAGTGAAGGATTACATCAAATGATCATGTGATCAGAGGGACCTTGGAGTGAATGTCCACTGATTCCTGAGGGTAAAAGGAGAGATGGATATGGTGGTTATGAATGCTTACAGAATACTTTCCTTTATTGGCCGATGTATAGAATATAAGAGCAGGGCGGTTATGTTAGTACTGCATAAAACACTAGTTCGACCAGAGCGAGAGTACTGTGTACAGTTCTTTTGACCACATTGCAGGAAGGATGTGATCACACTAGAGAGGGTTCAGAGGAGATTTACAGAGGATGTTGTCAGGAATGGAGAATTTTAACTATGAGGAAAGCTTGGATAGGCTGGAATTAGCAGGGGCACAGATTACAAGATTTCCACACCAATATCATGAGGGTGTGATGGCTCCCATGGTGGAATAGCTTGCTGAAGTTTATCAAAAGGAGCATTTTCCTTCTGGATAATCAGAACCGGCCGCCTGGGCCCCAACTTCATTTACATTTCTCCCTCTCTACCAATATTTCACTCTCTATACTGACCTTTCTCTGTTTCTGTACACAGCAGTGAAGGATTACATCAAATGAATATATCTCACATTCTCCCTTTAAATAAATTCCATCAATCTCACTCTCTACAAACTTGTCTCTCTCGGCAGCCCTCTCTCTGTCTGCATATCTAACCCTCTCTCCCTCTGTCTCTCTCCCAGTGTCAGAGACAGCAGGAGGGAGAGATATAGAGAGGAGGACAGAGAGAGTCACAGAGAACAAACCTGGCTTCTCCAATTTCCCAGAGATGAAATGAAGGGATAACTTCTACCCTGTCCCATCGAATACACTCAGAGAAGGTACAGCACATGTTAGATACAGAGTACAGCTCCATTTAAACAATCCCTGGAGTGTCGGATTCACCCGGGTCACTCACTGTGCCCGGCTCAGGCTCAAGACTCACCTGCCTCAGTCACTGAGAGGCTCCTGGATCACTTGCCTTAATGTAAGCAGATGCCGTGTTTGGGAATGGGACAGGCGCACGGGATTAGGACGACTGCTCATGTGGAGCATAAGCATCACTAATCCCTCAGAGAATCAGAACAGACCAGCTAGACTCAGAGAAGTAAACTTGTGTTGAATTTGAGAGTCTTGCATTGTGGAATGTTTTAATATTTGGTGAGAATGTTGAGCCAGTGAAAGTTTGCCACAGTGGGATGAATAGATACTGTATGACTTTATTACAAAAGTAAGGTACCGTGTGTACCGTAAATATGGACTGAAATAACAATGTAACTGATCAATTTTCGGCTGAATACTATGACGACAGTTATACCTGCTATCCTGTGAAAATGTACGTAAGACACGATGGGATGAATTCAAAGTGGCCACTGTTGAATTTGCTAGCTTGATCCTTATGAGAACACAAGGGTTAAGTAAGTTAAAAATATTAAAAGGTCAATTCACTTGTTTAAGTAAACACTCAACAGAAATGGTTCTGTAATGTCCTATGTGCTGCATTCCTACTCCGACATCTGTTCTGTCCGGACCCATCATGATTTGGAGCACATCTTTCAAATCTAATCTAAAGTTTCTCCTCTCTATGGAGAACAGCCCCAGCTTCTCCCATCTATCCACGTAACTGAAGTCCTTCATCCCTGGAACCTTGCTCGTGAATCTTTTCTGCACCCTCTCGAATGCCCCCACATCCTTCCTAAAGTACGGTGTCCAGAATTGAGGATGAAGCACTGTTTCATAAAGCTTCATCAAAACCTGCTTGCTTTTATACTTGAAGCCTCGATTTAGAAAGCCGGGGATCCCATATGCCTTTTAAACACTTTCTCAACTAGCCCTGCCATCTTCAATTTGTGCACAGATATCCCCAGGTCTCTCTGTTCTTGCACCCACTTTCTTCTGTTCTTAGGTTCTCATGATAGAGAGGGACAGGAGGACAGGGAGGTCCAGAAAGGAGGGGGAGAGAGAGCAGACAAACAGGAAGCATGTATGGAAACACCACCAGCTGCAAATTTCCCTTCAATTCATACACCATCCTGACTTGGAACGATATCACCGTTCCTTCACTGTCACTGGGTCAAAATCCTGGAACTCCATTCCTAACAGCACTGTGGGTGTACCGACCCCACATGGACTGCAGCGGTTCAAGAAGGAGGCTCAACACCACCTTCTCAAGTGCAATTAGGAATGGGCAATAAATGCTGTCCTGGCCAGTAACGCACACATCCAACAAATGAATAAAGAAAATAAAAATTTGACACCGATTCACTTCAGGAGATATTAGACGAGACGAACAAAAACGTGATCAGAGGTTGGTTTTAGGGAGCGTCTTCAAAGAGGAAAAGGAGTTATTGAGACGGAGAGGTTTAGGAAAGGAATTCCAGGTTTAGGGCCTTGGCAGCTTGAAGGCATGGCCACCAATGTTGGAACAATTCAAATTGGGGATGTTCAAGAGGCCAAAATTAGAGCATCGCAGATATTGGTGGATTGTGGTGTTGGAGGAGATTTCAGAGATAGGGTGGTGTCATTTGTGGAGGACAGTTCCAAAATTCCACCACCCTTTGTATGTAGAAGTGTGAACAAATTTCACCCTTGAAAGGTTTTTGACTAATTTTCAATTTTTCCACTGTCCCCTTCGTCCGCGGCTTCTCCAACAAGTGAGGACAGTTTCACTGTTTGTACCCCAACAGTTTCCATTATTGTCTTGTAAACTTTGATCAATGCACCCCTTACTCTTGGAAATTCCAGGGATACAGAGTAAAGCTCCGTCGAAACTGTCCCATCAAATGCTGCCAAGCCAAGTACAACCTGGAGTTATCTCCAGATCAAATCTCTGTCTTCTTTGTTGGAACAAACACTCGCAGGGCAGGCACAACGTGCGGTTAGGGATGGAGTAAAACTGCCTCAATATATGCCTCTCTTTCTCCTCCTCCATCCAGATGGAGAGAATACCAGTGAGAAATACAGGGATACATATGAAGAGAGAATAACAGAGAGAGGGAAGGATAGCAATGGGGAGAGATTACTGGAGAGAAAGAGGAAAAGATTGGGATGGAGAGTGTCGATCAGTGTTCCTGCAAAGCTGTGTGCAGCAGCCTGGAAGTTACCACGCAGGTCCTGTTCCATGATAAACAACACAAGTCTTCTTAAAAATTTAAAGGGACTGTGGATGGGACAAAAAAACTTGTCGTGCACAACAAAATGTTTTGGGAACATTGGAGCCAGATGTAGCTCAGTGGGTAATAATCTTGCCTCTGAGTTATACGTTTGTGGGTTCAGCTCTGAGCATAAAAGCTAGGCTGATGCCACCCAACAGAAAATCAGAACAGACCAGCGAGACTCAGAAAAGGAAACTTGTGTTGAATTTGTGAACCTCGCTTTCTGTAATGTTTTAGTGTTTGGTCAGAATGTCGACCCAGTGAAATTCTGCCCCTGTGGGATGAGAGTTATATGAATAGAGATTATAACATCTTATTGCAACATGAAGGTACCGTGCATATTGAGTATAACAACATTTGCAGAGTCCCATCATATAAAATACTTTACTGGGTGTGGGATCGGGGTTTGATATTTTCAAAACACTGAGGTAAACTCGAACTTTTAATCAGTCCTGGAAGGAAGGTAAACCTGGAGACTTTCAAACAGTAATCAATGTCGGATTTGATCAATGATTAGGGATTAATCAATCACAGTATACAAAGCATACAGAATATGCTAATAGCGGGATACGGGTTTCTTACCAGCCTGCATAAGGAAGTGTACCCTCTGCAGTTGTGGTATCACCAAAAGCACCCTATTTAAAATGGCAAATTTATGTATGTGAAGTTTTACTGAGGTTCTGAGAGAGGAGAGAGAAACAGACATAGACACAGACAGACAGACACACAGAGAAACACACACACACACACAGAGGAACACACAGAGAAACACACACAGAAACACACAGACACGTAGACACAGACACACACACACAGAAACACACACACACAGATTGACACGCACAGACACATACACATGCAGACACACACACAAACAGACAGAACAAGGGACAGAGAGTGACAGAAGAATATTTCAATTTCCAAAAGACATTCGAGAAGGTCAAGCTTAGATTTTAAAATGAACAATTGATTTTGCATTAATGGTCTTTTACAGAAGACAGTTCCAAACTAACACCACCTTTAGTCTGTCGAGGTGTTTCCTCACTTCACTCCTGAAAGGTCTGCCTCTAATTTTTAGACTATGTTCACCAGTCCCGGACTCCCCCAAACATAAGAACATAAAAACGGACTGTAAAAGTTTCTATAGGGACATAAAAAGGAATCGTTTGGCTGAGACAAATGTGGGTCCATTGCAGGCAGAGTCAGGAGAATTTATAATGGTGAATAGAGAAATGACAGTGAAGCTAAATGATGACTTTGTGTCTGTCTTCACTGAGGAAGGTACAAGAAATCTCCCAGAATTATAGATCCAAGGGATTGGGGGAATGAGGAATTGAAGGCAATTAGTATTAGTAAGAAGATTTTATTGGAGGAATTAATGGGACTGAAGGTTGATAAGTTCCCAGGACCTGATATTCTACATCCCAGAGTGTTGAAAGTGGTAGCTATGGAGATAATGGATGCATTGGTGATCATCTTCCAGAAATTATAACATTTTGGAACGGGTCCTGCAGATTGGAAGGTAGCAAATGTCAGCCCTCTCTTTAAGAAGGAAGGGAGAGAGAAAACAGGGAATTACAGAACTGTTAGTTTTGCATCAGTCATTGGGAAAAGGCTGGAAACCCTTTTAAAGGATGTGATAAATGGAAACTTGGATAATAATGATCTGATTGGGCATAGTCAACATGGATTAATGAATAGGAAATCCTGTTTGACGAACCATTTGGAGTTTTTTTGCGGATGTTCCAGCAGAATTAATAAAGGTGGTCGTGGTGTACATGGATTTTCAGAAGACTTTTGATAAAGTCTCCCACAGGAAACTGGTTAGCAAAATTAAAGCACATTGGACAGGAGGTAATAAAATGGCATGGATTCAGGATTGGTTAACAGGCAGAAAACAGAGAGTAGGAATAAACGGGTCATTCTCGCATTGGCAGACTGTGGCCGCAAGGATCAGTACTTGGGCCCCAGCTGTTCACAATATACTTCAATAATTTGGATGTGGGGACCAAATGTAATATTCCCAAGTGCTCAGATGACAAAAGTTGGGAATGTGTGTTGTGAAGATGATGCAAAGAGGCTTCAAGGGGATTTGGACATACTTAGTGAGTGGGCAAGAACGTGGTGGACGGAATATAATGTGGAAAAATGAGAGGTTATCCATTTTGGAAGGAAAAATAGATGTGCAGAATATTTCTTAGATGGCAAGAGATTAGAAAGTGTAGGTGTACAAAGTGACCTGGGCATCCCCGACAATAAGTCACAGGATTCATGATTATTTGGAAAAGCATAGTTTGATTGGAGACAGTCAGCATGGCTTTGTAAGGGGCAGGTCATGCCTCACAAGCCTTATTAAATTCTTTGAGGATGTGACAAAACACATTGATGAAGGAAGAGCAGTGTATGTAGTGTATATGGATTTTAGCAAGGTGTTTGATAAGGTTCCCCATGGTAGGCTCATTCAGAAAGTAAGCAGGCATGGGATACAGGGAAAGTTGGCTGTCTGGGTACAGAATTGGCTGGCCCATAGAAGACAGAGGGTGGTAGTAGATGGAAAGTATTCAGCCTGGTGGTCAGTGACCAGTGGTGTTCTGCAGGGATCTGCTCTGGGACCTCTGCTGTTTGTGATTTTTATATATGACTTGGATGAGGAAGTGGAAGGCTGGGTTAGTAAGTTTGCCGATGACACAAAGGTTGCTGGAGTTGTGGATAGTGTGGAGGGCTGTTGTAGGTTGCAACGGGACTTTGACAGGATGCAGAGCTGGGCTGAGAAGTGGCATATGGAGTTCAACCTGGAAAAGTGTGAAGTGATTCATTTTGGAAGGTCGAATTTGAATGCAGAATACAGGCTTAAAGACAGGATTCTTTGCAATGTGGAGGAACAGAGGGATGTTGGGGCCCACGTCCATCAATCCCTCAAAGTTGCCACCCAAGTTGATAGGGTTGTTAAGAAGACGTCTGGTGTGTTGGCTATCATTAACAGGGGGATTGAGTTTATGAGCCGCGAGGTTATGCTGCAGCTCTACAAAGCCCTGGTTAGACCACACTTGGAATACTGTGTTCAGTTCTGATCGCCTCATTATAGGAAGGATGTGGAAGCTTTAGAGAGAGTGCAGAGGATATTTACCAGGATGCTGCCTGGACTGGAGGGTATGGCTTATGAAGAAAGGTTGAGGGAGCTAGGGCTTTTCTCATTGGAGCGAAGAAGGAGAGGTGACTTGATAGTGGGGTACAAGATGATGAGAGGCAAAGATAGAGTGGATAGCCAGAGACTTTTTCCCAGGGCAGAAAGGGCTATCACCAGGGGGCATAATGTTAAGCTGATTGGAGGAAGGTTTCGGGGAGATGTCAGAGGTAGGTTCTTTGCACAGAGAGTGGCGGGTGCGTGTAATGCACTGCCAGCGGTGGTAGCAGAAGCAGATATATTAGGGACATTTAAGCGACTCATGGATAGGTACATGGATGATAGTAGAATGTAGGGTATGTAGGTAGTTTGATCTTAGAGTAGGTTAAAGGGTCAGCACAACATCGTGGGCCGAAGGGCCTGTACTGTGCTGTACTGTTCTATGTTCACTGAAAACTAACATGCAGGTGCAGCAAGCAATTCAGAAGGCTAATGGTATATTACACTATATCGCAAGAGGATTTGAGTACAGGAGTAGTAAAGTCTTGCTCCAATCGTATAGAACTTTGGTTAGACCGCACCTGGAGTACTGTGTGCAGTTTTGCTCCCCTTACCTTAGGAAGGATACTATTGCCAGAGAGGGAGTGCAACGAAGGTTCACCAGACTTGTTCCCAGGATGACGGGACTGTCCTATGAAGAGAGATTGGGAAAACTAAGGCTGTATTCTCTAGAGTTTCAAAGAATGAGGGGTGATCTAATTGAAACCAACAAATTCTTAAAGGGATAGACAGGGTAGATGTAGGTAAGAAGTTTCTCCTGGTTTTGGAGTCTAGATCAAGGATACACAATTTCAAAATAAGGGGGAAGCCACTTAGGACAGAGATGAGGAGAATTTTCTTTACTCAGATGGTGGTGAATCTTTGGAATGCTTTACTCCAGAGGGCTGTGGAAGCACAGTCATTGAGTATGTTTAAAGCAGAGATTGAGAAATTTCTAAATACCAATGACATGAAGGAATGTGATAATAATGTGGGAAAAAGACATTGAAGTGGATGATCAGCCATGTTACTATTGAAAATCAGAGCAGGCTCGATGGGCTGAATGGCCTACTCCTCTTCCTCTGATTCAAAGCAGCTGAAATAGTTTCTCCCAAACTACCCCATCAGTTCCCCTTAAGATCTAAACAGCTTTGATCAAATCACATTGATCCTCCTAAATTCCAGGGAATAAATCCCTAGTTTGTGTAATATCACCTCGTAATCTAACCCTTGGAGTCCAGTTATCATTCTGGTAAATCTACACTGCACTCAAAAGGACATGGACCCCCCAACGTCTCTTTGGACCTCCAGTGTTTCTAACTTTTTACCATTTATAAAGTACTCTGTTCGAGTCTTTTTTTGTTTACCGGCATTGAAATCTCTCTTCCACAGTTTTGCCCATTCACATCAGATATTATTATCTCTTTGCAATGTTATGCTTACAGCTACACTGTTTACTGTGCTGCCTATTTATGTGTCATTGGCAAACTCGGGTATGTGACGTTCTACCCCATCATCTTAAATCGTTAATAAATACAGCAAAACTGAGACACAGACGGGCTTCGCACTGGTAGACAGGAATTAAGCATTCCATCCTGGAGCTTTTTAAATTCCAGATTTATGTTTTTTTTTAAAGAAACAACAGAATTCAAATTCACATCAGCCCAGTGTGAGGTTTGAACTTCTGCTTTATCAAACATCAGCTCAGGCCTTCAAATTAAAACCCATAAAAAGAGATTCATTTTCCTACTGCTGTTGTCTGACTGTCTCGGGTTTTGTATATTGTTCCCTTCTCCTCTTCCTCCATGTGTCTGAAGTCTTTGAAGTTTGTCAGACATTGGTAAACTACTTCATGTGGTGCTCTGTAAGTACCTTCAATTCTTTGTATCTGCAAGGGACACAATTCAAATTCTCACCTTATTGCATCAACCAAAACCTGCAGGTCCATTCAAACATCCTTATTTCCTGCCTCTGCAAAGATAGCTCACACTTCCACAATGCAGGAATGTCTGAATGGAAACAGCTTTTGACACATCTCCCAACACGTTTGCTAACACTTCTCAGGATGAGACGCTGCATTCAACTGAATGCCAGGATCAGTTTCTCTGTCAAGTTTAAAGCACTAACCTTACATTAGTGAGGAGTCAGTCTCTGAAATAAATGTCCCAGTGCTGTGGTAACATAAAATGGCCACCGAAAACAAACTGAAAATAGTTGACTGATGTTCTGAGAGGAAGAAGAGAGAGAGACAGAGAGACAGAAAGAGAGACAAAGAGGGAGACACAGTCCGAGAGGGTCTCCCAGACACAGAGAGTGATAGCAGGATATTAGTCGGAGGACATTGGAAGAGGAGGCCATTTGGCCCCTCAACCCTGTTCAGTTATTCAAAGAGATCAGGGCTGATCTGTGATCTAACTCCATATACCCGTCTTTGCCCCATATCACTTTATACCTTTTGTTCGCAAAAATCTATCAATCTCAGATTTAAAAATTACCAAGTGTCTCAGCATCAATTGCTGGTTGTGGAAGAGAGTTCCAAACTGAGACCACACCTGGTGTGTTGAAATGTTTCTTCATTTCACTCCTGAATGGTTTTAGACTATGTTTAGTGTTGGAGAATTTTCTGAGCTTTGCTAATTATTTCTTAACTTTGTAAAAATAGAGAAACAGGGCGCAGCTTGTAGCTAACCTAACCAATGATCAGGAAATGTAGACAGAGCAACTGACCACAATCATCTGGCTCAGGAAGGGACAGAGCTCATGATGGATTTTGGGGAAGTGAAAGCAGAGTATTCGTTACTGACTCTTCCGCTTTTATCATGTTTGTGCAACCTAGCCAGAAGTAACGGCCAAATATAGTACCTGGAGTGTGTACGTTAAATAGGGAACAATAGCTTGTTATGCTCGAACTAATGCTCTACTGACATCGGACATTGCAAAGGGCACAGAGCTGCAGGTGGTCTTGTGGTTGTCCTGTGGTTCATGCTTAATTGTGAAACTGCTGGCTCTGCTTCTTTTATACTATATAAGTCCACGGCGATTTGTAGTTGGCGGGAGCAGCACTGGACTGCATTTAGGTAAGGTGTGCTCGCCCATGATATCATGCAATAAAAAGTTTGTTCTCAACGTCTGAGTCCGGAGAATTTGTTCAACAATTGGGCACAATCTGGATTTTCTTCAACAGTTTGGCGTAGTCGGCAGGATCCCTGAGTTCACGGGATCCAAAAGAACCAAGGACAAAAACTAATCGACAGGATCAGGGGTAAGTCAACTTTTCTGCGACCCTAGTGTCTCAATCACCCAGCCTGAGCCGGAATTAAGAGGGCGACTGGGCCCCACGTGAAGGCCAGATAACTGGGAGAGGGGGACTAAAGGGGTCAAGGAAGAATTGGCTGAAACCTGATCAGAAAAGATCTAAAATTCCGCGAAGGGAAGTTGAAAAGGAGATAAGTAGAAAATCCAGTAAAATGTGGCGAATTCGGTGTAGTAGTAGTACCAAATTCCGGGAATTTGGTGATCCTAATTTGAGTTTGCACGAGCTGTTCCTCCACCGGGTGGAGTAAAGAGGCTGTGGGACAAAAGGAGTTAGGACAACCGTCTGGGACGGTGAACGACTGGGGCTGTAACTAAACTACCAAATTGACCCGACAGGCACGTGATCGTTGCTCCTGAGTACACGAGCCGGAATCTGGCTCCAGAGAGAGAGGCTGTGGGACGGAGGGAGAACGAAAGAGCGTTGGCCTGAGAGACAGGGGTGTGCCGGTTAGCTGACCTTGAGAATTTAACATTAACTGCGCCTGTTCGTATCCTTGTGTCTATTCGTTTTGTGGTGTCTTGTTTGTTTTCCTGTGTTTTAATGCTACTTGATTCATAGAAAAGAACGCGTAAATTTAGAAGGTTTTGAGAAAATAGAAGTAAGAGTGGACTCAACGGCTTCCAAGAAGGAAGGGTTGCCCCCGGGGACAAGTAAGCCATGTCCTCTGGAGAAAGGCAACCCACGTCCGTTTGCCCCCGCGAAGGAGACGCAGAAGCGCCACGGTAAATATGTGTTTTAAAGATAGGTATGTTTTAGAGTAAAACAAGTAACTGTGAGAATGTCGGAAGCTTCCGCGAATGAATTGAATATCTGGGCCGAATAGCTTGTATTCTGTCGCACTGACTGTCGTTAACTCTTTGTTGACTGGCTTTAATGTTAAAAGCATGAGTCTATTGAGTTGTTTGGAATTGAATGAATGCGAAAAGTGATTGTTGAGTGTGTTCATTTCGATTTAAGATTGTGCACCCAGGAATGGGATATAAAATTGAATTATATTTTAAGTTAAAGTTTTATTTTTAGTTGGTTCTGCAACTGTGAAAAGGCAATGAACAATTTTCTGAGGGATAAGCTTCAGCCTTGAAGGTCTGAAGATGTCTGGCAGAAATCTAATTTGGGGTTTGGAACATTGTTTTAATTGGAAACTCTGCTATTGTTTTATTTTACAGTCTAAATTTGAAGACATGTTTTACTGACTGTTATCTTGTTTTAAGGGAAAGAAAGGATAGAGAAGGAGGTATAGGAAAGATTCTGTCTGTTTAAAAAGATTAAAGTTTGTGTAAGGACCTAGTGTTAAGTCTTTTGTTGTAAGAATGTTAAACAACTTTTTCTTTAGTTTTTGGTTTTATTACAGTCATTTGAAAAGGCGCCTGAAGAAAGAGCAAGAAAATGATGTAATTTACCTATCTTTTAAAATAAGCACGTGCTATTCTGTCCTGTGTGTAGTTAATAAGTATTCGAAGTTAATAAGTCTGAATTGAATTAATACTGTTAAGGTTAATTGACCTGTTTAAGTTGAAGAATTGGAAATGTCAGTTGCAACCACAATGAACTTTCAAGTTTAGCATGTCGAGTTTTGGAGGAGTCTTAAGTTCCGAACAGGGGACTCACTCATATAACATCGGCAGTTTTGATTTTTAAATATTATTGCAATTAATTGGAATTGGAATCATCTTTGTCGTAAAATTCCTTGGATTAGGAACCTCTGACAAGAGATACAAAATGTTTGAAAACAATTGGAGTTTAATCTAAAATGCTGTCTTTCCTGATGGAGATGATTTCCTTTGAAGTTGAAAAATGTTACACATGATGTTGTTGTTTTTAAACCCTAAGGATACCAAAAGGATTGAAAAGGTTTAAAATAGATAGTTCTTTTCGATCAGAAAAGAAAGGTTTCGTAAAGTGACGTAGCTGAGAATGTTTTGCTCCTCGCCCCCTTGGAGACAAACAAAGAACTTAACCCGCTGCAGATTTTGCATAGCTGAGAGTCAAATTTATACATATTGGACATTGCCAAATTTTACATTTCTAAGTTGACAGATAGATTTGGACAAATTAAACCATTGGGCTCAGGGGCAGTGCCACAATGGCTTCTTTTTAAGCAGGTGACGGCAGGTTCCAAGGCCACATGAGAACTGATGCCACAACAAGAGATCCAGCAGCTTAGAGAATTTAAAACTGAATTGCAGACATCAAATATCATAGCATCTTTATCAATGAGACAAAATGCTTGAGAAGGAAAGATAGTTGCAAACACTTCTGTCCTTAACGTACAAAAAGTACAACCAAGTCTGGGCATAAGAAATTGGAATCAATAAGCAAAATCTAACTGATATGAGAGGTTATTTAAAGCACTAAAAGGGAAATTTATCTGATATTTAAGATGACAATCAAAGTTTAAAAAAATAACAAATCAGTGGTTTACTGTGTTGGACATTAACAATGGGTTCCGGTCCATACAGTTGGCACAAGAGTGTCAAAATAAAATTGCATTTACGTTCAAGGGACAACAGTACATCTGGACGTGTCTCTCCCAGGGATTTTATAATAATCCATCGATATTCCACCTTCCTTCAAGAAGGTTAGAGTGAAAGTTAGGCTGAAAATGGCACCGATAATGAAGGAAAAGGTTTCTTATTTGGGAATAATAATAACAAAGGGAAAGCATGATACAGAGCAAAAGTGAGTGCAGTCAATCCTCTAACTCCCCTAGCGCAAGATATTAAAGCTATAATAAAAAAGGACTGTTCCTATTTCTGGTCATGAGATTAAACAGACAAGAAGCACCAACCCCCACGGTTAACCCCACATTCTAATTACTAACGAGTAAGGTTACGAGCCAACAGCCACAAGTGACTGGTCTCCCTTGCCCTGCCTTGACTACAGGACTTGAAAGTAGACTTGCGATAATAAAACCTAATAAAATTGTATATGATAATGTAAAGCTTGAGTTGGTACTGGTAATATTGATTTTCTCAGATATCCAGCTACCTGACTGGTGCCTTGAGAAGACCCGAGAGTTGTACAAGGTATTACTGTAACAATTGTTGAGACAGGAATTTGGTAATGAGAAAATGATAAATAGATTACATAAAATACATTACATAAAATATTTTACCCTATGTTATGGAAATTGGAAAAGAGGTAATTGGAACAACATTGTCCATTGTCTGAGTGTAGTCTGGAAAACCAGGTGATCATATGTCCTCATCCTTTAGATAAAACGGCAGAATCAAAATGTGGATTTAATACCACTGTAAATTGCACCAGGGAAGCTAGGAAAGCATTGTCAGGACTAACCCATGTGGCCTATTTGGGAAAGGGGAGATACTGCTTAACCACCACAGTGAAGGAGTACCAGTATTGACATAAACGGACTTGTCCGGTGAGCAACAGTACATTTTGGTTCAACCCACAAATACCAACACAAGTAGGGAAGATGGAGTTGGTACAGATACATGAGCAAAAGACAGAAACGACAACTGTGACAGAAATTATTAAGGAGGATTCGACAAATTACCTCCGAGAATATGAATATACTACTCAGCCATTGCTCACACGCTTGGGTAAAGAGAGACAGCAGCTGGAAGCCATTGCAAGCTGGAACAACAGTCGAAGATGCTACAAGATGAAATTGACAAGATAAATGATTCTACCTGGCAGGAGGACTTATGGAACTGGGGGTCAGACGTGCAGATACACCCCTGGTTTAGAATTATCTCCCATGTCCTGATAGTGGTTTTGGGTATCATGGTGTTAGATGTGACATACTTAATTTGGCAACTTAAGACATTAATTAGGCAATGCAAGAGGATGTATGAACACAGGTTGGACAGTTACCCGAAAAGCAATTACTGTTTGAACTTGCTCTGTAAAAGGAGGGACAATTAGTTATGCCATAAAAAGGGTAGTTGTACAACCTTTTCATATATACTTCAAGTGAGCAAATGAATGCTCAATGTACTTTATGAAATTGTATTATGTTTATACAATGGATAATGTAACAGTGATGTTTAAATGAATTTGTAATTGTACAAGTGTACCACCTTTTATGTTGTCAGCAAGTATTTGAAGCCCCTGCAATACTTATGCCTTTACAGAGTTCCCGCTGCCCCCTTGTGATATAAGCAGGCGACGTATTGAGTGCGACCCCTCCGGGTGTTGAAGGCTGTTTCTAGACAAATAGAGACCATTAAAGGCACCTAGGTGGGATCAAGGGAAGGATTCTTAAAAGGGTTGTAGAAGAGTCAAGAGGGGACTGTGAGAACAGAATTTTAGAATTTTAAGAACAGAATTTTATGGGAACATCTAAGATGGAATTAATCAATCTTGTATTGCTAGCTTGGCCTTGTGGCTGGTGCGGCGCGATTGCAGGAAAAGATATTATGTTTCAATGATTACTTTAAGCCCCTGCCTCCCCCTCTACTCATGATGATGCTGTGTTATCATGGTATGATCAAAGGAGGGATTGTTGGAGAAATTTTCTTAGCTTTGCTAATTATTACTTAACTTTGTAGACTCAGAAAAGCAGGACACAGCTTGTAGCTAATCTAACCACAACCAACGGTCATAATTTGTAGACAGAGCAGCTAACCACAATCAGACGTTACGGCCAGATATGGTGTCTGGAGTGGGCATTGAATTAAGGAACTAGCTTCTTATTGTTGAAACTGATGTTTTGCTGACCTCGGACTGTGCATGGTGTATAGTCACGTAGGCAGCCCTGTGGTTATCTTGCGGTTTTATGTCTGATTGAGAAACTGTCTGCTCTGCCTCTGTTATACTATATAAGTCCACGGCGATCTGTAGCTGGGGGAGTAGCACTGAACCGCATTTAGGTAAGGTGTTATCCCCCATGATATTATGCAATAAAGTGTTTGTTCCCAACGTCTGAGTCCGGAGAATTTGTTCAGCAATTCGGCACAATCTGGATTTTCTTCAACAAGGGGAGTCGCAGTCTCTGCAAATCGAGAGCTGAGGGTCCACTGATACCCCACCAGCCTGAGGATAGGACACAGGCAGGCTTTGAGGTGGGCAGGGGTAGACGCCGGACGGTCTCGACTTGATGTGTTTCTGATGCTGGATAATTCAATCTGGACACCAAGAAAAGTGACATGATCATGCACCAGCTGGGCCTTGAATGGAAGATCTTTTAGTCCAGCTCCCACAAAGTAGCTTCAGTAGTTCCTGTAAAAGGGTTAAATCAATGGGCACTGTCTGTGGTGATGAGGATGAGATCATGGACATATTGCAGCAAGCAGCAAGGCTGTGAACAGCTCATAAGGGCCCGACTATGCATTTGTGGAAAATAGTGGGGTTATTGTGGAACCCCTTGATGCAGGCATGTCCATGGGTATCCCTGTGTTCAGAATAGAATGTGAATTTCAATTGTTTCTCTACTTTTACTGGGATAGTCAAATGACCATTAGAGATATTCAGGGTGGAAAAAGACAGCCCTGCTGCTGGGAATCGGGGAGAGTAGGGTGGGCGTCGCTCAGACAACAGGGTTCGCACAGAGGTGATTGAGTTGAGTTTGTGGTTTTCGATAGTCACAAGCTGCCATTCGGTTTTCTAACCGGCCAAGTCGGGGAGTTAGTAGTGAATGTGCCTTTGTCACTGATGATATTGAGCCATTTGTCCATGTACCTGATGCACTGCAGGGATTGTCCAAACTCCGTTACTCATCTGCATGACCTCTATTGCTGCCTCCATCCACTCCAGCCACTGCTCGACATGGTCAGAACCCGCCAGATTCACAGGACAGCGGGAATCACCGTTTCTGTCAGTCTCACCAATGTGCCTATTACGATTATTACAGGCACATTGGCTCAGCCTGGAGAATAACAGGAGTCATTGCTGCTGTCAGACCACCAACGTTCCTATTGCATCAGTCACAGGCAGTGTGGCCTCGCCTGGAGAACAGCTGGAGTCACTGTTACTGTCAGCCTCACCAATGTTCCT
Source organism: Heterodontus francisci (assembly GCF_036365525.1). NCBI lineage: Eukaryota > Metazoa > Chordata > Chondrichthyes > Heterodontiformes > Heterodontidae > Heterodontus > Heterodontus francisci. Next base: position 5,392,766 of record NW_027140442.1, read on the forward strand.
ATTGCTGGCGTGATGGGCATAATGGCCCAGGCAGTAACAATTAAAACAGAGCACTGAGCCACTTCTTCTTTCTTGTCGGCCTCTGACTGGTTAGCGACCCTTGCACAGCTGTTTCCTGAACTTTGATGGGTTCTTTTGGAATGTTGGCACGGAACTCTTCCCCGGACATTCAGGAATGTATTTTGCTGATGTAAATGCCACAGCTAAATGGGCAACTGTTTGGAGGCCGTTCAAAATGCGGTGTTTAAATGGTTTACCCCATCCTTTCCAGTGTGCCTCAAGATGTCACAGAGCCTATCTGTGAAGAAACGCTGGCTCTCGCTAAGGTCCTGCTTGCTATTGGCCAGGACCTAGTGGACGTCAATGTGCCCTGCCCCCGGTGCCCTCCACAGGTCGGTCTCCATATCCTCTGCCATGTCTTCGACGAGAATAATCTGATCCATCTGATCTGATCTCATCTGACTTTAGAAATTTTCCAAATTGATATGAGATCGAGGAAATTGCTGTTCATATCCAACGTTCCCAGTTCCTGCTTTAGAACCCTGGCCTCAACGGGGGTAAGGGACGTATGTGTGGTTGTGGTGCTGACATCTCTCTCTCCATCCGTGACCTGGATGGTTGCTCACTGATCCCATCTATGTCAGTCTTGTTCTTAGGCTGGACTGAAGCTGAAGTTCGGGTTACCACACATCTGGTATTTTTTCAGTTATTTTACTGTCCTTGTATGGAGCAGACAGAGCTGAGGAAGCTCTCAAATACGTTGTCTCAACAAGAAGCAGGGTATACCACATTGGGTGTGGAGGGAGCAGCCATTACTGTCTACTGTTCAATGACTGAGTCTGAAGCTGTCGGATTTTACCTAAACATAGGGCGTGGTCAGCATCAGGGGAGGTGGAGATTTGAAACTGGTCTCATTCCCTCAAAGCCCCTCCTCACATCTTCTGTCTTCTTACCTAGTCCGATAGTTTCTGTCAGATTTGTTGGTCCAATATTTGTTCTAATTTTCTCTGCATATTATGTAGTCCACCATGTGCATCCAGTCCCTGAGTAACTGACTGTGTAAAAGGCAAATGCTCTCCTACCGCTTTCCTACTGTAACGTGTCTATCTCTTACTTCCATTGTTTTTTTTGTTATCTAAATGTGAGGTGCACAGGTGATCCCCATAACCATCTTATTTCGGCCCTTTTTTTAGTTTAAATTTGCATTTATGGATGCCATCAGAAATTCTACTGGGAAAGAAATCTCAAACCCCAGTGGACTACTCTTGAAACCTTTAGGATGTTCGTCACTCCATGTGACTGTTTTATCTGCCAGGGTACTTATCAGCTATTCCCAGTGACATGCTAACGTCATTGTACTTCGGGCTTTACTGATTCTGAACGATCTCAAGGCTCCCTACCTGCTCTTAGTGAAGATCAGTATTTATTTTAAGTTAATTTATTAATTAGTGCTAAAAATGTCAGTTAGAGGGATAAATTGCTTCGCTTGTGAGATGTGGGACGTCCGTGACGCTTCCAGTGTTCTGGACAACTACACCTGCAGGAAGTGATCCCAATTGTAGCTCCTTACAGACCGCATGGATCGGTCGGAGAAGCAATTGGATGCACTTAGGAGCATGCAGGTTGCGGAAAGCATCATAGACAGGGGTTTTAGAGACGTGGTTACACCCAAGGTGCAGACAGATAGATGGGTGACCTCTAGAAGGGGAAGGCAGTCAGTGCAGGAATTCCCTGTGGCTGTCCCCCTCTCTAACAAGTATACCGTTTTGGATACTGTTGGAGGATGGCCTATCAGGGGAAAACAACAGCAGCAACCAGAGCAGTGGTACCGCGGCTGGCTCTGTTGTTCAGCAGGGAGGGACAAAGCGTCGAAGTGCAATAGTTATAGGGGACTCTATAGTCAGGGGCACAGATAGGCGCTCCTGTGGTCAATAACGAGACTCCAGGATGGTATGCTGCTTCCCTGGTGCCAAGGTCAAGGATGTCTCTGAACGGGCAGGGGGCATTCTGAAGGGGAAGGATGAACAGCCAGAGGTTGTGGTACACATTGGTACTAACTACATTGGCAGGAAGAGTGACGCGGTCCTGCAGGGGGAGTTCATGGAGTTAGGTCGTAAGTTAAAAAACAGGACCTCTAGAGTTGTAATCTCGGGATTGCACCCTGTGCCACGTGCCAGTGAGGCGAGAAATAGGAAGATAGTGCAGTTAAACACGTGGCTAAACAGCTGGTGTAGGAGGGAGGGTTTCAGATATCTGAGTCATTGGGATCTCTTCCGGGACAGATGGGACCTGTGCAAGAAGGACGGGTTGCATCTAAATTGGAGGGGCATAAATATTTTGTCTGCGAGGTTTGATAGCGTCACTCGGAGGGTTTAAACTAGTGTGGCAGGGGGGTGGGAACCAGAGCAGTACGCCAGCAGTGAAATAACTGAGGGGGAACTATTAAATAAGGCCAGTAAGACTGAGAGGAACAGCATGCAGTGAAATGTTCTCAGCACACCGGGACTGGTGGACTGAAGTGAATTTGTTTCAATGCAAGAAGTATAACAGGTAAGGCAGATGAACTGAGAGCTTGGATTCGTACTTCGAACTATGATGTTGTTGCTGTTACAGATACATGGTTGAGGGAAGGACAGGATTGGCAGCTAAACGTTCCAGGATTTAGATGCTTCAGGCAGGATAGCGGGGAATTTAAAAGGGGTGGGGGAGTTGCATTACTGGTTACGGAGAATATTACAGCTGTACTGGGGGAGGACACCTCGGAAGGATCATGCAGCGAGGCAATATGTGTAGAGATCAGGAATACGAACGGTGCAGTAACAATGTTGTGGGTTGACTACAGGCCTCCGAACATCCAGCGGGAAATAGAGCAGCAGATATGCAGACAGATTATGGAAAGGTGGAAAAGCAACAGGGTTGTTGTGGTGGGTGATTTTAACTTGCCCTATATTGACTGGGACTCACGTAGTGCAAGGGGCTTGGATGGAGCAGAATTTGTGAGGAGCATCCAGGAGGGCTTCTTGAAACAATATGTAGACAGTCCAACTAGTGAAGGGGCCATACTGGATCTGGTATTGGAGAATGAGCCCGGCCAGGTCGTCGAAGTTTCAGTCGAGGAGTATTTTGGGAGCAGTGACCATAATTCCGTCAGTTTTAAGGTACTTGTGGGTAAGGATAAGAGCAGTCCTCGGGTGAAGGTGTTAAATTGGGGGAAGGCTAATTATAACAATATTGGGCAGGAACTGAAGAATTTAGTTTGGGGGCGGCTGTTTGAGGGTAAATCAATATCTGACATCTGGAAGTCTTTCAAACGTCAGTTGATTAGAATCCAGGACCGCATGTTCCTGTGAGGATGAAGGATAAGTTTGGCAAGTTTCGGGAATCCTGATGAACGAGGGATACTGTAAGACTAGTCAGAAAGAAAAATGAAGCATTTGTGAGGGCTGTAAGGCTCGGAACAGCCGAAGCCCTTGAAGAATATAAAGAAAGTAGGACGGAACTTAAGCAAGGAGTCAGGAGGGCTATAAAGGGTCATAAAAAGTCATTGGCAAGCAGTGTTAAGGAGAATCCCATGGCTTTTTATACGTATATAAAGGGCAAGAGGGTAGCCAGGGAAAGGATTGGCCCATTCAAGCACAGAGGAGTGAAGCTATGCGTGGAGCAAGAGGAAATGGGCAAGGTACTAAATGAGTAGTTTGCATCATTATTCACCAAAGAGAAGGACTTGGTGGATGATGAGTCTAGGGAAGGGAGTGCAGATCGTCTGGGTCATTTCGATATCAAAAAGGAGGAGGTGTTGGGCGGCTTGAAAAACGTTAAGGTAGACAGGTCCCCAGGGCCTGATGGGATCTATCCTGGAATACTGAGGGAGGCAAGGGAGGAAATTTATGGGACCTTGACAGAAATCTTTATATCCTCATTGGCTGCAGGTGAGGTCCCAGAGGACTGGAGCATAGCCAATGTTGTTCCTTTGTTTAGTGAGGGTAGCAAGGATAACACAGGAAATTACAGGTCGGTGAGCGTTACGTCAGTGGTAGGGAAATATCAGAGGATGCAGCAGGATCGGTTGGAGACTTGGGTGGAGAAATGGCAGATGGAGTTTAATCCGGACAAATGTGAGATAATACATTTTGGAAGGTCTAATACAGGTGGGAAGTATACAGTAAATGGCAGAACCATTAGGAGTATTGACAGGCAGAGAAATCTGGGCGTACAGGTCCACAGGTCACTGAAAGTGGCAACACAGGTGGATAAGGTATTCAAGAATGCATGCGGCATGATGCCTTCATCGGTCGAGGCATAGAGTATAAAAATTGGCAAGTCATGCTGCAGTTGGACAGAACCTTAGTTAGGCCACACTTGGATTATTGCGTACAATTCTGATCGCCACACTAGCAGAAGGACGTGGAGGCTTTGGAGCGGGTACAGAAGAGATTTACCAGGATGTCGTTTAGACAGGCATCATGATCGGCGAAAGCTCGGAGGGCCGAATCGCCTGTTCCTGTGCTGTACTGTTCTTTGACATTGGCCCCCAGTCACGTAAGGCCTTGATTCTAAAATCCTCATCATTGGTTTCGGATCCATCCATGGCGCCATCCATCTCTGTAATCTCTTCCAGCCCCACAACCCACCGAGATATCTGTGCTCCTCTAATTCTGGTCTCTTGTGCATCATTGATTTGAACCAATGTACCACTGGCGGCCATGCATTCAGCTGCCTGAGCTCCAAGCTTAGAAATATCCTCCCTGCACCTCTCAACCTTTCCACCTCGTTTTCCTCCTTAAAGACATTACTTAAAACCTATCTTTGACCAAGCTGTTGGTTATCCGACCTAATATCGCCTAGACACAGGGAGTCATTGAGTTATACAGCACAGAAACATGCCCTTCGGCCTGCCATCAAGCATCTAACTATTCTAATCCCATTTTCCATCACTGGGCCCGTAGCCTAAAAGCTATGGCGTTTCAAGTGATCATCTACATACTTCTTAAATGTTGTGAGTGTTCTTGCCTCTACCATCTCTTCATGCAGTGCATTCCAAATTCCAACCATACTCTGGGTGAATCTTTTTCCCTCAAACCTCCTGCCCGTTACCTCAAATCTATGCCCCCTGGTAATTGACCCCACCACTAAGGAAAACATTTCTTCCTATCTTACCTGTCAATTCCCCTAATAATTTTGTATACCTCAGCCATATGTCCCCTCAAATTTCTCTGATCTAAGGAAAACAACACTTGCCTTTTCAGTCTCTCCTTCAAAACCTAAAGTGGTCCAGCCCAGGGAACATCCTGGTGAATCTCATCTGCATGGTCTCACATTGACTGCCTTCCTATAGCGTGGTGCCCACAAATGCACATAGTACTCCAGCTGTGGCCTAACTAGCGTTTTATGCAGCTCCGCCATATTTTCTCATATATTTTATGACCCGGCTAATAAAGGCAAGTATCCCATATGCCTTTTTAAGCACTTTATCTACCTGTTCTGCTGCCTTCTGTGATCTATGGACAATGACACCAAGGTCCACCTGACCTTCTGTACTTCTCGGGTCCTACCAGCCATTGTATATTCCATTGCCTTGTTAGTCCTCTCAAAATGCATCACCTCACACTTCTCAAGATCTAAATTCCATTTGCCACTGCTCCACCCGTCTTACCAGCCCATCTATATCGTCCTGCAATCTAAGGCTTTTCTCCACATATTTACGACACCAGCAATGTTTGTGACATCTGCGAACTTAATTATCGTACGTCCTGTTTTCACGTCTAAATCATTAATATGCACGACAAACAGCAAGGGTCCCAGCACCGATCCCTGCGGTAGACCACTGGTCACAATTGACACTCACAAAGACAATCCACGACCATAACACTCTGCCTCCTGCTACTAAGCCAATTTTGGATCCAATTTGCTAAATTTCCCTGCACCCCATGGGCTCATACCTTCTTAACCAATCTCCATGTGGGTGCTTAACAAAAGCCTTACTGAAGTTCTTGTAGACTACAACAGCTGTTGTGTCTCAGTTCCATACTTTGCTTTATAATGCTCCTGTGAAGCCCCTTGGGATGTTTTTTAACGTTAAAGGCACTAAATAAATATAAGTTGTTGTTGCAGTTTGACAGACATCATTTGTCATTCGCCTATACATGTTCCGAGCCAATTACTATCCACAATTTTTGCTAAATAACAAAGATGTTTCTTCCGGCTGTGACCTCTAGAAATTTACCCTGTAGTGACACTCGCCTGACTAATCAGTAATTACAAGGATTACCCCATCTCTCCTTTTTATCCAAGGTGCAACATTTGCAGCCCTCCAGTCCTCTGTCATCAATCCCATATCCAATGAGGAGTGTATGATCCTGCCTAGTGCCTCTGCTTTTTTATTTAGAGATAAAGCACTGAAACAGGACCTTCGGCCCACCGAGTCTGTGCCGACCATCAACCACCCATTTATACTAATCTTACATTACTCCCTTATTCCTACCACATCCCAGCAACCTACCTATACTAGGTGCAATTTATAATGGCCAATTTACCTATCAATCTGTAAGTCTTTGGCTGTGGGAGGAAACCGAAGCATCCGGCGAAAACTCATGCAGTCACAGAGAGACCTTGCAAACTCCGCACAGGCAGCACGCAGAATTGAACCCGCGTCGCTGGTGCTATGAGGCTGCGGTGCTAACCACTGCGCACTGAACTGCCCATTTCCACCTTACCTTACCTACGCAACTCACAGATATCCCATCTGGACTGGGAAAATGTACTCCTTCATTATGCTACAAAAACTGTTGCATTGAAAAGGGTTAACTGAACCTGTTGTTCAGTGACTGAACCTGTTTGTACAGTGACTGTAATTAATGTCAGTCTCCAGGGACCCTAATTTTGTCACTGGGGGTTGTCCCTCTTCTATTAATACAGGACTCCTTTCAATGTATTATGCCGTGATGTCAGTGGGAGCATCAACCCCGGGATTAGCAGCTCCAGAGACAGGGAAGCAATACATCAGAATCTGAGAACAATAGATTGGAACGTGACAACAATCGATCAGATCTGAGAATAATGTATTGGAATGTTACAGCAACAGGCCAGAATCTGAGAACAATAGACTGGAATGTTAGAAGAATGAACAGGAGTTTCATCTGGGAGTTTGACTATCTTTCTACATACTATGATTGGCTCCCATTAGACAATCGGATATATTTCACAATGAAGATTATACAACACATTTACTATCCCATCCTCGCTATTGTTGGTGTCTCTGGTAAGTCTCTCTACCCAGTTATAAATTAGATAAAATATGCTTAACTGCATTACTGCTCCTGTAATTTACTCGGCCCTCCTTGCTGCTGTTTTTATTCCTGTTGAATATCTCTAGAAATTAGCTCCATAAACCATTGAAAACTGTATTACAGTTCTTGTCATTTACTCTCTCATCTTTGCTGTTGTTGCTGTCTCTACTTCCAGCAAGGAGATCTGTAAACCCTGTTTCACTGATATACAGATGTATAATGTAAAATTTGGGAAGACTGAAGCCCGTGTCATTGGTCTCCATCACAAATTGCATAACCTATCTGTGAAACACATTTACCTCACTGGCCAGTGTCTGAGGCTGAACCAGACAGTTTATAATCTCTGTGTTCTATTTATACATGAGCTGAGCTCATCTCCATATTCTCTCCATCACCAACCCTAGCTCTTTCCACCTCTATAATATCACCCAGCTCGACCTCTGCCTCAGCCTATCTGCCGCATAAATCCTCATCTGTGACTTTGTTAATTCCATTCCTGACTATTCCAATTCATTCCCTGTCACTCTCCCAGTTATAAACCTTCATAAATCACAGCCCATCCAGGACTCTGCTGCCTGTATCCTAACTCACAACAAATCCCGATCACCCATCACTGTTCTACATTGGCTCCTGGTCTGGCAGCACCTTAATTTTAATGCTCTCATTCTTGTGTTTGAATCCCTCCATCGTCTCAGCCATCCAATTATTTCCATTCCCCTGTCTATTTCCCAATGTTCCTGCAAATCTTTTCCCTTCAATCTTTTTTCCAATTCTCCTTTACAATTGAATGCTTTTTTCCCTCTTTATCTGTCACGTTCCATGGTTTTCGATCCTACAGCACCACTAGTGCAGACGGTACAGAGGCTGGGATCCATAAAATGAGGTGAATCACACAGCTGGCTATACCCACAGTGGCTGGCACAGTACCCCATGCTGGACAGGGCTCCAGCCCACTCGTACCATGTATGTGCGGCTCATATGAGGAGGAGTTTGATGTGATGTCAATCAGCCATTCTGGCAGCTTTAATACACGCCTCTGAAACTTGGTCTGTGCATGTCCACTGACTACCTGTGTTCGTCACTCTCAGTCTGGGTCTACAGGATAGGCATGGTCCCATGCCTGGTCTTATACTGGCATTCCCCCTCTTCCTTACAGGCCCAGGTGGCAGTGCCACACTTACCGTGGCTGTGGCTGTCTAGTGATGGTCCTTGTCCCAGACCAGCTGTAGTACAGGCGATGACTCCCATTCCCTGACTGATGCCGGCTATCCCATTACACTTATCTGGGGTCCGATCTCCAGTGAAGGTCCTGGACCCAGCTTTTGTGTAGTACCGGCAGTGGCTCATACTCCCTGACTGGCCCTGAAACCCCACCACACTGACCTGGTGTGTGAGGCTCCAGCAATGCGTCTGGTTCAAGGACTGATGTAGTACCAGCAGTGAGCTGCACTCTCTGACTGACCCCCACAAATCCCCTAAACCTATCTGGGGTCTGGGACTCCAGCGATGGTCCAGGTCCCAGGAATGCAGTAAATTCGGCTGTGGCTCCCGATCCCTGACCAGCCCGAATGACCCCAAAACACTTACCTGGAGTCAGGCCTCTGCAGTGGTGAGCATAGGCTCGGGCCTGATGTAGTACCAGCAGTGCCCCCAGCTACCTGTAAGGCGCTGGCGACCCTACCACACTTACATGCTGTCTAGGGCACCTGTACTGGGCCTGGTACCAGACCTGGTGTAATATCGATCGTATCCCACACTCCCTGATTGGCACCTACAAAGCCTCCATACTTATCTGGTGCCTGGGACACCAACGATTTTCCATGTCCTAGGACTGGTGCAGCTCCAGCAGTGGGAACCACATTGTGACTGGCCCTGGAGACAGCAAATCAGTTACCTGGTGTCCAAGGTCTCAAACAGTGTTCTTGCTCTCAGGTCTGGTGCATTACTGCCAGTGGCCCACACTAGCTGACTGGCCCTGGTGTCCTCGCCACACTTACCTCGGGACTAGAGCTCCAGCGATTGTCTTGGCCCCAGATATGATGTATTAATGGCAGCACCTAGCACTTACTCATTGGCCTTGGAAATCTTGTCACAATTACGTGGGGTCCAGCGTCTCCAAATGATGGTCCTGGTGCGATGCATCGTGTACTGCTAGCAGTGGCCCCACTTCCTGACTGGCTCCAGTGTTCTCATTACACTTACTTGGGTTCTAGGTCTCCAGGCATGTTCCTGGTCCCAGGCCTGGTGTATTACCAGCAGTGGACCCTGCTCCCTGACTGGTCCTGGTGTCCTCGCCACAATTCCCTAGGGTCTAAGGCTCCAGTGATGGTCCAGCACCCAGGCCTGGTGTAGTACTGGCAGTTCCACTGTTCCCGGTGGTTTTGCCGATATTACTGAGCTGTTGGCCCTTTAATTGTTCAGTAGCTTTGGCGGGGGGGGGTCCCCATCCTTAAAGGCATCTGGACCAGGGCGCCGGGCGGTTAATCGCCTGAGCGCCTTTGAATTGTGCCTGGTGTGGGCTTTGAAATGCCAAGACGGAGTTTCTCCTCATATATTCGGCCCGGCGTCAGGAACCCCACTGGCTCCATTAATTTCATCTCTCTATCTCGAGTAGAAATCCCTGTCACTGGTGCAATAATTAGATGCATACTGAATGCAGTAACAAATGTAAAAATGTCAGCCCAAACTCCTTCAAACCGTTGTTTTTACTCCCAGCCTGATGTATAATTTACTGATAATTTTCCTTGCTCACAGTTAACTTAGTGACGATTGAGATCATTTGTTTCATTGATTTTTCAGTGGACTCATTTCCAATTATTGCTTTGAAATAATTGAATTCCGACCTGCATGTCACAGGTGAGGGCATCTCTCAGTCAGTCCTATACAAGTGCAAAGTGCTGCAGATGCTGCAAGTCGGAAATAAAAGCAGAAAACGCTTGTAATATTCAGCAGGTCTGGTAGCATCTGTGGTGAGAGAAACAAAATTCCTGTTTCAGGTCACTGACCCTTCATCAGAACAGGGAGCGATTAGAGATGGACAGTTTTTAAACCAGACAGGGAAAGGAGGGAGGGGATGGATTACTTGTGTTTAACAATTTCAGTATAAATCTGTTACTGAATCTCTCCTGCCTTCCACCATATCACAGAATTTTCCGTTTGTTTTTTCAGGTCCAATCATTGTAATACATCACTGGATGCATGAGCACATTTATAAATCTCAATAAGTTCTCAATCAAACTGGCAACTTTTCTCCCTGTCTGATGTATAATTTCTCTAATTAATTCCTTTCCTCACAGTTAACTTGCTGACGATTGGGATCTTGTCCCGGGGAAAGTGTGGTCTCTCCAAATGTGTCACTCGATACCTGGTGGCCATGTCAGCGGCGGATCTACTGGTCATTATCCTCGATCTGATATTAAGGCACATTCCCATTGTTTATCAGGAACAGTTTCAATTCCTGGACTCCGTCCCTGTGTGTAATATCCACGCCATCCTGCTTTACGCAGCGACAGACTGTTCTGTCTGGTTCACCGTCACTTTTACCTTTGATCGATTTGTGGCCATTTGTTGCCAGAAGCTGAAAAGTAAATATTGCAGTGAGAAAACGTCGGCTGTGGTTCTGGGAACAGTGACTGTGATGAGCTGTTTAAAGAACATCTTCTGGTATTTTATGTTAACAGACGAGTATGAGTTGAAGAATGACCCCTGGTTTTGTGATGTAACAGTCGATGCTGCGTTGTCTCGGTTCTGGGGAACAATCGAATTCCTCCATCACATTCTAACCCCGGGGCTCCCATTTCTGCTGATCCTGCTGTTCAACGCTCTCACCGTCAGACATATTTTAGTGAGCAGCAGAGGACGCAGGAGACTCTGGGCTCACAGCAATCGGGACAGTCGCAGAGACCAAGAGATCGAGAGCCGAAGGAAATCCATCACTTTACTGTTAGTTATCTCAGCCAATTTCATCCTGTTATGGACACTGTTGATGGTGTATTCAATATGGAACCGGGTGTGGCACCTGGTGCCTATGTCTGTACGTCTACCTTTGTTTACGCGGGAATTGGGCTTCATGCTACAGCTCCTGAGTTGCTGCACAAACACTGCAATTTATGCAGTGACCCAGACTCAGTTCAGACAGCAGTTGAAGAATGTGTTGAAATATTCCTTTACTTCAATTATTAAATTCATTCAATGCTGAGAGGAACTGATTCATTAACGATTTCCAGAAGCCTAGGTCCGAGTCTGTTGTCATGGTGACACGGCTGGGCGGGGACAGGCGCTTTAATGTCAGAGCAGGAGCGAGGCCGATCACAATGACGACGATTTCGCGAGAGAAGGGCCCTTTCCCCAAGGTGACCGGGGTGGAGCGGAACATTTTCCCCATGGTAACTTTGCCATGGGGGACAGCAGCTCGGGGGTGAGGGACAGGAGCTTTTGGAGATGGGGACAGGAGCACGGGGGAGGGGGACAGGAGCTCGGGGAGATGGGGACAGGACCTGCTCTTTGTGCGGACTGGGTGTGACAGGAGATTCGAGCTGTTTAACAGATGTGTCAGCTCCACTGTTACATTCACCAAGGGACAAACTCTTGAAAGTCATAACAATTGACATAAAAATGAAATGTGTTAGAATCTAAACCAAAATCAATTGAGAATTTGTTCTGAGCCACTTTGTTGGCCTCCTTAATCATTAACAGCTCACAGCTATTTACAACACCCTTATTACTACACATGAAAATGCTTCACTGTAAACTTTTACTGAGCCCTGCACAGGGAGCAGAAAGATCCCAACTTCCATCCCGGCCTGTCCTCAGTTAATACCCACACGCAATCTTTTCCAATGGGAGTGTTCGGTTCGGAATCTGGATAAGGAAACAGCGTGATGTTTGTTCTCCAGAACCCAGAGATTATGGCAGTGATTCTGGCTTCCCCACATGCAACCTGAACCAGAACCAAAAATGCAGCGCAGACAACTCACATTAAAATATGAAAAGCATTTAATGTAGCAAGACACCCCAAGGTATTTCAAAGGAGTGTTAACAGATAAAAATAACACCAAGCATCGTCAAAGAGGTAGGTTTTAAAGGGGGAAAGCGAGCAATAGAGGCAGAGAGGTTGAGGGAGGTAATTCCAGGGCTTTGTGCCGAGGCAGCTGAAAGCACGGCAACTAATGGTGGAGCGATTAACATCTGGGACATTCAGGTGGCCAGAATTAGAGGAGTGCAGAGATCTTGGAGGGTAGTGGGGATGGAGGAGATTACAGCGATAGAGAGGAGTAAGGCGCTGGAGGTTCATTCTTGACCTCATTGTGAAAGGTTTCTCAACCAACCAAGGAACCAGAGCTTAGATAGTTTTCTTCTCCTCCTACTTGATAATCAATAAACTAAAATTTACCGCAACTGAACATTCCGGGGCCACACATCCCCAGTTCGAGGTGAGAGTGGCAAGGCTGAGTTTAGAAAACATGTCCAAATAATGAAAATAGTTTTTAATAAAACAAGAATGTGCACCTTTCAGACAAAGGCGAAGTGGAACGGATTGCCTAACAGACAAAACCCCTCCATAACAGGCTTTACTGAACTTCGAATCAAGTGAAAAGGATTTGACTATTTTTTTTATAAAATGCTGTGATCTCGTGCTGCCTTTAACCTTTAGTATTCAGGATGGATGTTAAACACATTCCCTTGCTCCACAGAGGCTGGAATGAGAAGCTAGTTTTCAGCAGGTGGCTTTTAACTTTTGATGATCCTGTTATAAGTCTGATCATCATTTTAAAGTTGTTGTTCTGATCAAAGTGGTACAATGATGAGCAGTGGTGGAGAAGGGAATATAAATCTGTATCATTACACCAACAGATGACAGATTTTATACAGCTAGTAATTTTTTTGATAAATACTTTCATATTGACCAAAAATACCTTTATTGAAAGTGAAAGGAAGGCAGAGGAACATGGGAACAAAGGAGTAGTAGTTGGCCATTCTTCTCATCGACTCTGCTTCACCATTCAATATTATCATGGCTGATCATCAACTTCAAATCCTTTTCATCACATTATCCTCATATCCCCTTTTGTCATTGGTATTTAGAAATCTCTTAATCTATACTTTGAACATATTCAGTGACAGAGCTTCCACAGCCCTCTGGGTTAGAGAATTCCAAAGATTCACATCCCTCTGAGTTAATAAACTTCTCCTCATCTCTGTCCTTAGTGGCTTCCCCTTTCTTTTGAAATTGTGCGCGTTAGTTCTGGACTCTTCAACCAAGGGAAAGGTTTTACCTGCATCTACTCTGCCTATCCCTTTAAGTATTGTGTAGGTTTCAATAAGCTCACCTCTCATTCTTCAAAGCTCTAGAGAATACAGGCCCAGTTTCCCCAACTTCTCTTCATAGGATAATCCCGCCATCCCAGGAACATGTCCCGTTGCACTCCCTCTACGGAAGTAATATCCTTCCTAAGGTAAGGGGACCAAAACTGCCCACAGGACTCCAGGTGCAGTCGACTCAACGTTCTATCCAATTGAAGCAAGTCTTCACTACTCCGATACTTAAATCCTGTTGCAATGAAGGCTAGCATACCATTAGCCATCTTAATAGCTTGCTGAACCTGCATGTAAGCAGTGACTTATTGACAAGAACACCAGGTCCCTTTGTACATCTAGGCGTTCCAACCTCTTACCATTTAAGAACTATTCTGCACATCTATTCCTCCTACCAAAGTAGATAACCTCACATTTTTTCCACATTATATTCCAGCTGCCACGTTCTTTCCCACTCACTAAGTCTAACCAAATCAAAAACAAGAAATGCTGCAATCACTCAGCAGGTCTGGCAGCATCTGTGGAAAGAGAAGCAGAGTTAACGTTTCAGGTCAGTGACCCTTCTTCGGAACCCGAAACGTTAACTCTGCTTCTCTTTCCACAGATGCTGCCAGACCTGCTGAGTGATTCCAGCATTTCTTGTTTTTGTTTCAGATTTCCAGCATACGCAGTATTTTGCTTTTATTTAAGTCTATCCAAATCCCCTTGCTGAAACATTGCATCTTTCTGACAACACATATTCTCACCTAGTTCTGTGTCATCTGTGAGCTGGGAAATATTGCATTTGTTCTCCGCATCCAAATTGTTCATAGATATTGTGAGCAGCTGGTGCCAAAGCACTGATTCATGTGATGCTGTACTCATCACAGCATGCCTGCACAAGAATGACCCGTGTATTCCTACTCTCTGCTTTTTGCCTGTTAACCAATCCTTAATCCATGCCAGGAAATTACCTCCTATCCCATGTGCTTTAATTTTGCTGACCAACCTCCTGTGGGGGAATTTATCAAAAGCCATCTGGAAATCAATGTGTACCACGTCCACCGACTCACCTTTATCAATTCTGTTAATAACATCCTCAAAAAACTCCAACAGTCCGTCAAGCATGATTTCCCATTCATACATCCATGTTGACTATGCCCAATCAGATCATTATTTTCCAAGTGTCAATTTATCACATCCTTTAAAATAGATTGTAGCATTTTCCCGACGACTAAGGCGAACAGGCCTGTAATTCCCTGCTTTCTCTCTCCTTCCCTTCTTAAATAGTGGGGTGACATTTGCGACGTTCCATTCTGATGGAACCGTTCCAAAACCGATGGAATTTTGAAAGATGGTCACCAATGCCTCCACTACTTCCATAGTTACCTCTTCCAACACTCTTGGTTGTTGAATATCAGGTCATGGGGAATTATCAACCTTCGGCCCCATTAATCTCTCCAATGCAACCTCACTCCTCATGCTAATTTCCTTCAATTCCTCATTCCCTCTAATCCTTAGATCTCTAATTCAGGGAGCTTTCTCGTATCTTCCTCAGTGAAGACAGGCACAAAGTAATCATGTAGCTTCTCTGCCATTTCTCTATTCTGCATTATAAATTCTCCTGACTCTGCCTATGGTGAACCCACGTTTGTCTGAGCCAAACGTTTCCCTTTTTTTGTACCTATTGAAGCTTTTACAGTCCATTTTCTGTTTTTGCTAGTTTATGTTCATTTCGATTCTCAATTTCTTTATCAATTTATTTGTCCTCCTTTTCTGTATTCTACAATCCCCCTTTCTCAGATTTTCGACTATTTCTGTCAACTTGAGAGGCCTTTTATTTTAATCTTATACAATACCCTTTGAAATAGGCTAGCAAGCCACTCAGTCGTACCTAACTGCTACGAAGTCAATAAAATGGAATGAAACCAGACGGACCACCCAGCATCGACCGAGGCGATAATGGCAAACCCAGCCATGTCGAAGCTGCAAAGTCCTCCTTACTAACATCTGGGGCCTTGTGCCAAAGTTGGGAGATCTGTCGCACAGACTTGTCAAGTAACAGCCTGACATATTCATACTCACGGAATCATACCTGACAGACAATGTCCCAGACACTGCCATCACCATCCCTGGGTATGTCCTGTCCCACCGGGAGGAAAGACCCAGCAGAGGTGGCAGCACAGTGGTCTAAAGTAGGGAGTGAGTTGCCCTCAGAGTCCTCAACATCGACTCCGGACCCCAAGACGTCTCATGGCATCAAAGCATTACCACGTACCACCCTCCCTCAGCTGATAAGTCAGTACTCCTCCATGTTGAACAATACATGGAGGAAGCACTGAGGGTGGTAAGGGCACAAAATATACCCTGGGTGGGGGACTTCAATGTTCATCACCAACAGTGGCTCGGTAGCACCAGTACTGACCGAGCTGGCCGAGTACCACAGGACATAGCTGCCAGACTGGGTCTGCGGCAGGTGGTGGGGGGGACCAACAAAAGGGAAAAACATACTTGACATTGTCCTCACCAATCTGCCTGCCGCAGATGCTTCTGTCCATGACTGTATTGGGAGGAGTGACCCCCGCACAGTCCTTGTGGAGACGAGGTCCCGCCTTCATATTGAGGATACCGTCCATCGTGTTGTGTCGCACTATCACCGTGCTAAATCGGATAGATTTCGAACAAATCTAGCGATGCAAAAATGGGCATCCATGAGGCACTGTGGGCCATCGGCAGCAGCAGAATGGTACTCAACGACAATCTGTAACCTCATGGCCCGGCATATCCCCAACTCTACAATTACCATCAATCCAGGAGACCAAACCTGATTCAATGAAGAGCGCAGGAGGGCATGCCAGGAGCAGTACCAGGCATACCTCAAAATGAGGTGTCGACCTGGTGAAGCTGCAATCCAGGACTACTTGACTGCCAAACTGCATAAGCAGCATGCAATAGACAGAGCTAATCGATTTCATAACCAATAGATCCGATATAAGTTCTGCAGTCCTGCCACATCCAGCAGCGAATGGTGGTGGACGATTAAGCAACTAACTGGTAGAGGTGGCTCCACAAATATCCCCAACCACAATGATGCGGGAGCCAAGAACATCAGTGCAAAAGATAAGGCAGAAGCATTTGCAACAATCTTCATCCAGAAGTGTCGAGTTGATGATCGCTCTCGGCCTCCTCCTGAAGTCCACAGCATTAAAGATGCTAGACTTCAGCCAATTCGATTCACTCAGACTGAAATCATAAAACGAGTGAAGGAACTGGATACTGCAAAGGCAATGGGTCCTGACAATATTCCGGCAATAGTACTGAAGACCTGTTCTCCAGAACGTGCCAGACCCCAAGCCAAGCTGTTCCAGTACAGCTACAATACTGGCATCTACCCGGCAATGTGGACAATTGCCCAGGTATGTCCTGTGCACAAAAAGCAGGACAAGTCCAACCCAGCCAATTACCGCCAAATATGTCCACTCTCAATCATCAGTTAAATAATTGAAGGTGTCATCAACATTGTCATCAAGCGGCACTTGCTTAGCAATAAGCAACTGCTCAGTGACGCTCAGTTTGGGTTCCGCCAGGGCCACTCAGCTCCTGACCTCATTACAGCTTTGGTTCAAATATGTACAAAAGAGCTGCACTCTAGAGTTGAGGTGAGAGTGACTGCCCTTCACATCAAGGCAGCATTTAACCAAGTATGGGATCAAGGAGCCCTAGCAAAACTGAAGTCAATTGGAATTGGGGAAAACCCTCCGCTGGTTGGAGTCATACCCAGTGCAAAGGAAGATGGTTGTGGTTATTGGAGGTCAATCATTTGAGCTCCAGGACATCTCTGAAGGAGTTCTTCAGCGTATTGACCTAGGCCCAACCATTTTCAGCTGCTTCATCAATGACCTTCCTTCAATCATAAGGTCAGAAGTGGGGATGTTCGCTGATGATTGCACCATGTTCAGCACCATTCATGACTCCTCAGATACTTAAGCCGTCCGTATAGAAATGCAGCAAGACTTGGAAAAGATCCAGGCTTGGGCTGCTAAGTGGCAAGTAATATTGGCGCCACACAACTACCAGGTACTGACCATCTCCAACAAGAGAGAATCGAACCCACGCCCTTTGACATTCAATGGCATTACCATCGCTGTATCCCCCATTATTAACATTTTAGGAGCTACCATTGAGCAGAAACTGAACTGTCGTAGCCATACAAATACAGTGGCTGCAAGAGCAGGTCAGAGGCTTGGAATGCTGGAGCGAGTAACTCACCTCCTGACTCCCTGAAGCCTTTTCACCATCGAAAAGGCACAAGTCAGGATTGTGATGGAATACTCTTCACTTGCCTGGAAGGGTGTAGCTCCAACAACACTCAAAAAGCTCGACACCATCCAGGATAAAGCAGTCCGTTTGGCACCCCATCTACAACCATTCACTCCCTCCACCACCGACGCACAGTGGCAGCAGTGTGTACCATCTACAAGATGCTCTGCAGCAACGGACCAAGGCTGCTTGGACAACGCCTTCCAAAGCCGCGACCTCTACCAACTAGAAGGACAAGGGCAGCAAATGCATGGGAACACCACCAACTGCATGTTACACTCCAAGTCACACATCATCCTGACTTGGAACTATATCGCCGTTACTTCTCTGTCGCTGGGTCAAAACCCTGGAATTCCCTTCCTAACAGCACTGTGGGTGTACCTACCCCACATGGACTGCAGCGGTTCAAGAAGGCAGCTCACCACCACCTTCTCAAGGGCAATTAGATATGGGCAATAAATGCTGGCTTGGCCAGCGATGCCCACATCCCATGAATGAATTTTTAAAAATTTCGCACCTGTACCCTCACCCTTTCCCCTCACTCTGAGAAACGTGACAGGATGCCCCTTGCCCTCACTTTCGTCCTCACCAGCCTGCACATCCAAAGGATCATCCTCCACCATTTGCACCACTTCAACTATGATGCCACTACCAAGCGCATCTTCCCCTCCCCTCCCCTGTCAGCATTCTGAAGGGAATGTTCCTTCCACGACACCCTGGTCTGCTCCTCCATTACCTCTGACAACTCGTCCCCTTCCCATGGCACCCACCCATTCAATCACAGGAGATGTAACACCTGCCCTTTTACCTCCTCTCTGCTCACTATCCAAGGCCCCAAACACTCCTTTCAGGTGAAGCAGCGATTTACTGTACTGCTTTCAGTTTAGTTTACTGTATTCGCTGCTCACAATGTGGTTTCCTCTACATTCGAGAGACCAAACGCAGATTGAATGACCACTTTGCGGAACACCTTCTCTCAGTGCAAAAACATGACCCGGAGCTTCCTGTCACTTGCCATTTCAGCAGCCCACCCGCTGACCCCCACCCCACCCCCCACCCCCCCCCACCTCCCTACTCTCATGCCCACATCTCTGCCCTGGGATTGCTGCAGTGTTCCAATTAACATCAACGCCAACTCAAGGAACACCATGTCAGCTACTGATTATGCACGCCGAACCTACCGGACTGAATATTGAGTTCAATAATTTCACAGCATGACTGGCTCTCCTTTTCCTTTTTAGTTTTATTTGTTATTTTTGTTTTATTTTACTTTGTTTCACTATTCATTTTTGTACCATGTGCATACCCACTTTTTTCATGCTTGCGTTTTTGGCCACTGCTGTTCATTTCTTGCTCATCTAACACCTTCTCTGCACTAACACTTTGTCGTTCAGCACAACATTTGCCTTTGCTCTCTGACAGTTATTCTCTGTGATATCCTCTGCCCTATCAACACCTTCCCTTTTATTATCTTTTGCCCCACCCCCGCTTTATTTGGTTTAAACCTGTTACATTTCTAACATTTGCCAGTTCTGATGAAAGGTCACTGACCTGAAGCATTAACTCCGCTTCTCTCTCCACAGATGCTGCCAGACCTGTTGAGTATTTCCAGCATTATTTGTTTTTATTTCTGATTTCCAGCATCTCAGAATTTTGCTTTTATCTTAATCAATATTCAATCTGCCTCACGGTCTATTGTACGCCACTCTGTTTTTCATGGGACAGGCTGGATGGAATTCCTTTACTCAACTGCGCGAGCTTGGGTATTTGCTGAAAAACAAGTCCAATCTAAGAAACCAGTCAATGTTGCTGAAGGTCCAAGTACTGTTCCTTAAGCATCTCCCTCTCCATCTCAATTTACTGGAGCCTGTTACAATTGTGGACAAAACGGCCATACCGCAGAGGAATACAGGTAGCCAAAGCATCCATTCGGCCAAAGACCCGCAGGGCCCCCACGTAGAGGCCCGTGGAGGATCGCCCTCCTTTTAGACACAATATGTACAAACAGACTGGAGTCGAAACTCGATTTCCTGGCTAATACGTTGTAGAAAATGGACGCTACCACCTCCAATTATTTGTTTAAGTCGTCCACTGTCATGCATACCTTTATTTCGTCGCAGCAAATGAATCAACCGGTGGCCAGTGTTCACGTGACTGACTGGCCACATCAGGGACTCAGCAGTGTGGTCTGCCTTAATGTGTCAGGCATCCTCCTCATCTGAAATGGGGTTCAGATGCGGTACTCAGGAGTGACAAGAAGTTCTAGCTTTGCTGCCTGAAGGCCAATAGCTAGGAATGTTAATTGGTACAGGATCCTCTGTTACCATCACAACACCCTACACCCGAACAGCTATTCCTGCCGGAAGGGGTTGTTTAACAATAACAGGCATTTTGGGAAGCAATCTGTCGCGTTCGTGGGTGACGTAATGTTGGAATTTACATCACTACTTTTTATGTGCAAGCATGATAGTCAGGGCATTTTTGTTGGTGTCATGTTGCAAGTGAACATCGCTATTATCGATCTTACAACCGACTGCTCCAGTCAAAACCCACAAACAAAATATACGATCCTGATTGTGGTGGGGAAAACGCACTGTTAATCCAATCCCATCCCTCCACTGATCGCCTAACATATCATGTTAATCTTTCCAAGTTAAAGAAAGAGCCGGCCAAATTGTATCAACTATTAACCCCCGAATGAGGCTGACCAAACCAGATTTCTTTAAATCAATAAATTAACTGTTGAATTCGAAAAAATAAATTCTTAAACACTACAAAACTATAAACAACATTTAAAAATAGAAAACAAGTAGAGTCCTTGCAGATTTAAGCCGGACGTGGAACAGTCCAAAATTGCTTGAAGTCCTCACATCCGTGCAATGGGGGGAAAATGTACTTCAACAGTAAAACAGTCCGTAGTCTAATCCAGAAGTTGAAATTGATGCTTTCCCTCTCCAGTGATGAATTTCAACAATTAACAACTTGCAAACACTTACTAACAAATCAATTTGGCTTTGGAATTTTTGAGGAATAAACGATTGCCACAGTCTAACTTCCCTTCCTTCAGTTTAAATTCTCAGAGAACTCTGTTTTGGCTTGGCAGTTTTAGGATTTTGAGACTGAACAATAAAAAGACACACTAAATAAACTTCCTTTGCTTTAAATGGTGTCAGAGGTCTCCTTTCAGGTACTAACAGACAGCTGTCTGTCTGTTTCCTCAGTTCAAACAATCTGTTTACAACAGCAAAGGTCTCAGTTTTATCCCCTTATGCCCCCACCTCAATGAATTTCGCGCTCGGCATGACGTTGAGCTGTTCTTCCGTCGCCTCCGCCTCCGGGCTCACTTCTTCGACCAGGAGTCCTCCCCCCGACCAGCAGACCCATTCACCCGCCTCCAGCATTCTCCCTCTACCTGGACCCCTCACCCTGGCCTCTTAGCCGCTCTTGATCTCTTCATTGAAAACTGTCGGCGAGACATTGGTCGTCTCAATTTCTCTGCCCCCTCACTCACTCTAACCTGTCCCCCTCTGAACTTGAGGCACTCCGTTCTCTCAGGTCTAACCCCGACATGGTCATCAAACCTGCAGACAAGGGTGGTGCTGTTGTTGTATGGCGTACCGACCTCTACCTTGCAGAAGCTCAACGCCAACTCACAGACACCTCTTCCTACCTCCCTCTGGAACATGACCCCACCACCGAACATCAAGCCACCGTCCAAAGGACTGTCACTGACCTCATCTCCTCTGGAGATCTTCCCTCTACAGCTTCCAACCTCATAGTCCCGCAATCCCGGACAGCCCGCTTCTACCTCCTTCCCAAAATCCACAAACGGGACTGTCCCGGCAGACCCATTGTGTCAGCCTGCTCCTGCCCAACTGAACTTATTTCTTCCTATCTAGACTCTATCTTTTCTCCGCTGGTCCAGTCTCTTCCCACCTACATCCGTGACTCTTCTGACGCCCTACGTCATTTTGACAATTTCCAGTTTCTTGGTCCCAACCGCCTCCTCTTCACTATTGACGTCCAATCGCTCTACACCTCCATCCCCCACCAGGATGATTTGAGGGCTCTCCGCTTCTTCCTGGAACAGAGGCCCAACCAGTCCCCATCCACCAACACCCTCCTCCACCTGGCTGAACTTGTTCTCACATTGAACAACTTCTCCTTCAACTCCATGCATTTCCTTCAAGTAAAAGGTGTCGCTATGGGTACCCGCATGGGTCCTAGTTATGCCTGTCTTTTTGTGGGATATGTCGAGCATTCTTTGTTCCAGTCCTACTCAGGCCCCCTGCCCCAACTCTTTTTCCGGTACATTGATGACTGTATCGGTGCCGTTTCCTGCTCCCGCCCCGAACTAGAAAACTTTATCAACTTTGCTTCCAATTTCCACCCTTCTCTCACCTTTACATGGTCCATCTCTGACACTTCCCTTCCCTTCCTTGACTTCTCTGTCTCCATCTCTGGGGATAGGTTGTCTACCAATATCCATTATAAGCCCACTGACTCCCACAGCTACCTCGACTACACTTCTTCACACCCTACCTCCTGTAAGGACTCTATTCCATTCTCCCAGTTTCTCCGTCTCCGACGCATCTGCTCTGATGATGCTACCTTCCATGACGGTGCTTCTGATATGACCACCTTTTTCCTCAACCGAGGATTTCCCCCCACTGTGGTTGACAGGGCCCTCAACAGTGTCCGACCCATTCCCCGCACCTCTACCCTCACCCCTTCCCCTCCCTCCCAGAACCGTGACAGGGTTCCCCTTGTCCTCACTTTTCATCCCACCAGCCTCCATATCCAAAGGATCATCGTCCGCCATTTTCGCCACCTCCAGCGTGATGCCACTACCAGTCGCATCTTCCCCTCCCTTCCCCTGTCAGCATTCCGAAGGGATTGTTCCCTCCGCGACACCCTGGTCCACTCCTCCATTACCCCAACCACCTCGTCCCCGTCCCAGGGCACCTTCCCTTGCAATCGCAGGAGGTGTAATACCTGCCCATTTACCTCCTCTCTCCTCACTATCCCAGGCCCCAAACACTCCTTTCAGGTGAAGCAGCGATTTACTTGTACTTCTTTCAATGTAGTATACTGTATTCGCTGCTCACAGTGTGGTCTCCTCTACATTGGGGAGACCAAGCGCAGACTGGGTGACCGCTTTGCGGAACATCTCCGCTCAGTCCGCAAGCAGGACCCTGAGCTTCCGGTTGCTTGCCATTTCAACACTCCCCCCTGCTCTCATGCTCACATCTCTGTCCTGGGATTGCTGCAGTGTTCCAGTGAACATCAACGCAAGCTCGAGGAACAGCATCTCATCTATCGATTAGGCACACGACAGCCTGCCGGACTGAACATTGAGTTCAATAATTTCAGAGCATGACAGCCCGCCACTTCACTTACATTTTTAGTCATTTTTAGTTATTTTTTCTTCCTCTTTTTTTTTGCATTCCTTTTTACATTTTTTACAATCTTTTTTTGCATTTATTTCATTTCATCTGAGTTTGTTCAGTTTGCTTACCCACTGTTTTTTTCAGGTTGTTTTTCTTCAGGTTTGCACTTGCTGATGTTCAATATTCAGTATAGTCACACCTAATCTGTACTAATGCTTTGTCTTTCAACACACCATTAACATATTGTTTGCCTTTGCTCCGTGACCTTTTGGTCAGCTATGTGGCCTGGTCCAATCTGCACCTTCTCCTTTGTTATCTCTTGCCCAACCCCCACCTCACTTGTTTATAATCTGTGACTTTTCTAATATTTGTCAGTTCCGAAGAAGGGTCACTGACCCGAAACGTTAACTCTGCTTCTCTTTCCACAGATGCTGCCAGACCTGCTGAGTGAATCCAGCATTTCTTGTTTTTGTTTCAGATTTCCAGCATCCGCAGTATTTTGCTTTTATTTTACTGTTTACAACAACCTTGGTTTGAATCCCAGTCACCACACAGCCTGGCTGTCTGCTTATTTTCAGCTCCCAACAACGCATGAGAGAGACCCGGCTCTCTCAGTCAGTGGAATGGGAGCTTCTTAATCTCTGGGTTGTTGGTTTGAGCACCATGTTGAGCGGCTTGGGTTTTATTTTTTTCTGCTGAATTCACAGGTGATTCCCAGCTCTGAAAGAATGAGTGTTTGATATAAATGAGATTCAACAACAGTATCAGAAAATTTCCCCCCGATTCGGGCCTCTTATCTCTCTGCAGCATCTCGCTGTTAGAAACTGAGGTTAATATGATTTAATCTGAAGCTCAGGGTCAGTGCGGATCTGTGGGACTTGGGGACAGTCTCAACATTCACCTTTTCCCTCAACACGTCCTTCTGCCTGGTTGTTGGTTAAAGGAGTAGAGTTTTCTGTAGTCTAGTGGTTGTCACATCCGCCTCACACATGAAAGATTTCCAGGTTGAAACATTATTTTGGATCTTGCCCCAGATGAGCCTCCGGGAGAGTTTCTTCACTATTGTGTATCGGAGGAGACAATCAGCCGTTCCTGTTAAATGTAATAACGGCCGCACCATATTCCTGTTGTGATAAACACTGAACATTCATTAACTAGAGTCTTCCAATCCAGTCTGTATAATGAAAACATCTGAAAGATCATCAAATAGAAAACACAGAAATTTATTCCTGTTTCACTGCCACTCGGTTACCATGTGTTTCTGTCAGTCTGAAACAGACAGTTATGTATCTCCAATGGAGATTGCAATTATTCACCTTTCGCAGAGTTTGTTTAGTTTAGTGTAGTTAATTTAATAAGATTTATTTTGCTATTTCCCAGACCAGCATTGAATCCGTGCCGTGGAGATTAGAGCACTGAATCCTCACCACCAAAGACCGTGTAGTGGGTTTAGATTAGATTAGAGATACAGCACTGAAACAGGCCCTTCGGCCCACCGAGTCTGTGCTGAACATAAACCACCCATCCGACACTAATCCCATATTCCTACCAAACATCCCCACCTGTCTCTATATTTCCCTACCACCTACCTATACTAGTGACAATTTATAATGGCCAATTTACCTATCAACCTGCAAGTCTTTTGGCTTGTGGGAGGAAACAGGGGCACCCGGAGAAAACCCACGCAGACACAGGGAGAACTGGCAAACTCCACACAGGCAGTACCCAGAAATGAACCCGGGTCCCTCGATTTGTGAGGCTGCGGTGCTAACCACTGCGCCACTGTGCCGCCCGACGCCAAGGTTGAGAAAGGAAGGATCAGACAGGGCTCTAGAGGATTACAAGGTAGCCAGGAAGGACATGAAGAATGGACTTAGGAGAGCTAGAAGGGGACATGAAAAAGTCTTGGCGGGTAGGATTAACTAAAATCCCAAGGCGTTCTACACTTATGTGAGGAGCAAGAGGATGGCTAGAGTGAGGGTAGGGCCTCAGGGATAGTGGAGGGAACTTGTGCCTGGAGTCGGAGGAGGAAGGGGAGTTCCTAAATGACTACTTTGCTTCAGTATTCACTAGTGAGAGAGACCTGGTCGTTTGTGAGGACAGCGTGAAATAGGCTGATATGCTCGAACATGTTGATGTTAAGAGGGAGGATGTGCTGGAAATTTTGAATGATTTGAGGACCGATAAGCTCCCAGGGCCAGACGGGATATACCCAAGGATATTACGGGAAGCGAGGGAAGAGATTGCTGCGCCTTTGGCGATGGTCTTTGCGTCCTCACTGTCCACTGGAGTAGGACCAGATGATTGGAGGGAGGCAAATGTTATTCCCTTGTTCAAGAAAGGGAATAGGGATAACACTGGGAATTAGAGACCAGTCAGGCTTACGGCGGTAGTGGACATATTATTGGAGAGGATTCTGAGAGACAGAATTTATGATTATTTGGAAAAGCATAGTTTGATTACAGATAGTCAGCATGGCTTTGTACTGGGCAGGTCATGCCTCACAAGCCTTATTGAATTCTTTGAAGATGTAACAAAACACATTGATGAACGAAGAGCAGTGGATGTGATGTATATGGACTTTAGCAAGGCGTTTGATAAGGTACCCCATGGTAGGCTCATTCAGATTGTAAGGAGGCATGGGATACAGGGAAAGTTGGCTGTCTGGATGCAAAATTGGCTGGCCCATGGAAGACAGAGGGTGGTAATAGATGGAACGTATTCAGCCTGGAGCTCGGTGAACAGTGGGGTTCATAGGGATCTGTTCTGGGAGCTCTGCTCTTTGTGATTTTTATAAATGACTTGGATGAGGAAGTGGAAGGCTGGGTTAGCAAGTTTGCCGATGACACGAAGATTTCTGGAGTTGTGGATAGTGTGGAAGGCTGTTGTAGATTGCAACGGGACATTGACAGGATGCAGAGCTGGGCTGAGAAGTGGCTGATGGATAGGTACATGGATGATAGTAGAATGAAGGGTATGGAGGTAGTTTGATCATGGAGTAGGTTAAAGGTTCGGCACCAAATCGTAGGCCGAAGGACCTGTACTGTGCTGTACTGTTCTATGCTCTATGTTGGATGTTCTATGTTCTTTGGCTGTGGGAGGAAATCGGAGCACCAGGCGAAAACCCACGCGGTCACAGGGAGAACTTGCAAACTCCGCACAGGCAGTACCCAGAATCGAACCCGGGTCCCTCGATTTGTGAGGCTGCGGTGCTAACCACTGCGCCAAAATTTCCAGAGTGACAGGCTCTTCCACAGCTGCTGCAGGAAAATGTTTTTGTCGGGGCTGTTACACAGTTGGCTCTCCCCTTGCGCTGCAGTCTTTTTTCCTGCCAACTGCTAAGTCTCTTCGACTCGCCACACTTTAGCCCCGCCTTTATGGCTGCCCGCCCGCTCTGGCGAACGCTGGCAACTGACTCCCATGACTTGCGATCAATGTCGCAGGACTTCATGTCGCGTTTGCAGACGACTTTAAAGCGGAGACATGGACGGCCAGTGGATCTGATACCAGTGGCGAGCTCGCTGTACAATGTGTCTTTGGGGTTCCTGCCATCTTCCATGCGGCTCACATGGGCAAGCCATCTCAAGCGCTGCTGTTTATAGGCTGGGGATGTTGGCTGCCACGAGGACTTCTGTGCTGGAGATACGGTCCTGCCACCTGATGCCAAGTATTCTCCGAAGGCAGTGAAGATGGAATGAATTGAGACGTCGCTCTTGGCTGACATACGTTGTCCAGGCCTCGCTGCCATAGAGCAAGGTACTGAGGACACAGGCTTGATGCACTCGTACTTTTGTGTTCCGTGTCAGAGCGCCATTTTCCCAGACTCGTCATAGTCTCGTCATAGCAGTGGAAGCCTTACCCATGTGCTTGTTGATTTCTGCATCCAGAGACAGGTTACTGGTGATAGTTGAGCCTCGGTAGGTGAACTCTTGAACCCCTTCCAGAGCGTGGTCGCCAATATTGATGGATGGAGCATTTCTGACGTCCTGTCCCATGATGTTCGTTTTCTTGAGGCTGATGGTTAGGCCAAATTAATTGCAGGCAACCGCAAACCTGTCGATGACACTCTGCAGACACTCTTCAGTGTGAGATGTTAAAGTAGCATCGTCAGCAAAGAGGAGTTCCCTGATGAGGACTTTCCATACTTTTGACAACGCTCTTAGACGGGCAAGGTTGAACAACCTGCCCCCTGATCTTGTGTGGAGGAAAATTCCTTCTTCTGAAGACTTGAGCGCATGTGAGAGCAGTAGGGAGAAGAAAATTCCAAAACGTGTGGGTGCGAGAACCTGTTTGACGCCACTCAGGATAGCAAAGGACTCTGATGAAGTGCTGCTATGTAGAATTGTGCCTTTAAAAGTGTCATGGATTGAGGTAACAATACTTAGTAGATTTGGTGGACATCCGATCTTTTCCAGTAGTCTGAAAAGACCACGTCTGCTGACGAGGTCAAAGGCTTTGGTGAGATCAATGAAAGCAATGTAGAGGAGCATCTGTTGTTCACGGCATTTCTCCTGTACCTGACAAAGGGAGAACAGCATGTCAACGGTCGATCTCTCTGCACAAAAGCCACACTGTGCCTCAGGGCATTCGCGCTCGGCCAGCTTCTGGAGCCTGCTTAAAGGGACTCGAGCGAAGACTTTTGCCATGATGCTGAGCAAGAAGATTCCACGGTAGTTGTTGCGGTCACCTTTGTTTTTATAGAGGGTGATGATATTGGCATCGCACACGTCCTGAGGTACTGCTCCCTCGTCCCAGCACAGGCAAAGTAGTTCATGTAGTGCTGAGCGTATAGCAGGCTTGGCACTCCTGATTATTTCAGGGGTAATGCCATCATCCCCAGGGGCTTTTCCGCTGTCTAGAGAATCAATGGCATCACTGAGTTCCGATTTTGTTGGCTGTACTTCCAGCTCATCCATGATGGTTGAGGCTGGGTTGCATTGAGGGCAGTCTCAGTAACAACATTCTCCCTGGAGTACAGTTCTAGGCAGTGCTCAACCCAGCGGTCCATTTGCTTTCGTTGGTCAGTTCTTATATCCCCTGATTTGGATTTGAGGGGGGCGAGCTTCTAGATGGTTGGCCCAAAAGCTCTCTTAATGTCATCATACATTCCTTTGATGTTTCCGGTGTCTGAGGCCAGCTGAATATGACTGCATAGGTGTTGCCAGTAGTCATTTGCGCAGCACCTGGCTGTTCTTTGTGCAGTGCTTCTGGCTGCTTTAAGAGCTACGGATGTTAACTTGCTGGGGGCTTTCTTGCAGTTCAACAGTGCAATGCGCTTAGCGGCTTTCACAGGTTCCAGCTCTTAAATATGAGATTGAAACCAGTCTGCATTTCTCTTTGCACGCCTCCCCGTGAGTGGATCTCAAGCAGAGCAAGACCACGACTTCTTCTGGCAGGGTAGTGATCCTGAAAAACCAAGACAGCATGGAGTGAGATCCCCCATCAGAAACGCCTTGCTCAGCATGATAGAGCCTCCCTCAAATGGCTCGGAACGGATACTGTCCATCCGACTGCTCACCACGTCTGGTCCAGTACACCGACTCAGCATCTAGACTTCAACACTCTGTTCCTCAATGAAGCGAAAGATCAGTTCTTCGAGGAATTCCATAATATCATTAGCAGCATCCCCAAGACCAAACACCTGTTCCTGCTGGGGGACTTTAATGCCAGGGTTGGGGCCGACCATGACTCATGGCCCTCCTGCCTTGGGCACTATGGCGTTGCAAGGATGAATGAAAATGGGCAGAGACTGCTTGAGTTGTGTGCCGATCATAACCTCTGCATCACCAACTCGTTCTTTCATATGGAACCCTGTCATCAGGTTTCTTGGAGGCACACAAGATCGCGTCGTTGGCACCAGCTGGACCTCATCGTCACAAGGC
Organism: Heterodontus francisci; assembly: GCF_036365525.1. Taxonomy (NCBI): domain Eukaryota; kingdom Metazoa; phylum Chordata; class Chondrichthyes; order Heterodontiformes; family Heterodontidae; genus Heterodontus; species Heterodontus francisci. Next base: position 5,421,938 of record NW_027140442.1, read on the forward strand.
GAGCCTCCTTAAACAGTGTTCAAATCACATGCAGCTTCCACAATTCGGACTGCGACACCAACTACTCCCTGGTGTGCAGCAAGGTTAGACTCAGACCAAAGACGTTGCATCATTCCAAGCAGAAGGGCCACCCGCGCAACAACACGAGCAGAATTTCTCATCCACAGTTGTTCCAAAAATTTCTAAATTCACATGCAACAGCCCTTCAAAGCACTCCCACAGGAGATGCTGAGACCAAGTGGGCCCACATCAGAGACGTCATCTATGAGCCAGCTTTGACCACCTACGGTAAACGTGCGAAGAGGAATGCAGACTGGTTTCAATCTCATATTGAAGTGCTAAAATATATTGAAAAAAAAAATAACACAATTCCCATTGCACAGGTTCTCTAATCTGAGCAGGCTCCAGCAGTAATAGGAAAGCTGCCCAGTATCACTCGACTTCTGATGGTTCCTCTCTTCCTTTGGGTATGCACTGTGCCAACATACTTTCCACTGCAATGGGGAAAGAAGCAGGTTAAGCCAGACCGTAGAGTATGGGGTGGCAAGAAACTGGTGACCTGCAGCGAAATGGTCGCTAACCACAACCATGACAAATTACATGAACAAAGCGCTGCACACATCCAAATAGACATCTCAGAAGACACAACAGAGCAGGTTAAAACACAGTGACGTCACGCATGAGTGGAAAAGTATAGAGAGTGCGAGATTGATGAGCACGTAGTGAGAGATGTCGAATTCCAGATGGGGTTGGAAGGCAAGAAGAGAGTTGAAATGGTGTCGTGCTGGAATTTACGATGCCCTGGGTACAATTTATTGGGGAAAAACCTGCTGACAGTGCAGCAGAATCTGTGGTGCATAACAAATACTGTTCGAAAATAGATGACAAGGGAGGAGCGGAGTGGAGCAAGTTCACAGCGATTTATAGCTTGGCAGATTGTTGTGATTGACAGGGTAGCATGTCCAATCGGATTGATATTTTCGTCCACGATTCTTCAAATTATTTCAGTGGAGCAATGAGAACAAGGGAAATTTGGTGGAACGGAACTGGACAAGGATTGGGGCAGTATTCCTGGTCAGGATTTGTGCTGTGGCATTGGGCATACCTGCCGTTGAGGCTGTGCTCCTGATTTGGTCGTGGGGAGACAAACACTGGAGTGGGAGACAGGGATAGTAAAATTGACCAGGAGCAGAGCCTGGTCATTTGACCCTATCTTACTGGAAGTTGGGGTAATTTGTGCTGACTGCTGTTTGATTGGCTCCAGGGTTTCTGATCAGATTTCCTCCCTGGTTATCATTCATGAGCTTCAGTGAACGTGGGCAGCAGCTGGTTCTGACAGCGGACACACAGAGTATGATTCCTCCATAAACATAGAAGGAAAGCAAATACGAGTGTAGAATGTGGGAGGTCGGCCTGGAGTGTGTTTGAACATTCAAATCTGGAGCTGGCAAAGACACGGATCAGATTTCAGCAGCATTTGAAGAGAAACGGGGGAACAGGAATGGGCCATGAGATAAACAAAAAAATAACAAAGAACAGTACAGCACAGGAACAGGCCATTTGGCCCTCCAAGCCTGCGCCGATCTTGATGCCTGCCAAAACTAAAACCTTCTGCACTTCCGGAGTCCATATCCCTCTATTCCCATCCTATTCATGCATTTTTCAAGATGCCTCTTAAACGTTGCAATCGTACCAGATTCCACCACCTCCCCCAGCAGCAGGTTCCAGGCACGCACCACCCTCTGTGTAAAGAACTTGCCTCGCACATCCCCTCTAAACTTTATGCCTCTCACCTTAAACCTATGTCCCCTAGTTACTGACTCTTCCACCCTGGGAAAAAGCTTCTGACTATCCATTCTGTCCATGCCGCTCATAACTTTGTAAACCTCTTTCATGTCGCCCCTCCACCTCCGTCGGTCCAGTGAAAACAATCCGAGTTTTTCCAACCACTCCTCATAGCTAATGCGCTCAAGACCAGGCAACATCCTGGTAAACCTCGTCTGTACCCTCTCCAATGCCTCCATGTCCTTCTGGTAGTGTGGCGACCAGAATTGCACGCAATATTCTAAGTGTGGCCTAACTAAAGTTCTGTGCAGCTGCAGCATGACTTGCCAATTTTTATACTCTATGCCCGGAACGATGAAGGGAAGCATGCCATATGCCTTCTCGACCAACTTATCCACCTGCATTGCCACCTTCAGCGACCTGTGGACCAGTATGCCCAGATCTCTCTGCCTGAAAATACTCCTAAGGGTTCTGCCATTTACTGTATACTTCCCACATGCATTAGACCTTCCAAAATGCATTACCTCACATTTGTCCGGATTAAACGCCATCTGTCATTTCTCCGCCAAAGTCTCCAACCGATCTATATCCTGCTGTATCCTTTGGCAATCCTCATCACTATCCGCAACTCCACCAACCTTTGTGTCATCCGCAAAGTTACTGGTCAAACCAGCTGCATTTTCCTCCAAATCAATTATATATACTACAAACAGCACTGATCTCTGCAGACCACCACTAGTCACATCCCTCCATTCAGAAAAGCACCCTTCCACTGCTCCCCTCTGTTTTCTATGATGCAGCCAGTTCTGTAGGGCTATAGTCGTAGGGGATTCGATTGTAAGGGGAGTAGATAGGCGGTTCTGTGGTCGAAAACGAGGCTCCCGAATGGTATGTTGCCTCCCAGGTGCACGGGTCAGGGATGTCTCAGATCGGCTGCAGAACATTCTAAAGGGGGAGGGTGAACAGCCAGTTGTCATTGTGCACATAGGCACTAATGATATAGGTAAAAAACGGGATGAGGTCCTACAAACAGAGTTTAGGGAGTTAGGAGCCAAGTTAAAAAGTAGGACCTCAGAGGTAGTAATCTCAGGATTACTACCAGTGCCACGTGATAGTCAGAGTAAAAATGAAAGAATAGTCAGGATGAATGCGTGGCTTGAGAGATGGTGCAGGAAGGAGGGGTTCAGATTTTTGGGACATTGGGACCGGTTCTGGGGGAGGTGGGACTATTACAAATTGGACGGTCTACACCTGGGCCGGACTGGAACCAATGTCCTTGGAGGTGCTTTTGCTAACGCTGTTGGGGAGGGTTTAAACTAATGTGGCAGGGGGATGGGAACCAATTGAGGTCAGTTGACAGTAAGGAGGTAGTAACAAAAGCCTGTAAGGAACCAGATAATGAAGTCAGTGTGACTAAGGGGAAGAACAGGCAGGGAGCAGATGATGAATATAATGGGACTGGTGGTCTGAGGTGCATTTGTTTTAATGCAAGAAGTGTACTAGGTAAGGCAGATGAACTTAGGGCTTGGATTAGTACCTGGGAGTATGATGTTATTGCTATTACTGAGACTTGGTTGAGGGAAGGGCATGATTGGCAACTAAATATCCCAGGATATCGATGCTTCAGGCGGGATAGAGAGGGAGGTAAAAGGGGTGGAGGAGTTGCATTACTGGTCAAAGAGGATATCACAGCTGTGCTGAAGGAGGGCACTATGGAGGACTCGAGCAGTGAGGCAATATGGACAGAACTCAGAAATAGGAAGGGTGCGGTAACAATGTTGGGGCTGTACTACAGGCCTCCCAACAGCGAGCGTGAGATAGAGGTACAAATATGTAAACAGATTATGGAAAGATGTAGGAGCAACAGGGTGGTGGTGATAGGAGATTTTAATTTTCCCAACATTGACTTGGATTCGCTTAGTGTTAGAGGTCCAGATGGAGCAGAATTTGTAAGGAGCATCCAGGAAGGTTTTCTAGAGCAGTATGTAAATAGTCCAACTCGGGAAGGGGCCATACTGGACCTGGTGTTGGGGAATGAGCCCGGCCAGGTTGTTGAAGTTTCAGTATGGGACTACTTTGGGAATAGTGATCACAATTCCGTAAGCTTTAAAATACTCATGGACAAAGACGAGAGTGGTCCTAAAGGAAGGGTGCTAAATTGGGGGAAGGCCAACTATACCAAAATTCGGCAGGAGCTGGGAAATGTAGATTGGGAGCAGCTGTTTGAAGGTAAATCCACATGTGATATGTGGGAGGCTTTTAAAGAGAGGTTGATTAGCGTTCAGGAGAGACATGTTCCTGTGAAAATGAGGGATAGAAATGGCAAGATTAGGGAACCATGGATGACAGGGGAAATTGTGAGACTAGCTAAGAGGAAAAAGGAAGCATACATAAGGTGTAGGCGGCTGATGAAAGACGAAGCTTTGAAAGAATATCGGGAATGTAGGACCAATCTGAAACGAGGAATTAAGAGGGCTAAAAGGGGTCATGAAATATCTTTAGCAAACAGGGTTAAGGAAAATCCCAAAGCCTTTTATTCATATATAAGGAGAAAGAGGGTAACTAGAGAAAGGATTGGCCCACTAAAGGACAAAGGAGGAATGTTATGCTTGGACTCAGAGAAAATGGGTGAGATTCTAAACGAGTACTTTGCATCGGTATTCACCGAGGAGAGGGACATGATGGATGTTGAGGTTAGGAACAGATGTTTGATTACTCTAGGTCAAGTCGGCATAAGGAGGGAGGAAGTGTTGGATATTCTAAAGGGCATTAAGGTGGACAAGTCCCCAGGTCCGGATGGGATCTATCCCAGGTTACTGAGGGAAGCGAGAGAGGAAATAGCTGGGGCCTTAACAGATATCTTTGCAGCATCCTTAAACACGGGTGAGGTCCCGGAGGACTGGAGAATTGCTAATGTTGTCCCCTTGTTTAAGAAGGGTAGCAGAGATAATCCAGGTAATTATAGACCGGTGAGCCTGACTTCAGTGGTAGGGAAGCTGCTGGAGAAGATACTGAGGGATAGGATCTATTCCCATTTGGAAGAAAATGGGCTCATCAGTGATAGGCAACATGGTTTTGTGCAGGGAAGGTCATGTCTTACCAACTTAATAGAATTCTTTGAGGAAGTGACAAAGTTGATTGATGAGGGAAGGGCTGTCGATGTCAGAAACATGGACTTCAGTAAGGCTTTTGATAAGGTTCCCCACGGCAGGCTGATGGAGAAAGTGA